>NC_051156.1:120118210-120269994 GCF_013339745.2 Dermacentor silvarum
GACGGATCAATTTAAAGAATATGCAACTACGGACAAATGCTACGGTAATAGGTCACGCTATACGCGCGACCGTTTAGTTGCAACCGGTTGGTTTGGGCTTTCATGCGAATTTCCCCCATTAATTATCTCATTTCAAAGTTCTGTTACTTCCGCTGCTAGACGCGACTGCTTATCAAGCTTGCAAAGCGAAAGTGCAAACTATATATTGTAAGAAAGTTCTGTAATAGCATATTTAAACCGCTTGATGGGAATCAACAGTATTGCCAATTTGTTTTCGTAGGAATATTTAAACAGTTTTTTCTCATTTTTCTGAGGTATCATTTTTCTGCTGAAAAAAAACAATAAACAAACCTTCAGTGTGTTGCAGACTTTGTATCCTTACTGCATCTGTATTAAGCCTCACATTAAAAGGTAATTGCACATTTCGCTTACTCAGTTCATCGAATTACTTTTGTTTATGCTGGTTGTAACATATCGCAGTACTCTAAGAAACTACTTCGCCGTAAAACATCCTTGCCTTGTCTTGCTTCTCTGTCTCTAATTCTGTTTAAAACATGCAATAATGCAAAAATCAGGCAAACACCTTGTTTTTATAAGCAATAGATAAACTCATTAAACAAAAGCAGATGAAAATTGTGCAGTGGAGTCAGCCGGTTGCATTCCTTTGTGTGGAATGATAGCATCTTTCAAGTGTGGGTGGGTCTGCATGTCCACAGTTCATAAAGTGTGCAGACTCATCACGAGGCGTAGGTATTGCCTATCAGATGGAGGCAATGTTGCTAATGAGTCTGCACTTACATGTATTACTGCATAAACTCGTATAACCATATCCATCATTACTAGTCGAGCTTGCTCAGAGTCATATTCACCAAAATTCTACTTATCCGAGCTTGCTCTGACTCATATTCATCAATATTCCGCCAAGCTTGATCTGACTAATATTCACAAGATTCTACTCATTGTAAGCTTGCACCGAGTCATATTCACCAAATATCTATTTAGCCAAGTTTGCTCTGACTTATATTCATCAAAATTCTACTCAGGCAAGCTTGCACTGAATTCATACTCACCAAAAATTACTTGCCGAGCTTGCTTTGACTCGTATTCACCAAAATTATACTCAAATGAGCTTGCTCTGACTTATATTCATCAACTATTCTACTCAGAGTGAGCTTGCACTGAGTCATATTCACCAAAATCAACTTGCCGAGCTTGCTTTGACTCATATTCACTAAATTATACTCAGATGAGCTTGCCCTGACTACCACATGACAATATTCACTAAAAGTTTACTCAACCGAGCTTGATATTACTCGTATTCACCAAAATTCTACTCAGTCAGGCTCAAACGAACTCAGACTCATGGTTAGTTCGAAGTCTTAGTGAGCCGACATTTGAGTGAGTTCACCGTGCTATGTACACATTACATTATGTGACCTGTGCGGTGAATAAGCAAACATTGCCTATGAGTACGTGTTGCATCGGGTGTAATAAGGACAACTGTACACACTGCAGTTAGTTTTCTAGAGTTTAACTGACCATTGCGTGACACCTTCGCCTCATGTCGATTCAAGCAAGTACATTTTATCTGCATCATATTTTTGCCAATCCTGCTGGCTGTCCTGGCCATTACTGGGTGGCCACATTTTGTACATTTCAACACAAACTTGAATAAATGACTGTGGTGCAATATATTAAAAAAAGATGCTTGCATCACTGCACGTATAACAATCAGAACATGATACAAACACATGCACATAAGATGTACACAAATGATAAATACATGAACAGACGGCATCAGCTAGCCACCACCTATTGAAAAAAGCACAGGCCAATGCTGCAATGGGACTATGTATAACCATGACCCTTGCCAGGTACATGGGCTATAGGAGAAACACACATGCAACCTAGCAGTTGCATCGAGGTAGCAGCTATGGACGCTTTTGCATTCGCAGCTGGCCACTCAACCACTCAAGTGTGTTCAGTGTGCACTTGAACTTAGGCACACTTTTTATTGTCTATATCTGAAAATTTAATGTGGCTCCCCAAAATTTTGAGAATGTTTGGATTCTGAGGCTTGCAACGGTAAATATTTTTATTCCATTCTCGTTCAAGGTGAAAGCTCATACAAAAGATTATAGATATTGTCAGTGCCCCTCACTTTCCCTCAGAACATAAGTAGTCTGTTATTGAAATTCTAGCAGCTTTTCAACAGCAAGAAAGGGAATCAGCTTCCCCTGTTTTCAGCATTCAGTTAACGCAGGCAATTCAGGGAGGCATAAAGTTTTGCTAATACAATCGGTTCGGGAATGCCAGGTTAGATTGTGCCTTGACGCTTTCCTTGCACTTTCTTATTTTGGTCAATAAGCTAGTTTGAAATGGCTCCAGTTAGCATGCTCTAACATTCGTCTAATATAGGTTAAATACAAGACTAGCTTAACAGACTGGGATGCGGCTTCATTTCCAGGAAAGGAACCATATTGCCTGCTCCAGTTGTATATGTTTTTGGTTATCTGGGGTTTCAGCCTCACTTTAAAATAATGTGCTCAAGCAGGTGGAAACACACGTATGCTAGCAGCGGATACTATCGATAGCTTCTTACTTTACACTTGTCACTATGAACTCCAAAATTTTAGCGTTATATTTTGTTATTAAACAAACAAACGTACTCCTAACAAGGTATTTTAATGTTATCTGTGGGGCTACGCGGCTGCGCTACGTACTGCAGCATATTAACTTAAGCTTCTTGATACAAATTCACAGCGCACTAACAGCGCAAGAAACAGGACGAGAAAATAGACGACGCCCATGTCTGTCAGAATGATACGATACTACGTATACAAGTGACTGCAGTTCCTTAAAAAATGTGGTGTCGGCTTTTACGCCTTTATGAATAATTACAGCACACGCGCTGAGACGGACGAAAAAGGCTGGCGCTAAGATTAAAGTTCACAACACAAATTCCATTGCACGTTCAGTAATTACACACAGATCATTTGCGGCTTCCTTCAGGGGCAGACGTGAGCTTTAGGGTTGGTGCTTGCTGCTAAGTTTGGTTCAAGAATATTGCTAGGAGCAGGAACCGCTTATGAGCAATCGCGAGCAATACACACACATCCGTTTTTCAGAAGCTGACGTTAAGCACGGGCAGCGCGAGGGTCTCTGCGTCGACGTGACGATTTCGCTGCAGCCGAATTCAGAATACTGCATATGCGATGACAACAGCTATAAGGGCTTGTAGATAGGTCCTCTTGTAATTTGTTTAACCGCAGGAAGAACGACACGGACATAAAACACACACGAGACAGCACACAGCGCTGAACGACCACCTGCGAACAGCTGTTTACGTCCGCCATTTCTCCTCGTATCGAACTTCACAAACAGCTGTTGCGCACTCCAAAACAAATTAAACTTGAAGCGTTTTTAAATTACAAAACGCGTGTATTATTTGGTCCTAATAAAGAGAGGTCAGTTATATTATACGCGCACGTCCTTTTCATTACATTAAAGGAATTTATGCGGCCTGTGCGACAAATTTGGCAGCAAGCAACCCTGGGCGTCGCATCAGTCGCATTGTTGACATCGCACCATGTGAAACGGCCGTTGCGAATTTAGCATCTGCGGAAATCGCAGCTGCGAAAATCGCACTGCAAAATCACACCATGTGAAACAGCCTTAACATTTTGGTTCCATCGCTCTTTGCGTGGTCCCTAACTTGGTCTCGAGTTAACCTCCAAGTTTGTGCCCCATATATTAGCACCTATAGAATGCAATAATTGTACACTTTTCTTTTCAACGACAGTGTTATAATTGTAGTCATGATTTAGTAACGTCTGCCGTATGTACTGCAACCCTAATTATTATTTTGCAAGTTTCCTTCTCATGACCAGGGTCCCCCGTGAGTAATTAACCTAGATAAACGTACTTCTGTACATCCCCTGTGAGTAATTGACCTAGATAAACATTTCCAGCGTCTCATTAAAGCATGTATCTCTCTGTCTCTCTCTCTACTGTACAGACTCTAGAGGCTGACTGGCTACCATGAATTCTTGTTCCCTGGCCAGGCTACTGAACATTATCGTTCTCTTCTCCATATTAATCTTCAACGTACATACATACATACATACATACATACATACATACATACATACATACATACATACATACATACATACATACATACAGACATACATACATACATACGTACGTACGTACGTACTTACATACATGCATACATACACACACATACACACATGCATACATACAGGGTGTTTCATTTTAGCTGCACCAAATTTTTTAGAAATTGCCCCTGGCAGATAGCACAATTATAATCCTTGATCTATACTACTCGATGAGGCGGCCTATACTTCCAGGAGAAATTGAAACGCCTAATTTAGTAATTAACATAATTACGCTAGTTAACTTTTTAATGAATGATTTTACGGCACATCTTTCAATCTACGAATTATAGCCGCTGAGTTCGCAAGGCGTATCCATTTGGAACGAATTCTAAGGGCTGAACCAGTTTCGAGACATAAATTTTTAACGTGTCCGACGAAATGTATGGGCGTTCCAGTTAACTTTTTGAGGAAAAACGCTGTTTTATGCATTGAAGCACAAAGTTAACTGGAACGCCCATGCATTTCATCGGACACTTTGAAAATTTATATCTCGAAACTGGTTCAGTCCTGAGAATTCGTTCCAACTGTATACGCCTGCGAACTGAGCGGCTATAATTCGTAGAATGAAAGATGTGCCGTAAAATCATTAATTAAAAGTTAACTAGCGTAATTATGTTAATTACTCAATTAGGCGTTTTGATTTCTCCTGGAAGTATAGGCCGCCTCATCGAGTAGTTGAGATCAAGGATTATAATTGTGCTATCTGCCACGGGCAATTTTTAAAAATGTGGTGCAGCTAAAATGAAACACCCTGTATATACATACATACATACACATCAGACACACTAAATACATACATACCATACTATTGCTCTGGGTTTATTAAAGGCAAATTCGGTACAAAATTGCCTCGGGTGCATATATACATGCGCGCAAGTTTACCCTTTCCTGATTATTCTTCCACCTTGTCGGCTTCCGCAGAAGTGAGTTGCAATATGTTGTGTCCCTACACTTCGAGCTGTCGATTAACTCGCTCTCGCTCTGCGATCATCGAGCCTCCTGGTTAGCTTAAACGATACAGCGACCGACACGAAAAGGTGTTTGTCCCGGCTCCGATCCCGGACCAGGACGAACTTTGCTTCAGCTCCGAACCTTTATTTTCTCAGAAACCAGCATTGGGTTTCCTTTGTAGCTTCGGCTACTGCCGGAGAGATCAAACTTCTTACCTTTCATAGATATCCATGAAGCGGTATGAGCCTTCGGATAGAAGACGAAGCGCAGGAACCTGGGGATGGGCGAAAAGGAGGAGGAAGTTGAAATAAAATGGAGATAAGATGGACGCCAGTTCCATACTAAAGCTTTGAGTCTGTTGTGTCCTTTTATCCACGAACGCTACATTATTTTGGCGCAGCCGACAATCGACTCCCTCATTTGGGTGACATTTTTCCTTGAGGAGACCTCCGTAGAGGAGATCATCTTTTCGAGATTCCAAGCTCAAGTTGAACCAGCGGTGGAACTACCTCGTGAACTTTACTCGGCAGAACTCGTGAACCTGGTTTTGGTGAAGGCTTCCATGGACACTGCTGAACTACGTCGGAAGGGTGCTGTGAAAGTGAGCTTGCGTCTGGCGACCTTCAACGAGCTCGTTCTTCAACCGATGCGTTAAAAAAACTCTGGATCACAGTCTACGATGGAGGAGCTGAGCCTCGTTTTGAAAGATCTTCAGATAGAGCAGGAACAGATTGTGCAACAGAACCAACTGGTGACATCGCTTATTAGTTCGATAAACGCTAGGAAGCCGGTGACTAAATTTGTAGAACCTGATGCGTTCGAAGGAATGTCTTCAAGCCCGAAAGTTGGCTTGAATTCTATGAATATGCCGCTGGGAAGAACATGTGGCACTCTGATGAGGGACAAGATTACTAACATGCATAGTTACTTGAGAGGTGGTCCACGCAAGTGGTACGAGCTGCATATTATTGAAGATGACAACTCTTGGAGCCAATGAAAGGAAACATTTATGACGACTTTCCGAAGCAACCCGGTACAGAGATGGGACTCCGCGCTTGATTTCCAATTCAAGCAGGCTCCCCTCGACATGAGTATTTCCTTGAGAACGCCATGTTTTAAAGCTGGCCGAGCCCATGTTTCCATCTTCTGTCGTAATAGCCCTAATAATGCATGGACAGCATGCTGAGATGCTGAAGAAAATGCAAGTACGATCAGCTAAAACTATAGACGAGCTTCTGGAGTGCCTTCAGGCACATCCGCTCAGAAGAAAAATAACTGCTAACCCAAGACTCGCTTCAGACGGACTGACGCGCAAGACAGAGCCACCTTGCAAGCATCATAGAAACTTGGGTTGGCGCGCTCCCACAGGTCGCGTTGACAATGTCGACAACGACGCTCAAGAGTTTCCGCCGACAAACTAATAAACAAGGGTGATCAGTCCGGCCGGATGACCACAACTGAGACTGTTCAACTTCCTCTAGCCTACTTCACCTTCCCGTCAAAGCGGGAAACGGACATATGATGGCTTTAGTGGACAGCGACGCTTCTGTGTCTATAATAAATTCCAGGCTGGTGGATGCAAGTCACCTGCGTAGTGCAAGAGTGCTACGAGTACAAGGTTACAATGGAAAAGTGACATTGCATAATCAGTGGGCCTCGGTAAACATTGAGTTCCAAGGCCATAAAGTAGAGAGTGAAGTATTGGTGCTAGAGGGTGTGACGTACACTTTTTGCTATCCAGACCAGATATCAAGAAACTGAAAATCAAGGTTACTGGGATGGATGCAGTTTTAGTCAAAGGAACTACCAAGGGATGAGACACAGCAGGGTAGACAAGATAACCTACGAAGTTCTCAACTGCGCGGAGGATATTCCAACAACCTACCCTGAACTTGTATGCATAGGAAGCTATCCACAAGCGATGAGGTCACACAAGGTCCCTGTCGAACTGACAAGACCGTCATCCGCAAATCACCATATAACATGCCAAGAGAGCGAAAGATGTGGTTGAAGAAAGAATCGCAGGAGGTGCTAGACGCCGATATATTCCGACCTTCAGTGTCACCCTTCGCCTCTCCCATAACAATTGCGCCAAAAGAAGATGGGACTTTCAGACTGTGCACAGACTACAGGGCTCTCAATCGTCAGACTGAACTTATACCATTTCCATGCCGAAGATGGACACGATTATAGATGAGACAGGTGGTTGCCGACATTTTTCACGCATTGACTTGTGCAAAGGTTTCTGGCAGATCCCGCTAACCGAAGAAACAAAATGTACATGCTTTTATCATACCCTTCGATCTGTACCAGTATAACCGACTTCCTTTCGGCTGGAAAAACCTCGCCAGCATGGTTCCAGAAGATTATGAACGAAGTCCTGAAGCCTTTCCTAGGTTTCTTTTGTAACGTGTACATAGACGACGTTATCGCCTTCTCCAAAGCAGAGCCTGAACATCAGGAACACCTGTCTCAGGTATTCAATGCCTTGAGCTTGGGACACCTCAAGGTTAATTTAAAGAAAGTGCATTCTTTCAAAGAAAAGTTGTCTTTCTTGGAAGAGTCTTTGACGTGACTACCAAAAGCACGAAACAAGAGTCCTTCGAGAGGATCTCCCAGCTGGAAAAGCCATATGACGTCCACTCATTTCGTGTGTTTTGGGGGTTAGCAGCACATTTCCGAACCTTTCATAAAAGAATTTGCCGTCAAACTAGATGCCTCACGAGCCTAATGCAGAAGAAGTTCCATTTGAGTGGAATGACAAATACGAGAGTCTACCGCGAGATGGTGCACAAAACATCTTCTGACCCTATTCTACGCATACCAGATTTTACTTACCCTTTAAACTGAATACCGACAGGTGCAGTCTTGTATCAGAAATGTCCAGAAGCATCCGGCCGAGAAAAAAAACGACACGTAGTAGGTTGCTACAGCTACACCCTCAAGCGGTCTGAAGTAAACTACACACTACTGAAAAGCAAAAACACTTGCAGTACTTAAAACAATTCCGTACATACGTACGTACCTAGAAGGTGCGATGTTCACTTTGGTCACCGATCATCAGGCCTCACTCACCTCTTGAACATGACCCAACCTGAAGGACGTATGGCTAGATGGGAGAACTACTTGCAGCAATTCGAATTCACCATCTCCCACGACCTGGTCCTCTTTTGACTGATGGAGATGCTCTGTCCAGACTGATGAGCATACGCTACAATGCATACGTAGGCACACATATTATAAATACAAACACATTATATATTATATATCTATATATATATTAGAGCTACATTGTACTCAGACTCAGATACAGCTGTATACAAGAGCATGGATACGCACGGCAGGAGGTATGCACGGCCGTCGCCAAGTTTGTCGAACACGCCACACGTTATGCGGAGGTCCTTGTTTGGTTCATAATGTCGGCATGCTGCATTTAGTTCACTTCCTTTTCTTACACTTTGTCCTTTCATTCATTCAAGATTATAAGGTAACTGCGAATTCAGTCTTTATTTTTTGTTTATTCAGACTAAACTTTTCAGATATTTCAGTTACGGGAACACTTCGTTACGAACGCATCGTTACGTGTTAGCTTCAAGTGTGTGTGTGTGTGTGTGTGTGTGTGGTGTGTGTGTGTGTGTGTGTGTGTGTGTGTGTGTGTGTGTGTGTGTGGCTGTGTGTGTGTGTGGTGTGTGTGTGGGTGGTGTGTGCCTACGCTTGTGTGCGTGAACGTGTGTGCGAGTGCGATTGTGTCTCTCTGTGTGTGTGTTTGTGTGTGTGTTTGTATTTGCGCGTGTGTGCGTGCCTACGCTAGCATTCCGCCAACACCAGAAGCATTCACTGTGTTCGCTGCACCACCGACAATGCAGCAAACGGATGATGTTCCGCGCACCTTACACGAAAACTTCCCGGTCCTCAGCCGACAGCCAATCCATCACAAACCTTGCTGCATAGTTCCCTGCTCGGCGCTCATCCATTCGCAACGTGGTTGCGGTGCTGAGGATGGCAGCCATTGTTACCCGTGTAGGCAGGATTCTCTGCTACCCCTCCGTGCAAGCATAAATAACTTTTTTCGCAGAACGAGACCTCAAAACGTTTGCCGAACAGGACGCGTGCAGATTATGTGTGGTAGAGCACTGTGGCAGCAGTCTCACTGCCGTGCTGTATAAGGTATGAGCCGTACTAGTGCAAAGACAACCAAATAAGTGGCACTGCTTCGAGTGAAGCTTTGTGTTTTAGCAAGTAAGGTGAGTGGCTAGTTGGTGCATATATATATATATATATATATATACTATATGTGTGTGCGTGTGTGTGTGTGTGTGTGTGTGTGTGTGTGTGTGTGTGTGTGTGTGTGTGTGTGTGTGTGTGTGTGTGTGTGTGTGTGTGTGTGTGTGTGTGTGTGTGTGTGTGTGTGTGTGTGTGTGGTGCATTAAGTAAGTGCAGGACACGAAAGACGGATAAAAAACCTGTCTATATGTGTCTTCCACTTACCCTTTAGGGCCACAAGTATCGAAAGACTCTTATGAAAGCAGGGCCACAGTTTCATACATGTATGTGGAGAGCCTGAAGCGGAACCTCCCTGAAGATAAGGAAGAAGACGACCGAGACTGGGGCTGGGGGCACAGAGGAAGAAGAAGTTCATTAAAATGGCGGACTAAACAGACCGTTTCATTATTACTTCCTTACATTTTTGGCGCAGCCGCTACAACCTGAAGCTGATGTGGGTCCAGATTGGAACCGGCCGACACCATGATGGACGCGGATACGTCCAGAGCTACCATATCGACGGTGATAACCAGTCAGCTTGGAACCTGAAGCCAGCTCAACAGAGTTCCTTGCTTGGGTTGCGACCAAGTCGAGTACAACTGTGGCCGGACTTCTTGAGCAAGGTACCGTGAAGATTTTTGTCAAGATGGAAGAGTACATTAAGTTCTTCCAACCAGCTCACCTAAGAGGTGCTATAGATCGTCAAGCAGACTTCACCGCAGTAATTTTGCAGCTCATCCAGACTCAACGCGAACAGTTAGAAACCCAGACACAATTGATGTCTGCTATGGCACAAGCCATGCAGCGCAAGAATTATCAGCGAGGTGACACCGTAAAACCAGACATGTTCGATGGCACATCAGCAGTTCCAACTTCTTGGCTGGACTTTTATGAGTACGCTTGTGTGCAGAACCAGTGGGTGACTGACGACGACAAGATATTTAACTACGCTTCTTTCTATATGGTACTGCAAGGAAGTGGTACGACATTCGGATTGTGGAACAGGTTCGCGAGAAGTGGAGTGAATGGAAGAGCCTGCTGTCCTGCTTTGCTGTAAATGTAGTCCAGCAGTGGGATAAGGCAATAACATATAAGCACACTAGTGGCAGTCTCCGTGACTACTATTTTGAAAAAAGGAGGCTACTTCAACTCGCCGATCCCAGTTCACCAGAAACATCAGTCGTACCTCTTATGTTGCTTGGTATGAGTAGAGAGTGTCGAACACAACTACAGGCCCGACAGGTCAAGACTGCAGAAGACGTTCTTTGCTGTCTAAAAGACATTGTAGAAACCAAATCATGCGGTAGTCAGCGTGGAAACCTCGCCATCAGACAGCCAAACAGCTATCGCATAACTCCATCAAATGAACTACATAGGCCTAAACGTCCTGAGTGTGGAACCGCCGAATATACAGAACCATGGTGCATCTCAGCGACCCGCAGTTCTTGAAAAATATGCGACTGTATATCTGATGAAGAACAACATTCTCCGTGCGAGAATGATAGCAAATAGAAAGGAAGTAGATGTTCTTGTGGATACAGGCGCGTCCGTGAGCTCAAGTTTGGTGGACAAAAGTCAAGTCTGCAAAGACAAGATTATTCAGGCGCTCAGTTATGATGGAAAGTCCAGGCTCCTAGGGGACTGGGCAACAATTCCAGTTGAATTTAAAGGTGTTACTATGCATATTGACGCAATAGTAATGAACGACGTCGAATTCATGTTCCTGTTGTCAAGGTCAAATATGAAGCTTTTGAGGGTAAACATCTCTTGGCAGGACGAACTGACTATCGATCACGAGCGAGATGAAGATAGCAGCGGAACAAGTGGAAGTCTCCGAGTTGTGAAAACGTCAGAGGATGTTCCCAATACTTACCCAGAACTGGTATGCATTGGGCCTTACCCTCCTGCAACGTCGTTTATTGAAGTACAATTTAACCTACGAGAGACAAATGTCCGTAAGAAACCTTACAGTCTATCACACGAGAAAAAGATGTGGCTGAAGAAGGAACTGCAGCAGATGCTTGCAGCGGGAATTATCAGGCCCTCAACTTCGGCCTATGCTTCCCCCATTACAATAGTGCCAAAGGAAGATGGAACATTCAGGCTTTGTACAGATTATCGTTTGTTTAATAAGCAAACAGACCTGTTTCCGTTTCCTATGCCACGCATTGATTACATTATTAAAGAAACCGGGGGCTGTCACTGGTTCTCTAGAATTGACCTTTGTAAAGGGTATTGGCAGATACCACTCCAGGAAGAGTACAAGAAATACACAGCTTTTGTGACCCCATTTGATATCTATGAATATAATAGGCTCCCATTTGGCTGGAAGAATTCAGGGGCATGGTTCCAGAAAATGATGAACACTGTGTTGGAACCTCTGACTGGCAAATGCTGCAATGTGTATGTCGGCGACATTATTGTCTACTCTCGAACAAAAGACAAACACGAGCTGAATTTATCACAAGTTCTGAATGCTTTTGCAAAAGCAAAGCTGAAGATCAATTTTAAAAACAGTGAGTTTTTCAAGACATCAGTGATTTTTCTAGGAAGGACATTTGACGGTCATACAAAGAGTACGAAGGAAGAGTCAGTGCAGAGGATTAAAACTGACGAAACCTCATGACTTGGACTCTTTGAGGGTTTTCCTTGGCCTAGCTGGAAAATTTAGGGCCTTCATTAAGGACTTTGCCACAAAAACAAGGTGTTTGACAGCATTAACCCAAAAAGACACACCGTTCATTTGGAGCAAAGAATGCGAAGACATTTATCAAGAACTAGTGAAAACAATATCGTCGGATCCTGTCCTAGTACTCCCAGACTTCAAGAAACCTTTTGAGTTGTGTACTGACGCATCCCTATATGGAACCGGCGCAGTCCTGTATCAACGAGATGCCAGTAAACCACCGGGACGCCAGCTGAATGTAATTGGATATTACTCATACACCTTCAGCAAATCGGAAATAAACTACAACACCACGGTAAAAGAGACATTGGCCGTCGTCATGGCATTGCGGTATTTTCGCACTTACCTCGAAGGTCAACACTTTAACTTGTTTACGGACAACCAAGCTTTGACTTATTTGCTCAACATTACTCAGCCGAAGGGAAGGATTGCTCGTTGGGTCAGCGAAATCCATCAGTTCACGTTCGACGTGGTTCACCGTCCTGGAAAGAAGCTCCCCGACGCGGACGCTTTATCAAGATTGCATATTCCGGAGACTGAAACAATTAAAACTGGGCATGTAGCAAGTATTTGGGAAGACACAGAAGATATTGTGTTGAAGGATGGAAAGTTCGAGGTACCAGAAACAGATCGCCAGAAAATTTTGAAGCTTTATCACGACAGTCCCGACTCGGGAGGGCACGACGGTTTTTGGAGGACATATATGAAGGTGCAGCAACGTTTCACGTGGAAAAATATGAAAAGTGACGTAAATGAATATGTAAAGATTTGCCATGATTGCCAAGTGCGAAAAGCAAAATATAGGCCTAAAGGAAAAGAAATGACCATACCTGTGTACTCCGATGTGCCATTTGAAGTTGTGCACCTCGACTTTGCCGAGCTTAAAAAGAAAGGGGAAGGAGTGCGTAAGACGCAAGCTTTTCTGGTTGCTATTGACCAATGTACACGGATGGCAGCCGCGAAACCAGGGAACGAAGACTCCAACGCTGTCATTTCCCTTATGCAACGGGAAATGTTTAAGAATACTAAAGTCATTGTCAGCGACAACGGTCCAGCATTCAGAAGCCAAAGGCTAAGAGCTTGGGCAGAGGAAAGGGGTATCACCCTGCGGTTCACTACGCCATACCATCCTGAGGGTAACGCTCTGTCTGAGCGATTAATTCGTCATTTGAAGACATACATTACCCTTTATCCAAATTTTCCTGGCGGCTGGAAATGCACTCTGGAAGCTGCTGTCCAGCATCACAACCGCTCCTGTACGGCTGGCCTTGGTTGCACACCCCATTTTGCTGCCTGTGGGACCAGCCCATGGCTACCCGCGGATCATCGTCTGGGAATAGCAGGCAAGATATTTCTACAAGAACGTGCCAAGTCAAAAGGCCAACAGCAGCAGTACAAGCTATCAATGAAAAAATGTTACGACAGTAAACATGGGTCTAAAATTCCAGACATCGAACCAGGACACTTAGGCCTTGTACGCAAAGGACTGGACGGCTCGAAGTCGCCATTCATCGGCCCCTATATGGTGACCAAAACCGTAAAACAACAAGGCGTTCTGAAGGCCATTTATTACGAAGCACCAGGGGAGAAGATTGAATCCAGCGCCATTGGAAATGTGATTCCATATTACCCCAGGAGGGGAGACAATCAAAGCCGTGGAGGGTTTGGAGAGCCTGAAGCGGAACCTCCCTGAAGATAAGGAAGAAGACGACCAAGACTGGGGCTGGCGGCACAGAGGAAGAAGAAGTTCAATGAAATGGCGGATTAAACAGACCATTTCATTATTACTTCCTTACATGTGTAATCTCTATCTTAGCAAGCATAAACACTTCCTAAATAAACCATCTGACGACGACTGTGGACGTCCATACAATTAGTATTTAAGTAGTGCAGCGACACACCGTATTGGACATCTGTACTGCTCACTTGGAGAGGTTTGTTGCTTCGATTACTTTACCAATTGTGCCTATGAGGGGGCTGTTGTGGATATGTATGATACGTATTTACGTGATTTAAGGCAGTAAGTATCCCCCAACCAAAAAAAAATTGACACCTACTGTTCACGCTGTCGGTACAAAGTCTTTGAAGGCTTTTTGGACACCGAACGCCTGCCTCATTAACTCGGGAAACCGTGCATTTGTGTCTTGATATATCGCTACTAAGGACCCCTGGTAAATGATAGGCATCTTCTAATCGGTGCTGTTGTCATAGTAGAGCAAGACACTGTTTAAAGTCTATGAAATAATATTAGAAAACCCAATTCCTGAATTTGTGCATCAGAGTTTTCTGGGTTGACGTATAAGGGTGCCGGTACAATATGATGAGTAAAGGTGTTACGTTTCTTCGCATTGCGTGGTAATTTTAGCTCGATTGATCCCGCTGTGCACTAGTTCATTTTGTGGTTCCCTTATAGGGTGACACCAGCCCACTTCTAGCTGGGCCGTTTGCAGTGTGCGAAGCATTGTAACCTATTGATCGATGCGGGTTCATATTTCCATGTTCAAGTTTCTTGGATGACAATGCATGCTGCAACCGTTTCTTCTTGAGGACATCGTCATGATTTTCTGCGATGCATTGTAGTTCTGCCCCATTCTTGGGTTTCAGTAGGGTATCATGATTGACGTCGAAATGTTGGTTCTTTGACTATGTCTTCTGTAGGAAGACGGCCTCACGAATTTCGCGGTACGTTTCCGCCTGTCACTTCTGATCTAGCAGGATCTGTTAGGTATTAGCTTGTTTGGCGGTGTGTCGGTGGTGTTCTGCTTGGTCGCGCTGCAGTGCGATGGTACGATCTTGTTTCGCCCATCTAGTGTCAGCGGCTTGCACCTGTTGCAAGCGTCATTGCTTACGTTAGTCTTGCTGCTGAGCGCAGCGACTTCGAGGAGCCTAGACGCGGCCTCATTCAGGTTCTTCTAGCGCGGCATGGATAAGAGCTCTAAATGGCATGTCCTAGATGCAAGGGAGCCTCCGTAACCGGTTTTATATGTAGTTGCGATTGACGCTATGGCGGGGGCAAGATGCAGCTGCGGTTTGGACCCTCTCCCTTTCGCAAACAGTGTGATGTCACGTGCCATGAGCAAAGCGAAGTGCGAGACGTGTGCGAACACCTGGTGGCTGTGATGTGTGGTGCGCGACGGTGATATTTGTGGTGTGCGACAAGGTGCGGTGTATTTCAAACAAGAAGCAGACGACAAGGAGAGCGCGCGCCGCTCTACCGCGCCGCGCCGAAAACGACGACGCCGAAGAGCGGCCAGCACGTGAACACGCCCGGCACAAGAAAAACAACAAAAGAAAGCCAATCCAATCACAAAGGAACACGGAGCCTCGAGCAAACAATGAGAAATCGACGAATCGACCAGAGCAGCAGAAAAAGGAGCCGCGCTGGCAGTAGGGGGAGGAGTTCCAGAAGCGGCACCAGGACAAGGTCACCGGATCGGGAGTTGAAGACGGCTGTCGGGTTCCGGACCCGAGCCACCAGGACTTCACCCGGCCGGGGCCTCCTGCCAACCCATTCCTGGGCGCCGCTACTCCATCCGTTCGAGAGCTGCTGCCCGAGGCCGGCAAGCGTCTGCGCCCCTGGGCAGAACGAGAGCTGTCGGGCTACAGGCCCGAGCTCTACGACCAGCTGCCCGGTCAGAACGCCGCCGCCGTCAACCCCTGCTGCCAAGCCGCCTGCCTTCCCGGGAATCGCCACCCTGCCCGATAATCTACTGCTGCTGTCCGAGGCCGGTGAGCGTCTGCGTCCGTGGGCAGAACCTGAGCTGTCGGGCTACGAGCCCGAGTGCCACGATCAGCTGCCCGACCAGAACGCCACCACCGTCGGCTCGTGCTGCCGAGCCGCCTGTCTTCTCCCTCCGAGCCAGAGCTGCCACGCTCTGGCAGCCTGTACGACGCTCCTACACAACGTCTTTTGGTGAGATCAACAACGCTTCTCTCGTCGTCTCGTCTCCGCTTCGCCGCATCAAGACTGTAGTGCATACTCACACCCGCAGCCTGCCCGAACTTGCCTCATAACATTAGCGTTCCAGCTACGTGTTTTCATGTTATCGTTGTGTGTTTGGTTTATGGTTTTCTTTTCCTTTTAGTTTTATTAAAAGTTTGTGTGTTTCCCAACAAACGGCTTTGTCCTCAATTAGGTTCTGGGAGGCTCCGCCTCAGAGAACCACCTGAAAATATAACACGAAAGAACCTGCTCATCACAGTGGCCAATACATTCCCCTTGCGCAATGGCTACCTACCATGGCATCTTCTGCGATGGACTAGCCGACTACGTGAGACATTCCAGTGAGCCACCGAAGCTACAGTGCATTGCTATGTTGCGAAATTCCGTGAAATTCCATCCGTGGCATAAGGGCAGCATGCATAAATGTGAAATAATGAATTATTGAATACACCATTTATTTCAAGGCAGTATGGCTCATATAGGCCTCAATAGGGAAAGGTTAGGGGGAAAAAAAACATCAGATCATTCCTGCAATGAAGGTTCCTCTTCCAAGTTCGTAGCGGGATAGAAAACAATCCCCAATTGTCAACCCGCGTATTCATTCCATAACCCAGTGTTGGTGTGGTGGCGGTATATTTCTGGCGAGCACTATTGAATGCAAGGCACTTCCATAGCAGATGGCATGACCTCGATCTCATTGGTGCTTTGCACCAAGGGAATTCATGCGCAGGCTCGGGCATCGAATTATTACAGCCTTCGTCATCGCAGTCGTTTCTTGATTTGTGCGCTTGCCAATGAGCAATGACATCTGGTGTAAGGGCAAAACCAGTGCGTGCTTTGCGCACTAAGCCTTGGCATCCTCGCGGCAAGTTAACAGTTACTGCGAATCTACGTTCGCAGTGCGGCGTCAGCATAGAAGGTTCGGATTTTCCTGACTAGAGGTGCTTCGATATGGCAGCCAACTGGGTATCGCTAAAGATGTGCAGTCGTGAAGCCGGTGGTGGTTTATCTCTACCGAGGTGGCATAGTTATAAAATGGCCTGAAGTTCAGCAATGGTAACATCACGAAATGCTTCGCCAACACACATATATAAGCACATATATACAGATATATATGAACACACATATATCCAAATTGACATCTGAAATAAGTAGAACTGTTGGCTGTCTCTACAAAGTAGCTAATCGGATGACTGTGTGGCTAAGGCTTCAGATGTATTATGCACTTATATACTCTAAGTTAACCTACTGTGTTCTACTATGGGGAACCACTACTTCTACTAACTATCAGAAACTACTAATACTTCAGAAGAGAGCCCTGCGGTACATACATAGTTACTATGGCAGACCAAAATGTTAGTCCACGTTGCCGTTATTTTGCAGGTATACGATCTGCTTAAAGCGAATCAGGTCTACCCTTTTCGTTTGCTGCAATATATCAAAAATAGTAAATTACACATACAAAACTATCCTGTCTCTAATGACGCATGCTATTTTTGTACACGAATCCACCAGGACCCTAAAACACGTACTAACTATGGCAAACAAAAATTAAGATTTCAGGTAATTTCAAGTCTTAATAAGGTGTCCACAAATGATAATTTTGGTGTGGCTTTGAGCGTACTTAAAAAAAACGAACCAAACAATATTTAATTCATTCTGACTTGTGTTTTGTATAGCGCCACTTAAGTGATGCCTGCCCGTTATTTGCTTCTTTGTAATAACTGTATATTCATCTGAGATTCTCTATTAACATTGTTACATTTCCAGTTATGCGTTATATAATGTCAAACTGGACAGGGGAGCCGAGGCCTTCGTGAGGCCTTCCAGCTTTGTCCAGCTGTCCCGGCCCGGCTTCCTCCTTTGTGAGAAGGAAAAAAATAAACTTCACTTCAAACGGCTATGTTTAAGTCAACCTGACTTGAGCGGGTCAACTAAAAAATCGGGCTGACCGAGCCCTACGTGACCGCGTTTACGTGAGCTCGCTTCTGGCGAGACTGCATGGGCTGCGACGACACAGCATCGAGCCGAGACGTCAACGCGTTCGAACTGGGTTTGCGCTTCGCATTGGTCTTATGGCTATGATGAGTTTGAACTGCACTGTGCTTGCCTTGGTCTTGTCCTGATACAATTCCCGCTACCGGCACATAAATAGAGACTCACAGTGGCCCGCGCAAGTCTCGGTGCTGGCGGACCTGATCCGCCCGCGTACGGCTAACTCAGCCAGACTCGAATCTCGTTTAGCCCGACCGGAAAGCGTTTGCATGAACGCGACAGGCATATTCCTACCCGAGAAGCTCACTCGACCCACTTCTGTCGGCTTCGTGTAAGCGCCCTGGATGATACTTCTGTCCTGTGTGTCACACCACTGCAGAGCCGACGCACTGCAGCGGTAGCCCTTGTGTGAGTGTGTCTGGCATGGAATGATGCATCAGTGTAAAAATGCGTCGAAGTAAGTTGATCGTAGGATTCGAAGTGCCGCCTAGCGTAACGGGTGTCTCCGTTCTGTGTGCCGATATAAAGCCGCGCAACCACGGGTCAAATGCAACTGCAGTGCACGCAAGCTGCGTATACCTGAGCAGCGATTGCGTTTCAAACTGCGGTAGGAACGATATCATTCCGTTTTGTCGGCGTCAGAATATACCTTCTTAAGCACGAAGAGGCTCGGCATCCAAGGTGGGCCATCGGGGAACAAAACACTGAGAGCCTGCATAATAACAAACGCAGGGTAGGTGCTTTTCTTGGCCGCGGGAGTGCTGTGGATACGGGCAATGAGGGCGACCAGAGACGCCCACTTACCAGTGATGAAGTAAGCTCCACAGAATCTGTCGGCGTCTGAAGGCTGCCATTTGCTGTGGCTGTTCTGAACGGGAACCCAAGACCATTGAGGTAGCTTGAGCCCAGTGGTTAGGAGCTTAACCACGAGCAGAGAGGTGCACCGGCAGAGATGATTCGATGTCGTAGCGAGTAACAAAATGTTTAAAACAGCGCTACGTACTGAGTGATCCGGTCGACAAGCTTCTTACCGGTGAGTGACAAGAACTCTCTAAAGCTTGTGCTGAAGGCTGAAGGTCCGATGGCTGGGCGCCTTTTATAGCATCTCTGAAAACTCCCTCACCCAGGAGTGGGAGGGATCGAACGCTCGGCAAGCTTGCGGCCGGCACTCGGTACACGAACGAGAGCCAGTTACACGGTTGCGAACAGTCCCGGGTCTTGAGAGAAAGAAGGTTCAAAAGCACAGGCAAAGCTAATCAGCCATGCGCGCTGAAGGGAGAAAGCACTAGCCGTGCGTACATAGATATGGCAGAACCGTGTCGTATTAATTTTTCGCATGACATGTTGACCGCTAATCAAGGACAGAGACAGAGAAAGAAAAACACGAAACGACGACACGGGCGGTAACTTGCAACTGATATATTCATGCAAACACGTAGGAATATGTAGACAAATATGCCGTGCGCAGAACGCAGCACCAAGTCCACTCATCTGCCTAGCTGGGCAACTACTTATAACAAAAAACTATATCTGATTCAAACAGCTTAATGGAGGTATCACTAACACAGTCTTGGTCTTTCTTTCTTATATGATATGCCTTCATAAGTTCCCGTGTCGTCGGATCCTGGCTTCTCCCCAGAATCTTTCGTATCACATGTACAAATTGTTCGTATCGCATATACTCATATGCCACCGTTTACATGAAAGCGCATATTCAGGATGGATGGACGGATGCTGGCAACGTCACCTTAGGAACGGGGAGCTGGGTTGCACCACAAAGCTCTTGCTAATAAATATCGTAATGTCCTACCTATCTTCTAAATATATCAGAAAAAAATTCCCGAAGAATTTCCCTCCCCAAACTTTCTGAACCCCTATTGGGAACTGTTTTTGTACGCCTCCGTTTTTTGTCGCCTCCGTTCTTTGGTTTGCTCGTTTATCTGTTATTTGTCTGTTGTTTGTTTGTTGTTCGTCGTTTTCCGCCTCCGCTGTTTGTACGCCACCATTCTCGTTTCGCAAACACCAATTAGTGTCATATTGTGGAGTTGGGGCTCATTTCCGATAAGGCTGATTTTGCTGTCGCGTTGTGAAATGCACCGAAATACCCGCAGAGTGATGGCTACATACCTCAGGTTCTCCTTCATTTGTTCGCGTGGAAAAAATTACGAGACGTTGATTTTGCTTGGAACTTGCCGTATAATACAAAAATAATAAAATTTTCCCATGTGTCCGCAGCAGTTACCATGTCCAGCGTATCCGAGCGCAACTATCTCGTCTTCGATTACCTCAACGCGGGCGTGGCTACAGTAATGACGTGAATCAAGTAACTCACCAATGTTAGCGTCATTTGTCAATGACGAAGGCTGACACTGTTTCAACGAACGTAATGTACTCACAAAAGAAAAGAAATTGCATGCAGCTTGCTTCGTAAGTCACCATGTTTGTTCTGATGCCCAGCAGTGCGGCAGCGGCCGCCACCGGATGGTTGACCAGTTGTTACCTTGCAGCAAGGGTTTTTCCATAATTTCTGTTACGATTAGGTTCTGTGCACAGGTGCCGCTGAAATTCGCATTCTCCACCTCAAACTACATTTTTTTGGCACATTAGATGCGATATGCGAGTTACCCCGTACCTAGCGAATCAGCCTACCCCATTCACATGACATGCGGTATGCTTGAAAAATGATACAATACGCTTCTGTCGCACTTATGCAAACGCCGCTACTGACGAACATGCAAACACATACTTCGTGTGCCGAGATGATGGAGGCGCGAAAGCACATGCAAACGCTCATTGCCTGTAACCGTCGCGGCCTCCTTGGCGTCTTTTGTAGATCTGGGCTTGTGGCGTGCTTTTGGCGGCACGACACGTGTTGTTGCACACACAGGCGAGTCGTAACACGGCGCATTGCCAGCACCCACGTTTGTCGCCGCTTCTCCATCGCCTCTCGGTAAGCGGAAAAACCGATCTCACTGACTTCTTTCCTGCGGTTTACGCAGAGTTACGCGGCATTTAGCACAGTTGTGCCCAGCAGCTGTTTTCGACTAAGAATGCTGCACCGACCGACCTGAGACTAATGAACATGCCATTATGCTTTGTACCTTCGGCTGTCCGACAGCTAAGAGATGAGGGGCGAGACCAATTCTGAGTCATCGGTCTCGTGCGTCGTCAAACAAAATCGTCGCTCTTTCCCGCCACAGTATGGACTGTGACAATCAAACAAAAGAGCTCACTTGAGACGACGACAACGCCGCCCTTCCTGAAAACGCTATTTAGCGTCAAGGCCCATTTCTCCGTCAAGCTAAACTTCATGAAAAGCCCCATCATGAAAGAGGCCAACGGCTAGAATTTCCGTGAGAACGGACAAAAGTCGAGGTTGCCCAGTCACCCAGCGGTTGCCCGTATGTGGGGGCGGTTGCGCAACCTTGCAGGCATAATCAGGCGGAACGGTGCAACGTCAGGGGCGGGATTTTTGCGAACGTTTCGGCGATTGTGATTGGACCAGAACAACAGCGAATTACCCTTCGAGAGAGAGGGGGGGAAAGGGAGGGAGAAAAATGGAGTGCTGTGAGTGTGCCTCGTTCGTGTTCGTACATTGAAAACTCTCCAAATGTAAATACCGCAAATAAACCCCTTGTTGCAACTCTTGGACGTCGCCCCGGACCTCTTGATCACCCGGCACCATGGTACATCACAAGCTACGTAAACTCGTAATGACCGCTCGGACACAAGTCGCATCCAACCGAGCAACAATTCGCCGGCATCGCGAGCAGGCTCAGCTGACGCGCACAAAACAGACGAAAAAAGAACACGCCCTACATGTAGCTGTTGGCGCGTGCCAATGGGTGTGCGGCGGGCTTTTAATGCTTCAGCATAACGAAGCGTTAAAGTGGAAAAAATGTATTTGTCTGATGTTTGGGAAGCCAGTCACGTGGTAAAGGTAGAGTTGAGCTAGGAGAGCTTAGATGAGTGTGCGTATACAGAGTGCACCAAGATTTAAACATACGCAAATGCCACGTAGCTGGGCACAACCAAGGTGATGTTGTTTGCCATCACTTGGAGATACTCAAATTTATTTTCGCATTCGGTGTAATTACATCATCATCAGCAGCAGCAGCCTATATTTATGACCACTGCAGGACGAAGGCCTCTCCCAGCGATTTCCAACCTAACTTCATCACCCCACCTAGATTTCTACCATCCTCGACTGTACTTCCCTTCTCATGGTATCCATTCAGTAACTCTAATGGTTCACCGGTTATCCTTCCTACCCATTGCATAGCCTGCCCAGCTCCATTTTTTTCTCGTAATGTCAGCTAGAATATCGGCTATCCCAGTTTCTCTCTGATCCACACCACTCTCTTCCTGTCTCATCACGTTAGGTCTAACATTTTTCGTTCCATCGCTTTTCGTGCGGTCCTTAACTTGTTCTCGAGCTTCTTTGTTAACCTCCAAGTTTCTGCCCTATATGTTAGCATCGGGATATGCAATCATTGTACACTTTTATTTTCAACGACAGTGGTGAGCTCCCAGTCAGGATTTGTTAATGCCGGCCGTATGCACTCCAACCCAATTTTATTGTTCTATAAATTTCCTTCTCATGATCAGGGTCCCCTGTGAGTAGTTGACCTAGATAAACGCACTCCTTTGCAGAATCTAGAGGCTGACTGGCGATCCTGAATTCTCGTCCCCTTGCCAGGCTATTGAACATTATCTTTGTCTTCTGCATATTCACCTTCAACCCAATTCTTACACTTTCTTGATTAAGGTCCTCAATCATTTGGTGTAATTCATCTCCATTGTTGCTGAATAGGACAATGCCATCTGAAAACCGGAGGTTGCTGAGATATTCCCTGTTGATCCTCATTCCTAAGCCTTCCCAGTCCAAGAGCTTTAATACTTCTTCTAAGCATGCAGTGCATTGGAGAGCTTGTGTCTCCTTGCCTGACCCCTTTCTTGATAGGTGTCTGTCTACAATTCTTGGAGAGAACCAAGGTAGCTGTGGAATCTTTGTAGATATTTGCTGAGATATTCAGCTATGTCTCCTGTACTCCTTGATTTCGCAATGCCTTTATGACTACTGGTATCCCTACTGAATCAAATGCCTTTTCGTAATCTATTAAAAGCATATAGAGAGGTTGATTGCACTCCGCAGATTTCTCGATTACCTGATTGATGACATGCATATTGCACGTATTGAGCAACTGAAAGCTGTATCTCGCGAGGGTTGATGGGCCGCAATGAACATGACGTCGCGCGACCGGGAAAATGCTTACTAGTGTGAACGGCGTTTAAAAGCGCCGTCTGGACGCGAAATGCAAATCGTTGATAGAAGGCGGCGATCATGGCGGGTCAATAGAAGGTACACTCTTCGAAGTTCAGAGGAGCGGTAATTGTCTATTGGACAAATCGTGCTGCCGCAATCGTGCCCTTGGTTGAGGTGCAGCGTCACAGACATTGACATGTTCGCTAAGCTTATTTTCTAAGCTCTCTAACGTACGCAGGTGGGAAGGGCGAATGTTTAAATGATCAGTAGGCTTTATCGTAAGTAACCTACGAAAAGTGTCTCATACAGCTGGAGTGATGATCGCACTGATGAGCATCACTTCGTTCCCAAATATATCTAAGCATGCGTATATAGGTGCTTATTTTGGAATTGAGCATTGTCGCGTGCTTAGACCAAAACAAGTTTGATTCACTTATTACTCCGATGAATGTGTGATGCGTCACTACGAATGGTATAGCGGTGCCGTCAATTGTATCTGGCAGTGGTGCATCGCTTTGTGCGTAAAGGAAGCACTGCACACATTTCATTCGCTAACTACAGACCTCACCTGTAAAAATACCACGAAGTGGCTCACGCTGCGAGGTCTAGTACAAAGAAAGGTAAATAGATAAATACTCACAGAGGTAGAAACTCTTGCTGGGAGGCGGAGAGAAGGAGAGAGGGACACAGGTATACAGTCCACGGGTAGCAATAGAAAGAAACGTCTGTGTACATTTCTGTGGATAATCATCGAATGATAGGGAGGCACTGCGCATAATAGTCAGGTGTTGCAAAACGATCTGTCGTAGAGATAGGAGGGTACCATAGAAAATGAAGTATGTTAGTCTTTATGGTGTGTCTTTCAGTGTGATTAAATTCTGAACAAGTTTACTCAACAAGCCTAAAGTTTTCAGTTAGCACTTAGCTTGTGTACTGTTCTATCCTATGTCAATTTTTGGATTGTGCGCGCATAACTTCACAAAATGCACTGTGGGGAAATTTGATCGACCAATATCAGTGTCAAATCAGTATTCAAGTAGTGTTAAATCTATAATATGCGCAGTTATTTATAGGGTCTTAGCATTTAAAAAAAAGTTGAACAAACCAGCAGAGTTTACAGTGAAGTTGATTACAAGCTCTCCGTTCGTGAAAATCTTTGCAAGAATTTTGAGAAAGCACAAGAAAGTTAGAACAACAAGCTTAAAGTACGACACAGAATAATAGTGGCTCATTTTTCTGGCAATTTACATTTCACACTTAAAATCATGCGATGGTAAATAACGTCAAGAACACATGTCATCATGTCGTGACCTTAAATGACTGCACCAGTGGTAATCGTGTGTCCGCTTTTTCGTTAACAGCCAAATTGAACAAATTCTAAATTCTTCTTCTGTGACGAAATTTAGCGGACCTGTATGTTGAAGCTGCTTTTTCCAAGTATTAATAATGGCAGCCCACGTTGTGCTGTCGCATCGCTTAGTATAGCTGCTGTGTGCACATGCGAGGAGCGCACAAAATTGAATGCATAAGTGTCAAGCGATCCGCAAAAAAAAGTAGATGCACTGAACATCTCTTGTGGGTTTCGCCGTCACCTAAATGTCATTAGCTAGACATTCCGCAGTTTTTTTAAGCGGTCGACGATTAAACACGTGTACAGGCAGCGATTGCATTTGTGTCAGCGCACTCCGCGAGCTTCACTAAGGTTAGTTCCGAAGCTGTCAGCATTTTCTCGTATTAATGCTAGAGAAGCCCCTGACAGAGCACGTAAGGTAAGTCACGTCTGCTCTAAATGTCTAGTGCGACGTATTCTTACTGGTCATACCCTTTGTAGTTATAAATATGTATTCTGTGCGCATAGATTGCCTGCTGGATTCTTTCTCGTTGAACCGGTCAGAAGGATCATTTTCGGTAAAAAGCAAACTTACGCGTACGGCCCCTTTGTCACCTTTCACGGAATTCACCAGTTCGAGTCTGTTCTGCAACAGAAAAACACTGTGTCCACTGCTCATGGAGAAAGCCTCCCTGGTGCTGTGGTGCATTGCAGGTGGCCACACCAAGAAATTTGTTATCTCTAGGCAAAGTGAATATAAATATTCAGGCCAGTGCCTATCGAGATTCAGCCAGCCAGCCGAACATCGTCTTCCTCCTCTCCCCCGATCTTGCATGCTCCACATCTTGTTAAGATGTGAGGCATGCAAGATTGGGGGAGAGGAGGAAGACGATGTTCGGAATCCAGAACGCACGTAAGAGCGTCACAATATATTGAAGATAACTATTGCCAGTAAATAAATAGATTAAGAAAGAGCCAAATAAAATAAAATGGGTCGAAATGGCGGCAACCTGGCGCCACACCTCTTGGCGAAACTGCGTTTCCCGCTCTCATAGAGGGCTGCCTTCCCAGATCTCCGAATTGTCTGCGACTTGATAAACGAGAGGAGACGCAGACGTGATAATGGTCATTTTTGTCGCAAGGTTTGGGAACGGGATAGTTGGTATTTCATATTTAATACACGAAGTAGTAACGCAAGAAAGGCGCGACCTTGCAGAAAAGAGCAAGAAGAGGAGTGCTTCAACTATGAGCTGGTTGGTCTGACCACTCACCATTACTTTAGTTCGAACATCTATCATGTCTGTGCCGCGATTCAGGCCTTCGGCATCAGCTACCGTATATAGACAGAGCTCGGCACATAAATGACAAACTTAGCGACTAGTGTTTAAAGCAAACGCTTGCTTTTCGGTACCTTCTGGAAGTCATAGATGCCACAAAATTTGCTTGACACTACTGAGTTTTATTCACGTCTCGGTCTGTATGGAGGAGAAAGTGGAGAAAGGGAGCCGTCAGTAGCTGCTTATATTCGCGGGGGTATTCTATTCCAACCAATCTTTTAACGAGATAGCGTTAAGGGTCCCATGTCGCAGAAAATCCAGCGACAGTGTAGGCGTGCGGCGTCCGCGGCCAAGAAAATCGTGCCGAACCACCCCGACCACGTAGGCCCTCCGCGTGGCGCAGAGGCGCTGGTGAAGTAATTGAATTTCTCAAAGTAAAATGCGTCAGAAAAATCCTAAAGTACGACTTAACCACAGCCTGCAGGCATGATAGCGTCGGATTGTAATTTGAATATATCAGAAAACATAATTCTGTTACGCGGAAACACGAACACAATCCCTTCTCCGGCATTTCTACCATTGATAGAGCGGCGCGCCCCAGTCGGTGGTCCATGCAAAAACGACATCCAGATGGCGCTCGCCTTCTCGGCAGCGGCGCGCCGAGATGAAGGTGCAGAAAAAAGAAAGCTTAAGTTGCCGGTCTCAAGTCTGGAGAAGTCTGGAGAAGCTACGACTGAAGTCTGGAAGATCACCTACGACTTATCCAACGAGCTGAGCGGATGGCCCGTGCTAGTGGGGCCTTGGAATAGGGGCACTTAGTCTTCACCCCACAGCCGATTACCTCCAGGATAGGACGATCACGGCCACGCTCAGCCCACTCATGTACTCATGTACCGTCCTGTACGCATCTAACACTGCCATTTTCTCTCCTTATTTTCCTTACCCTCCCTCTCCTTCCTGGAGTGGTTGGCTTCACTCGGACTCGGCGGATCATCAGCGGGCGTTAGCGGAGCAAGCGCTCTTCTTTACTGAGCCTTAGTGCTGGCCTTAAATAAAGTTTCTTGCTCCTCCTCCCCAATTTCAAGTGCGCGCACATCTCCCCGAAAGGACGGCGCACACCCTCTCCGCCCCTTCGGCTGAAGGGGTGGGGAGGATGCGCTTTCACATACCTGGAGGACGTGGTCTCTGTTCATCCCCACAACAACGACACCCATTTGCAGCTTTGGCCCTCCATCTTGGGCAAACAGAGCTTGGTGTGGCGGAGGAATTCTGTGCGAGAGTCACAGGCGAGCCTGTCAACATCAACGTTGATGTGAGTGACATCCCAGCGGCTAAGGTACCGGAAATGGACGTGTCATTTACCATGGAAGAACTCGAAGCTGCCCTGGCAGTCTCTAAACGATCATCCTCTCCAGGCCCTGACGGCGTCACCTATTCTGCCCTGGAACAGCTAGGAGAAGAGGCAAGAGCGCTTCTGAACAGCTTTAACAACTCATGGCATAGAGGTACAGTTCCCCGGCAATGGAAGTTAAGTCGGCTGGTACCATTACTAAAGCCGGCGAAATCTCCTTTGGACTTGGCGGCATATCGCCCTATTGCTCTTGCCAGCTGCATCGGCAAGGTTATGGAAAGGATGGTCGTTGCACGTCTAGAATGGTATCTCGAGCGTTACAATGTCTACCCCGTTTCCATGGCAGGCTTTCGTAGGGGTCGTTCTTCAATTGACAGCGTCATTGACCTCACGACGTTTGTGCAGCAGGAGAAAAGCCGTAAGCGCATATCAGTTGCGCTCTTTCTCGAAGTGAAAGGCGCCTATGACAACGTTGCACATGATGCCATCGTCACCTCCCTGGAGTCTATTGGAATCGGCGGCCGCATGCTTCGTTGGTTATACGACTACATAACTCGCCGGTCGTTTTTTGTGCAAACAGAAAACGGCCCCACAGATGAACACTACACGTACTGCTGCGTGCCTCAGGGAGGAATATTAAGTCCGACGTTCTTCAATGTGACACTCATTGGACTAGCTGACGTTTTATCTGAGACAATCTGCCCCTCGATATACGCAGATGACCTCTGCCTTTGGACTTCTGCAGTTACTCGGCTTCAGGTGTGCGCGCGTTTGCAACGGGCAGCAACCTTGACATCAGCATAACTTCAAGCACAAGGCTTGACTGTATCAACCGAGAAATGTGCATTGGTTGCATTCACTCGAAAACTTATGACGCCATACTCAGTTTCTATTAATGGACACACTATTGCCTACGGAAAGACCCATCGATTTTTAGGTGTAATAATCGACCGCAATCTTTCCTGGAGCCCTCATTGCACGTACCTGAAGAAAAAAACTGTCGTCGATTGCCCAGGTACTGAGATTCATGTGCGGGAAAACATGGGGCACATCTGTACGCTCCATGCTTCAGTTGTACAGAGCTCTATTTCTAGGATACCTACGCTACAGCCTTCCAGTGTTGTCCAATACGTGCAATTCAAATGTTCGCTCGTTGGAGAGCTTACAGGGCTAAGCATTGCGCACTTGCTTAGGACTTCCTCGCGGTGCATCAACACCTGCAACAATCGTCTTCGCCAAAGATCATCCGATCCAAACATACGTGGCAGTGGATTGTTTCAGGGCGCATATCCGTCATCTTTCCCGCGTCCCCGATCATCACTTGGCGTTTTTGCCTTCGCAGAGAGCTCGTTCTACGTTTTCTGAAGTTATCCTCACCAATACAGATTGCCTTCCATCAGGATACACCCCAGCAGCAAGGCCTTCCATTCCCCTTGTGGTGCCTGCAACAGCCTCAAGTGCGCCTAATTATTCCGGGCGTAAAGAAGAAGGCCAACCACCCAAGAATAACTCTGCAACAGATGACGCTGCTATTAATGAATGAGACCTACTGGGACCAAATACACATCTATACCGATGGTTACGTCTCATCTACCAGATCTTCAGGTGCCGTTGTCATTCCGGCCAAGAAAACCACGCTCAAGTTCAAACTGTCACACGTCACAACATCAACGGCGGCAGAGCTTGCTGCCCTGCGTGCTGCTGTACAATACCTCCTGCAAGAGACACCTCAGAAATGGGTCATATTTTGTGATTCTAAGGCAGCACTTCAGAGTCTGCATTTTGCCATTTATCACAGGACTCATGAGCACCGGGTATATGAGATAAGAGAAGACCACCATCAAGCTATCGCTAAAGGACATGAAATTATGTTTCAGTGGCTACCGGGACATAGCAGCATTGCTGGTAATGACCTCGCCGACGAAGCCGCCCGGTCTGCTCATCCGGAGGGCCGACCAGTCCCAATCCCCTAATCCAGGACCGACGCTGCAGGAAAACTTCATATCGTGGCTAAAGCTATCACACACAAATATTGGTCTTCTCTTAACCCGAGGTGCCATCTGCACAAAATTGACCCATCCTTGAAGCTTCAAGTGCCATCAAACATTTCCTGCTCTGAGGCGACACTATTGTGCCGCCTCTGGCTCGCGGTGGCATTTACAAAGGCCTGCTCGTTCCGCATTGGAATGGGGGATACGCCCATGTGCGACTCTTGTGGAACCAGAGAAACAATTGAACATGTCTTATGTCTCTGTCCCCAGTTCGACGTAGAGCGTGAAGCTCTCCGGACAGCATTGAACCGGCTGGACTCTTGACCATTTTCGGAAATGAAGATCCTTGGACCATGGCCGTATGCGTGGATGGCGCAGAAAGCCACGAAAGCCTTGTTGCACTACCTCAAGTCGACAGTTCTTGGCCATCGTCTGTAGACATCGTGCGAAGCTTCAAATGTGCGCGAAACTGTGCTCTCTCTATTTGATTTCTATCTCTTTTCATCCCTATACCCCCTTTCCCCAGTGCTGGGTAGCAAACCGGACATGCATCTTGTTACCCTCCCTGCCTTTCCTCTCTTCTATTTCTCTCTCTCCCTCTCACCCCGCCCCTTCGCCTGACGCTCGCGAGGAGGCACCTCGCATCAATTTGATTTTGATGGCGTTTGTAGTTTCGCCAGGGCAGATGTCGTCATTTCGAGCCATTCGTAAAATGCTGATAACATTCCGGCGCGCTTGTCTGCGAAATGTATTGCAATGGCCGTAATTTACCGACCCACTTGGAAATCTCGGTAAGAAATACCTGTAGCCCGTTATTTCCGCCATAGATAAACAAGGTACCACGTTATTATTTCTCCAATAACATCGAAAAAAGCCAATTACAAGCCTCTCATCGAACGTGAAAACAGGGAAAAAGCAAGGGTTCAGGAATTATTTGCAACGCTTCTAATTAAGTCACGAACAAAAAGGTTTGACAACAGAATACGCTCATCACCCCCCCCCCCCCCACCCTCCTCTTTATTCTTTCTCTGAATTGGAACTACGTGAGTTGCACACTAGTTGTAGGATTAAAAAATACAATACAAGTTTATTTCTCTTTGTGGTACAGTTTGAACACAAAGAGTGGACGCAGAGCATAAAGCTGCTTTTTGCAGCTTGAGAAACGCCCTGCGCCCGTAGGTCACACGTCATTCAGACAGATGCATTGTACGCACAAAGTGAATAAACAGCAACACCAACGATCGTTTAAGACTACAGCTTACAACTCACTGAGACTAACATAGTTGCATGGGTAAAAAAAAACTGGGGAATGTAGGAATAACGGCGGTATGACACTCTGGAGGCCATGAATAAGTAACTTTCTACAAAGACTCTAACTTATTTAAATCAAAAGTTTATCGCTCGTCACTTACCATACGTTCCCTACTTCAATGAAATATAAACACCGTGCTTCGCCTAGTTCACCGAGGATACCGAAGAAAAGCAACTCTATGCCTTGTGTAATTCATAACAAGTGGGAGACGGCGAGTATTCATTGTATATTTTTAAAGTTCATAATTAAACTATAAATTTCAACCTTTTGGTGCCCTTCACCCATAAAGTTGGCCCTAATTGTTCAAAAGTTTAAAGCGTTACCGTTTTTAGTAGCCCCAAGGAAGCGGAGAAAGGTCTGAAGTGTTTCATATAACGTCTCCAAATGACCAAACACGAGGGTGTAGCAATTTTATTTTAACCTATAATTGACACATACACGTCAAAAACTTGCCTGCAAATTGCCACTAACATTTTGCAGATTTTTTCAAAATATGAACTTCGTGCAAGGTTAATATTTAAAAAAATTGAACTCGCATATAACGTTTTCGAGCACTTCTAGTCGCTTTAATTACTTCGCTGTAAAATGAGCTTTCATTTTTCGGTCAAGTTAGTAGTTAATAGAGACAAACGTATACGCAGACGACGGACGGACGGACGGACGGACGACGACGGACGGACAGACAGACAGACAGACAGACAGACAGACAGACAGACAGACAGACAGAAACAGACAGACAGACAGACAGACAAGACAGACAGACAGACAGACAGACAGACAGACAGACAGACAGACAGACAGACAGACAGACAGACAGACAGACAGACAGACAGACAGACAGACAGACAGACAGACAGACAGACAGACAGACAGACAGACAGACAGACAGACAGACAGACAGACAGACAGACAGACAGACAGACAGACAGACAGACAGACAGACAGACAGACAGACAGACAGACAGACAGACAGACAGACAGACAGACAGACAGACAGACAGACAGACAGACAGACAGACAGACAGACAGACAGACAGACAGACAGACAGACAGACAGACAGACAGACAGACAGACAGACAGACAGACAGACAGACAGACAGACAGACAGACAGACAGACAGACAGACAGACAGACAGACAGACAGACAGACAGACAGACAGACAGACAGACAGACAGACAGACAGACAGACAGACAGACAGACAGACAGACAGACAGACAGACAGACAGACAGACAGACAGACAGACAGACAGACAGACAGACAGACAGACAGACAAGCAACATTATTAAGGTGCTGAGGAGCCAGCCTTTGGAGCCCCAGAGATGCCCCTGGCTAGCTGTTTGGTAATCTCATGTTGGAGCCGGGAGGTCATGCCTTTATGCTCTCTCACGGGTCCTCTGGACAGCCTTGGACTGGTCTTCCTGTTTAGTGCTCGCGATTGCCTTCTCCCAGTCCTCACTGTTGTTGAAGTCGTGTAACACAGGGCACTGCCAGAGCATGTGGGCTAAATTACAGAATTCTTCCCCGCAATCCGAGCAATGAGGATCTATCTCTGTGTGTAGTCTACTCAGGAAGCCTCTCGATGGGTACGAACCCGTCTGAAGCATCCTGAGCGTGCGCGACTGTGGTCAACTCAATTTGGGATGGGGCGGTGGGAAACGTCGCCGCTCCCCTTTGTAATGTGCCGTAATTTCATGAAACGTAAGTAGAGGGTCACTATGGCCAATAGTCTCCGAACTCGCAGAGGTCCCACCCCCGTGCACGCAAATGCGTATTTCGTTTCGTGGGTCAGGGCCGCACTGTTTTGGTGTATGAGCGTGCATTATTGCTTGAGAAGTGGTTCAGCAATGACTTTATACAGCCTATAAATGCTTATTTTGGTCCTTTGTGTCAATATGGGTCTATTTTTGCTTTTAGCGTCTAGAATTGATTTTTTGGGGTGCTCCATTCATTTCGAAAGCACATAATTTCCGCAAGACTTTGCAGTATTTGCCGACGCTGTCGATAATGAAATCCCAACTGGCAATGTGACCTAGCACTAGGAAATAAGGCTTAGTAGCAACGCTTACCGATGTTTAGACGGTCTGTATTAACCCTTTCTGGCACTGGATAGCACTGGCAGAGAAAAAAATATGAAAAGAAACTCCGCAAATATTTTATGGTCGTTTCTTCTAGAGAACACACGTTTCTGAACGTTGGACACATATATCGTATTAAACCACAAAGCCCTGCCTCTTTCGGTCATAACACTGCGCTGCGCTTGCGCTATCATTATTCATGCCAGAAATTTATTACCATAATGTACACGGCGGCCACCTACGTCGCGTAGTTTAACATTGCGCGCACAATCCTTCCTTCATTCATTGTACTGTACAGAGTATTTGTATTTCATACGTTCCTATTTATTCTTCTCTTTATCTTATGCCATTTATTTCAACATATAGTTTCGACTGATAATGTGTTACTCGTGGCAAAATGCTGCTCCTGTTGAGCAGGTATCAAAACACGATCTGTCTTGCGCTACATTTAAAAAAAAAATATAAAATAAAAATTGGTGGTGTTTCTAAGCTGCTGCACAGCGCTTCATTACTCCTTGATACGTACGAGTATTTTCTAGTTTCTGTCTTCGTGAGGTATTCTTAATGGGCGGTTTTCTTACGTGTTCAAAGGCAACAATTTCGGCCGTGCGGAAGCATGATGTGGTTGAATGCGAATAACCACATGCATAAAAACTCTGGTCTCTGTCTAGTGTCTTGTCTCTGGTATCTGTCAGAGAGAGCACCACGTGTTTTTGCCGTTAAGGACATTGAAAATGAGAGGACAACAGTTACAATCTCGAATGAAGTATTGAGCGACAAATAAAATTCATGTCTTTTTGTAGACAGAGTTCAATTTTTATTAGGCGCATATTTGTTTTTCAGTAAGCAAGGCTCACTATTTCACAAGGGTCAATGAATCATATCTGCACCAGCGCGTTCCTTCATATACTCTGCTTGACCAGGTCCTACGGAAAACGTAAGCTATTCTGATTTCTTTCCAGGAATTATGAGGACCTTGCATGTCACTATAATGTGTACATTCCCCGCACAATTTTCCTATTTGCTTACTACCGATTTCTGGATCACACTTGTTGCTAGTCAGAAGAAACACCCCGGAATAGAAATATGAAGTGAAATTTCTGTGTGCTGTGAATAAATAAATGTACATTGCTCTGGCAGTATTGCCAGAGTTCCTACCCGCGCATTGCAGAGTAAGGCGAATATGTGTGTAATTGTAGTTATTCGATGCAGCAGTGATCATAACTCGCATTATACATTATTGACATATTACTTCCAAACGTAAAGATACGACAAATACCAAACCACAACTTTACAGAGCCAAGGTAATTTGACAGGAATACTCGAGCTTCTTAAACACACTTAAAAAAATAGGAATATGCAATAGGAGACTTAATGAAAAATTCAAGGTCATAGGCCTGACACATACCTGCATCTTCGCTGGACATGTGCAACCAATATATGCAACCGGTGGTGGTAGGCCATTCTTGGCACAATGAGCTGCATGTTTGACACATGGCTGTGGCGTATATGCACACTTTAGAAAAAGGACATTACTACAACGGGTCCTCCAAAAGACTAAAGGTGTACATGCTAAGGCATTCTTTTGCGTGCAAAGTTACGTCACATTCACGTACCAAGTTTGTACGCTACTTGCGTGTGATACTGTCGCCGAAAACATGATTCGGCTGTAACCCTGCCCAGCACGTTCTTATTTTAGCCCAAATGGCTACTACATTTTCCCTAACTTCCATTCGTGGAATGTTCGACAAACGTTGCGCTCCTTAACTTGGGGAACCTCTGTAACAGAGTAAGCCATTAGCAGTAAGTAAGCCCTCGCTCTACTTGAAACAAGTGGTAAAGCAACTCTAGCAAACAGACACTGGCAGCATAGGTCAGTCCTGACATGCGATGAAGTGATAAACCTGTTACGAAACTCTCAGGGAGAGGATCATTTGCAGCATGGTTTGATGAGTAGTCCGAAAGATAAATTTTTATGCCGTAGACACTGGGTGGACATTCATTGTATATGGGAACATGCCGCGATGTGTGAAAATGTTGTTTCGCCGTTTTCACCTTGGTGTGTCATACACCTCCCCCCCTCCAAAAAAAAATACCTTCTTGATAAAATACATCCTACAAGCTACGCATCATGTTCGTGTGGCATGGCGAGCGAGGACACAGCCCACATGCTGCTGGAAGAATACTTGAACCATGGCCTGTGAATTGCCTTGAAAAAACAGCTTTCAGGTCAGTTAGATATTTGTTTATCGGTACGGACATGTCCTCCAAATACAAGGGACATTGTGTTTCGTTAGCTTTTTTTTGTCTAGTAGGTGTGAGTGTCTCTGAGCCATTAAGTTTTTTTTAGTTTGGTTATTTTTTTTCTTACTAATTTTATTTTTTGCATGTAAGTGAAATCGGGTGTAGTAGACGGAGGCGTAATGTTTTGAATCTATTCAGTTAGTCCGCAATAAAAAACACCTACCTACCTAGTCCAATGCATTTTGTCGCTGCGTCCCGGCCACTCTATAGTTTTACCATAAAAGAGTATTCTAACGCGTGTTTGAGTAGCGTTACTGGAGCTGGTGAGGGTGCCGGTTATTGCAGAATTTACAACTTACTGACTCAGACATCTTAAATAATTTAGCATAAACACTGGTACAAAGCTGATTTCAAAGCTCCTTCGAGCTAAGACGGGACAGATGGCGTCAACAAATGAGCTTTTCATCATAACCTGCAACATTCGTATCGACGTCTCAGTTAAGAAACAATTGATTCAAACAAATGCCTTCTTCGTTGGCAGAATACCGAATGGTACTAATGGCAGTGGCATTTTATTGTGAATGAGATCAACGTTGCGTGGCTTCTTAACGTTCCATTTTCAAGAGTTCAGGTTTCAACAAGGATGGTGAAATTTCAGGCCGCGTCTTAATATGTATAATACTTCTAAACTGAAAACGCATTACGTCCAATTTCAAAACCAGACGCCAGTCCACACTGAGACTTATTATTGACGCTGACACTGCAGTCGTTCTGCTTGTGAGACGAGAAGGCGAAATGACTGTGCACGATGAGCCGGTGAGAATTGCTCGGCATTATATTTCGAATCACCGCCACCTCACCTGCACGCAGAAAAGCCCGCTGGCTTAACATTGGCTGCCCTGCCTGCGCCTGCCCTCTAGGGACGATTAACGATTCCTTCAGCGTACACGTTCTAGTGCTGACGACTAGATACTTGTGCATAGGTGTCTGTCTGGTACATTAAAAGCATAAGTTATCCACGGGGAGACAGTATTCATATTCACATTTCCTTGCAGATTGTCCGCAGAAAAAGTGCATTCAGGAGTGGTGTCCTGCTGTATTTGACAAAAACAAAAACACTTACATCGGGCAAGGATCGCGTGATGGACGTGAGTATTCACGCCAAGAATGAGACCACCTGACAACCGGACTGAGAAACCGTGCATGTACTAACAAATTACCGTGAAGCGCGATGGCTTCTTGTATGCGATGCTATGCATGCTTATTGTTGTGTGTGATTATTGCAATGAAAGATGAATGGCTGAAACCAAAATAGGTTAAATGTACAGTGCGTTTCAGTAACGAATCAATACCGTGCACCGTCGTCTTCTTGTGCAGACATTGAACATTTATTCCCGATGGAGAACATATGACCAACCAACGTTTATATCAGTTTAGGAGCATTATAGAAATCTCTTGACGTTACCAAAATGGTTAAGGCAGATTCTCGTTCTTTCTTTGAGAGGTTTGAAAGCCGATATATTAGTTCCTCGTAAACACGCGCCGACAGGATGCCATGTGTATTTGCCACCTGCAAGTTTTGTCAACAGCAAGTCTCTGGCAAATATTTGCGGTAGATGAAAGAAATACTTGCAGTTTAAAATTGGCATTATTCTGCGCAATCTATATCGACAGAATTTCACACAGCAGTACAGGGAGTTACAATGGCCAGTGATACCAGTACTCGTTAGTATTACATGCTGGGCATTGTTTTCAGTTTTCTAATGCTAATTCATTGCGTGTGTTAGGAACTAAGATGTTTGATGCAGCAAGCGTCTTCTCCAGCAACCTTACACCATGAGTGAGTGAGTGAAATAACTTTATTGAGGTCAAGAGAAGACGCAAGGGATACCCCGCGCCACCCGGCTAGTCCCAGGTCGAGACCGCAAAGCCGAGCTTGACGGCCCGATCATGGGCACTCTGGACAACAATCCATCCTTACAACATGAAGCCACATTTCTTGTACGCGCGAGAATTTGAATAATTAATCTGGCAGCGCTAGATACAAACGTATATTTTAAACGCTGTCTCATAATTTAAAACTTTATGGCGTATTTCGGGATTCAGTCGATGCGCTAGATTAAGATGGATACCATAACGTCGTTGGGTACAAATGCCATTGGATCTCAATTTTTGCCATAAAAGAGTTGCATCTATTATTGACAGTGTGATGTGACATCCCCGAGGAGTTGCCGCTAAATAGTACCATGGACAGAAGCGTGCTGTGATTAGAATTTTCCGTTCAACAGGACATATCGAATGTGGGGATGACGTAGGCTTGGTCGGAGCGACTAGGATTGGCACATATCGCTGACATAGGCTGGAGAACGGAAGAGCTTAGTGCATTCCGGCGTTCCCACACACTTATTATATTAGATAGCTTTATGATAGCGTACGCGAGGAACTACAAACTGCTTACGTAGGTGAGTAAAACTTTCGTTTCAATGGACATGATCTGCACGTTATTTGCCGAGTTTCACGTACGTAGTCTTTACACAAGGCTAACAAATAGCGTTTTAAACATTGCGCCGCCCCTGCCTCCGGCTTCAGCGTGAATTGTACTGATGGCTCCGCTATCGCTGTCGTTCATCGCCACGACAAGGCGAATGAGCTCTCGGTCGCCATTAGCTGAACTGAAGAGCAAGTCATTAGTAGCTAGGCCGCTCGCATTGTTACTTAGTTTCAAGCTACCCCTAGCGTCCTTGGCCGTACCAAATGGACCAGCACAGACAAAACTCACCAACGCTAATGGATTAGGTTGTCTAGGAGATGTCGGCCATGTGGCAATAGAACGCGCTACACCTGCTGGCCTTTTTTACAGCGAAAGCTGTATATGGCTAGGCGAAACAAAAAACCGTTTGTCCCATGTTTCACTACGTGTTCAGTTATGTCGTTCTCTACGACGCACCCAAGCGCGCTCGCCATTGGTAGCGCCGTTAGTGACGTCGTTCACTGCGTCGTACCTGCTCTGCCCGAAACGCCGGCTCCTTGGCTCGCCGTTGCCGCATGTGTTCGATATCTCGAGTTAGCTCGGCGTGGTGGTTTGCAGCATCCGCGCGCCATTGGCACTTGCGTTCCACTAGAAACACAAACATGTGACCAATAATTGAGAAACGCTTCAATACAGTTTTGGGATTAACCCACTGCTGAACACCGGGGCCGCAGTTTCAGCTTCGCTGGTTAACCATCTGTACGTACGGAGTGCTTGGGTGGTGTTTTTTTATGCTTACGTTCCCGTACGTTGAATTATAAATCTTCAAATGAAGCACACCATAGCACGATGCAGGAAGCTTGCGCTGAAGACACTTCAAGGCCATATCAGGCTAGTGTGAAACTGGCTATTGACGGTCCTGCACGCCAATTCACCTTCAGCTTCGAACGCACGAGGTGACGTACGGGAAATACTGAATGGTTGACGTTGATAAGAATCACTTGTGAGAGAACTATTCCAAGCTGGGCTTGGCCCATGTGGCGAATGCTTTGAAGGAAGCGTTACGAGCGCTGCATATTGGTTTCAGCAGTTATGCATCCAATAAACTTACAGAGCAGCTCACAAGCGATTCTACATTTGCGCGTTTATTGTGCCAACATTCTGAATGCGCAATTGAACCGTCCAGTTCAGTAGCTTGACTTCCGTCGCCACTGCTATATATTGCCACCTGTAGGTAGTGGGTCGAGGGCAAGAGTGGGTCGAGCCCAAGAGAAGAAAGAAGACCGCGCGCCCCTTCTCTGCTCGAGCCAGCTCCGACCGTCGCGTCTTCCGAGAGCCAGCTGCTCTACGGGTTATTAAACCTTCAAGTCCACTTCTAGAGGCTCGTGACAAACTGGTGGAGGTGCGGGGTAAGCGTCCTCACGGATGTTGCAGACCCCTCCAAGGATCCGCGCTACGAATCCAGTGCCTGTCGACACACCCGTGCATCGGGCCAGCCGCAGGATCAGGGGACTGTCCCCAGAAGTCATCGACGCTACGGTTCCCACCACATCGACCGGTATGACCAGCGCCACCCTTCAAACCGCCCCAACTGGTACGGGAAGTCCGATGTCGAACCGTTACACACTTGAGAGCCCACGGATCCCAAAGACGTTTCATGGCACAGTGTTCGAAGACGTCGAAGACTGGATGGTCGAATACGAGCGCGTGGCCTCCGTGAACGAATGGAACGACACGGAAAAACTCAGACACGTCTACTTCTACCTGGAGGATGGCGCGCGTACGTGGTTTCAGAACCGCGACGGGCAACTGCCGTCGTGGCGCGAGTTTTGTCGTCAGCTCCTGGAGACCTACACCAGTTCTGATCGCCACGAACGAGCGGAACGAGCGATTCAGGCCCGTGTCCAGTTGCCAAACGAAACTGTGACCACGTACGTCGAAGACATGACGCGCCTCTTCCGACGAGCGGATCCAAGAATGACGGAGGAGAAGAAGTTACGTCATCTGATGCGTGGGGTCAAGGAGCAACTCTTCGCTGGCCTCATACGGAGCCCTCCGAAGACGGTCGCGGAGTTCTTGTCCGAGGCCGTAACCATGGAAAAGATGCTTCTGCATCGCTCGAACTTGTATGAGCGGCAAGCGAACAGCATGTCTGCTGCTGACATTTTCACGGCCATAGGAAGCAACGGCGACTCACTGCGAGAACTCATCCGCTCTGTAGTGCGTGAAGAGTTGCAAAAGGCCGCTGTAACACCGCAACCGACGGTAAGCTCCATAGCGAGCATTATCAAGGACGAACTGCACCAGGCGCTTCGTGATACCTTGCTTCCTGCTAACGCTGCGGCAGTACCTCCTGAATACCCTCGTGCGACCTACGCGGAAGCCCTGAAGCGCCCTGCTTCCTCTCCGCCGCTATTCGTTCGTGCTCCTCCTACGGTGTCAGTTCAGTCGGTGCAGCCGATACCGTACTACGACGCTGGGTACACGCCGCCGCCCGTTGTTCATGCCGCTCCATTTGCCCATCGTACGGAGCAAGCGGTTCACTACGTCGACGATAGACGCCCGCCCCCTCGGAAGTCGGATGTTTGGCGCACACCCGATTCGCGGCCTCTGTGCTTCCACTGCGGTGAAGCTGACCACTTGTACCGCCAGTGCCCATACCGGCGCCTTGGGATTCGCGGCTTTTCCGCATACTCGCCGCCGCCCCGATACGGCCAACGACCCCGGGACATTCAGGAATACCTGTCCCAGCAGCGCTTGCCACCGCCTGCCCGGCGGCAGTCGCGTTCGCCGTCTCCGAGACGATTTTCACCTCCGCCCCAGCGGTATTCTCCCGAGCGGTCGACCAGTCCCCGCCGGGAAAACTAACTGAAGCGATCTTTGGGGGCGAGGTCGCTGACGGTCGAAGCGCTGAAGACCTTCGACGGACGCAGTTACGGAAACATACCGACCCGACACCACCTGCAACTGAACGGGACGACCGGCTTTCGCTCGATATACCAGTTACTGTTGACGGTTATGCCGTTAGTGCTTTAGTGGACACCGGCGCAGACTACACGATACTAAGCGGCAAAATAGCAACGCAGCTGAAGAAAGTGATCACGCCCTGGCATAACTCGCAGATTCGGACTGCTGGCAGCCACATCGTTACTCCGCTGGGCGCCTGCACGACTAGAGTTGAGATTCAAGGATCTACATTCGTAGCGAGCTGCCTTGTCTTACGCGAATGCTCCCGCGACGTTATCCTTGGGGTTGACTTCCTGCAGGAGTACGGCGCGATTATCAATCTGCAAGAGCGTCGTATCACTTTTTCTGCCGAACGAGCAATCGACGTGCAAGACGGCCGACGGCGCGACGACGTACTTCGTGTTTCTGCAGACAGTGTAACGCTTCCTCCACGTGCCAGTGTCCTCGTCGACGTCACATGCTGTGGCTTACGCGATGGCGAAGCGGTGGCCGAAAGTAACTTGGAACACCTACTGAAACAAGGTGTTTGTGTGGCTCGCAGTGTTATACAGATTCGTGCTGGTCATTCGCAATTGTTTGTTACCAACTTTAGCTACGAGCACCGACACCTGTTCCGCGGCACTTCGTTAGCGTTTGCTGACGCAATAGCAGACGTTAACAACTGTTTCACGTCAGAAGTAGTGGAGACAGCAGACACGTCTCTGGGCCATCTTGACATCAATTCTGAACTGTCCACCGATAGCCAGACAGCACTGCGCAAGCTCTTGCTTGAATTCAGGACCTGCTTCGCACATTCTTCCAAGGTACGCCAGACTTCCATCACTAAACACAGGATCATCACGTACGACGACGCACGCCCGATACACCAGCAGCCTTACCGCGTGTCGGCAAGAGAACGCCAAGCCATACGTACGCAAGTCCAAGAGATGCTTGACGATGGCGTCATCGAACCTTCCAAAAGCCCGTGGTCATCTCCGGTCGTTTTTGTCAAAAAGAAAGACGGAACGCTACGCTTCTGTGTCGACTACCGCAAGCTCAACAACGTGACTAAAAAGGACGTGTACCCGCTGCCGCGTATCGACGACTCGTTAGATCGACTACGGCGCGCCCAGTACTTTTCTTCTCTCCATTTAAAAAGCTGGTACTGGCAAATCGAGGTAGACGAACGAGACCGCGAGAAAACAGCCTTTGTGACTCCAGATGGGCTCTATGAATTTCGAGTGCTTCCTTTTGGCTTGTGTTCAGCCCCGGCTACTTTCCAGCGAATGATGGACACTGTCCTTACTGGACTGAAGTGGCAGGCCTGTCTTGTGTACCTGGATGATGTGGTCATCTTCTCTGAAACGTTCGAGCAGCATCTTCACCGCCTACGGAGTGTGCTAGAAGCCATCCGATCGGCAGACCTCACACTTAAGCCCGAAAAGTGCCACTTTGGTTACGAAGAGCTCAAGTTCCTCGGTCATGTAGTAAGCGCCAAAGGGGTCCGACCCGATCCAGACAAGCTTGCCGCTGTGGCCGCGTTTCCAGCTCCTGCCGATAAGAAGGCCATCCGGCGCTTCCTGGGTTTGTGCGCCTACTATCGCCGATTTATTAAAGGCTTTTCGAAGCTAGCGGAACCCCTGACACGCCTTACAAGAGACGATACGCCATTTGTGTGGCCTAATGAGCAACAGGCGGCTTTTGCTGAATTACGACAGCGCCTTCAGTCAGCCCCCCTTCTTGCACATTTTGACGATGATGCTGATACTGAGGTGCATACCGACGCCAGTAGCATTGGCCTTGGCGCAGTGCTCGTCCAGCTTCAAGATGGAGTGGAAAGAGTTATAGCGTATGCTAGCCGCTCCCTGTCCCGTGCCGAGGCGAATTATTCGACTACGGAGAAGGAGTGCCTCGCGGTCGTGTGGGCGATCATCAAGTTTCGCCCCTATCTCTATGGTCGTCCCTTCAAAGTAGTGACGGACCACCATGCCCTCTGTTGGTTGGCAAGCATGCGCGACCCTTCAGGACGACTGGCACGGTGGAGCTTGCGGCTACAGGAATTTGACATCACCATCGTTTATAAGTCTGGCCGTAAGCATGAAGACGCTGACACGCTGTCCCGCGCACCCATTGATCCTGCCAGTCAGGAAACAGAGGATGATGACGGCTTCCTGGGCGCCATTAGTTCGTCGGACTTGAGCAGACGGCAGCGTGACGACGCTGAGATTCGACCGATCATCGATCATTTAGAGGGTCGCGACACAACCATACCACGCCATCTGTCCCGCTCGCTGACGTCCTTCTGTCTGCGAGATAACGTGCTGTATAAGAAGAATGCTCGTTCGACCAGCCGTGCTTACCTCCTGGTGGTTCCAAGGGACATGCGCGACGACGTCCTCTTCGCTTGCCATGACGAACCGACATCTGGTCATTTAGGCCTTTCACGAACACTCGCTAGAGTAAGCGAAATGTACTATTGGCCCGGGCTTTCGGCAAGCGTCAAACAGTACGTTAAAGGCTGTCGTGAATGCCAGCGCCGCAAGACACCATCCGTTAAACCGGCTGGCTTACTTCAGCCAATTGAAGCACCTCACACGCCTTTCGACCAAGTCGGCATGGACATTCTCGGACCGTTTCCCCTTTCTGCCGACGGCAACAAATGGGTGATCGTCGCGACTGATTATTTAACACGCTATGCTGAGACGCAGGCGATCCCACGAGCCACGGCCTCAGAGGTAGCGCACTTCTTCATGCGCCACATCGTCTTGCGTCACGGTGCTCCCTCCACTGTAATAACTGACAGAGGGACAGCATTCACAGCGCAGCTTATGGACGAGGTTTTTGAATTGAGCAACACCAGGCATCGCAAGACGACCGCGTACCATCCGCAGACCAACGGACTTACCGAGCGACTGAATAAGACGGTCACAGACATGCTCGCAATGTACATAGACGTTCAACACAAAACATGGGATCGGATCTTGCCTTACGTGACCTTCGCGTATAACACCGCCGTGCAAGAGACGACGCGCTTCACGCCCTTTCGCCTTCTCTACGGTCGCGAAGTCCAGACGATGCTGGACGCTATGCTGCCGTGTCAAGACGCTGACCTATTGAAAACTGACGCCGAGGAATTTGCAGAGCGTGCTGAGGAAGCCCGGCAGCTCGCGCGGCTGCATATCGGCCAGCAGCAGCAGGCAGACGCACGACGCTACAACATCCGCCACAGGGACGTGTCCTACAACCCCGGGGACCAAGTTTGGGTGTGGACCCCCGTTCGCCGTCGTGGTCTCTGTGAAAAACTGCTGAGCCGGTATTTCGGCCCGTATAAAGTGCTCCGCTGCGTCAGTGACGTAAACTACGAAGTTGTTCCGGACACATCATCGCAGACACGGAGTAGGACACAAAGACAACCGAGCTCAGACATAGTTCATGTTGTGCGCATGAAGGCTTACATTGCGCGTCCGTAACTTTTTTTGTTTTCGTTTTTTTGTTCTCTCATTCCCTTCTTTGTTTCTACTTTTCATTTATCTTTGGGAGATTGCTTCTTCGTTCATTGACTGTGCCGGCGTGACGGCTACATTTTTTTGTGTACTTTCGCTTTGCCGGCCTTCTTCGTCGTTGTCTTCTATGCCTATTTTTTTAGCATCGAGGCGATGCTTTTGTTCGGAAGGGGGGATATTGCCACCTGTAGGTAGTGGGTCGAGGGCAAGAGTGGGTCGAGCCCAAGAGAAGAAAGAAGACCGCGCGCCCCTTCTCTGCTCGAGCCAGCCCCGACCGTCGCGTCTTCCGAGAGCCAGCTGCTCTACGGGTTATTAAACCTTCAAGTCCACTTCTAGAGGCTCGTGACAATATATATATATATATATATATATATTGTAAAGGCGTTTATTGCACGTAAGCGTTAGGGCTGCCGGTCCGATCAGTTCAGGGAACTGCGAGTGCGAGCGGCGTTGTCCGTGTGATGCGCTGGAGAGCCTGCCCCACTAGACAGCGCTGGTAAGGATGCCCACTCCATCGTCCCTCTTCTTTCCTACAATTACCCCGGGGACGCAAAGGGAGCCGTCCGGCGACCTAACAGTTCGTCACTATTAGGGTATCATAATACGGCTTGAGGCGCTGGACGTTGACGATGTCGCGTCCGCGACGGCGCATGTCCGAAGATGGTTCAACGGGCTCAATCACATAGTTGACGGGTGATGCACGCTCAACGATGCGGTAGGGACCTTCATACTTGGGCATTAACTTGAAAGACAGACCAGGTGCAGCGGAAGGAACTGAGAGCCACACAAGCGCTCCAGGAAGAAAGGTGGGCGCAGAGGTTGTGTCACCGCGAGTGGTCTTCTGGCGCTCTTGGTCATTGGAGGTTAAGGCCCGGGCGAGGTCACGGCACTCTTCGGCCTGTCTCACCGTATCAGAAATGGGCGCACATTCAGATGCGTCGGGCCGGTATGGAAGCATTGGGCCTCTTCGATTATCCGTCCCCGACAGTCCCGGACTGTCCGAAGCAGTGCTTTCAGCCAATGAGCGTTGCCTGTGAAGCTTCTCGGACAATCTGGGACTGTCAAGAGCCGGATAATCGAAGAGGGCCATTGTGTCGCTGGTGTGCGACGGGTACCAGCGGTACAATAAGAAATATGGCGAAAGACCAGTAGTGCTGTGCGTAGCGGTATTTTACGCGTAGGTGAAGAAGGGCGGATTGGCGTCCCAGTTCGTGTGGTCGGAGCAGACGTACATTAAAAGCATATCGCCGAGCGTACGGTTGAATTGTTCCGTGAGTCCAATGGTTTGAGGATGGTACGCCGTTGTTGTGCGATGAACAACGTGGCACTCTTAGAGAACACCTTCCACTACTTTCGAGAGGAAGACACGTCCGCGGTCACTGAGCAGCTCCTGGGGTGGCCCATGACGTAGAATGAACCGACGAACCAGGAAGGAGGCAACGTCGCGCGCAGTAGCTGCCGGAAGCGTCGCAGTTTTAGTGTATGGCGTAAGGTGGTCAACTGTCACAATAGCCCAGCGGTTTCCAGCCGATGTCATGGGAAGGGGCCCGTACAAATCTATACCTACGCGCCCAAAGGGCCGGGTGGGGCAAGGTAAAGGTTGCAGCCCAGATGGAGAGAGGCGAGGTGAAGATTTCCGGCGCTGGCAATCGGGACAAGAGCGTACGAACTTTTGAACGTAGCTGTACATCCCTCGCCAGTAGTACCGCTGTTGAAGGCACTGGCAAGTCTTGAAAACGCCAGAGTGGGCACACTGGGGATCGGCGTGGAAAGCTGCGCATATTTCGGAACACAGGCTACGAGGCAGTTCTCACGACTACTGGCGACCGTCGGAGCTGTAATTGCGCCGGTGAAGCAGGTCGTCGCGAGTGGCGGAATGGTGAGCTTGACAGCGCAACGCGCGGGTTGTTGACCTGGTCGATGGATCAGAGAGCCAGCCTATGAGCGACGCAATCCAGGGGTCTTTGCGCTGCTCAGAGCGATGGTGCGAAAGTCGATGGAAGACACAGTCAACCGAGATATATTGTTGTCAGCCAAGGGAGAGCGCGAGAGGGCATCGGCGTCCGAGTGGTGTCGTCCGCTGCGGTAGAGTACGCGGATGTTGCAGTATTGCAGGAGAAGTGCCCAACGTGCAAGACGGCCTGACGGATCTTTCAATGACGCCAGCCAACATAGTGCGTGGTGGTCCGTGATGACATCAAATGGGCGGCCATACAAATATGGCTGGAACTTAGTAAGAGCCCAGATGATCGCGAGACATTCTTTTTTTGTCACGGTGTAATTATTCTCGGCTTTCGTAAGCGTTCGGCTGGCATAAGTGACGACAGACTCAGGAAACCCTTGCTTGCGTTGCGCGAGGACACCGCCAAGGCCAACACTGTTGGCATCTGTGTCTGCCGCTGTAGGGGCAGTCGGATCGTAGTGGCTCAAAATTGGGGGGGGGGGGGGGGAGTCAGAAAACGACGAAGACTCGTGAACGCCTCGTCAGACTCTTACGACCACGAGGTGAGGAGCCCGTTGTCCCTTAGGAGCTTCGTGAGGGGCAATACGATGGCGGCGAAATTCCGCATGAAGCGTCTAAAGTACCAGCATCGACCGATGAAACTGCGCAATTCTTTTATGGACGTTGGCTTGGAAAATTCGGCAACGGCGCGCAGTTTGTCGGGGTCGGGGAGAATTCCGTCCTTGCAAACGGCATAGTTAATACTCGTGAGTTGCCGTGCAGCAAATCGGCACTTCATGTTTAATTGTAGGCCGGCGTTCGATAAACACGTCAAAACACGCCGGAGGCGTTCGAGGTGCGTGGGGAAGTCGGCCGCGAAAACTACGATGTCGTCAAGATAGCACAAACCTGTGTGCCACTTTAAGCCTCACAGAACTGTGTCTATAATGCGCTTGAATGTCGCGGGCGCATTACAGAGTCCAAAACGCATGATGTTAAACTCATACAAGCCGTCGGGCGTGATAAAGGCTGTTTTCGGCCGATCGACTTTTTCCATAGGTACTTGCCAATATCCGGAGCGCAAATCCCGAGATGAAAAGAACTCGGCTCCTTGCAGGCAGTCAATTGTGTCATCTATGCGTGGCAGGGGATAGACGTCCTTGCGAGTGATCTTGTTGAGCCGGCGATAATCGACGCAAAACCTTACGGAGCCGTCCTTCTTTGTAACAAGGACGACATCAGAAGCCCATGGTGTTTTAGAGGGTCGAATTACTTCGCGCTGAAGCATGTCGTCGACTTGCTCGTTAATCACACGACGTTCGCTGGCAGAAACGCGATACGGGCGTTGTCGCAATGGTGGGTGAGAACCAGTGTCGATGTGGTGCGTTACAGTGGAAGTCCGACCTAGGGAAGCTTGCCCCACGTCGAAAGACAAACGAAATTCTTCCGAGAGGGACAGCTGCTGTGAACACTGGGCCGCCGTAAGGGTTCCAGCGATGGAGGAACCAAATACATCTCTGGGCAATGCGTCAGATGTAGATACAACACTGAGCGTACAGTAGGTGGTGCAATTCGGGTAGTCGGGCACGTCGATAACTTGCACGTCGTCGATGGCTTCCAGGGTACCAACACATTCTCCTCGGAGCCGCATGACAGGGTTTGGCCACGGGTTGCAAACGAAAATTGTGCTAGTGCCCTTGACGATGTCCATGGTCGCAAAACGTAGCAACAGGCCCTTCCTTGCGAGTAAACGGCCAGATGGGGAAAGTAATGCAATGGCGTCCGAGAGGCCGCTGCACTGCATGGTCACGATCATTAAGGCGTTGGGAGCAACCTGAGCGTCGGCTTCGACGATCAGTTTCCTGGAAAGCGACGGAGCGTCAGTGGGCGTCAAATCGAGCAGCGGCAATAGTTCTGTTTCAGCCCATGCGCAATCGATAACGGCATTGTGGCGCGAAAGAAAATCCCAGCCGAGGATGACATCGTGAGAGCAGGAGGAAAGGACGAAGAATTCTATGGCGTAGACAACGTCCTGAATTTCTACACGAGCAGTAAGACGCCAAGGGTCGGATATGCTGAGCACTGGCTGTGCGAAGGGATAGTCCGGACAGAGGCGTCGTGACTTTCCGAAGTAAGCGGCAAAGTGTAGCATCCATAACACATACGGCTGCGCCTGTGTCCACGAATGCAGATGCGCGGACACCATCGACAAACACGTCTATCACATTGGAAGGACTGCAATGAGGACTCGTGCACTTCGACGTTGTCGCAGCCCTTGGCTCTTGGACTGCGACTGGTAGTTTTCCGCATCCCGAGGGGCGGCACGAGCGCCGGCGTGGAGATGGGGAATGGCGAGGGTGTTCGGCGAGGGTGAACGGCGAGGGTGTTCGGCGGCGGGCGGTATGTTGGTGACACGCCGAAAGGTCTATAAGGGCTGCAGAAACATGCATCTTTTCTCATTTCCTGAACCTCTACTACTACTACTACTACTACTACTATTACTACTACTACACCGAAAGGTGGGTCGTAAGATGGACGGGGCGAGCGGTTTGGCATGGATAATACGACGCTGGACGGCTGCGCACGATTACAGAAACGGGCTACGTGACCGGCGTAGCCGCAGGCAAAGCATATAGGCCGGTTGTCAGACGTACGCCACCGGTTCGCTGTGGCTGGTCCCGCCCACGTCGGAGCACGCCCGGTATGGAGCGGCTGGTGATAGGACTGTATAGCGGGCTGCACTGGTGGCCAAGCCACGACATCGGCAAAAGTGAGGGGCACATGCGCAGAGAGTGGGTGGGGCCTCGCGACGACTTCAGCGTAGCTGAGTGGTGCTGGTGCCGTGGCCTGGTGGGATGGAGCTACGACCTCGGTGTAGCTCAGTGGCATAGGCGCAGGAACATGGTGACATTGGTCGGGCAATACCTCAGCGATTTTTTGCTCGATGCCGCCGCGGAGCGGAGGCACGATAGTCGAAGCAGGCGGTGGCACATGCGGCGGTTGAGCAAATGGTACCAAGGAGGGTTGGCGGGCTACTTCCTCCCGAACGAATGCCTTAATTTCCGCAAGCAGTGCGGTCTGGTCGAAGGTGGTAGCCAGACCAGCGATGTGTTCGTCGCGTGATGAAGACCGACGAGTCAACGAGCGCTGCCTGCGTAGATCCGCGTAACTTTGGCATCACGTAACGATCTCTGGGACGGATTGTGGATTCTTAGCGAGCAGCATGTTGAAAGCGGCGTCCTCGATTCCTTTCATAACGTTTCGTATTCTGTCTGATTCCGACATCGCCGCGTAGTCGCGCCTACACAAGTCCAGGATATCTTCGATGTAGCTAGTGAAAGACTCTCCTCCCGGCTGTTGGGCTCGTTCTCGCAAGCGGGATTCTACTCGCACCTTGCGTGCAGCAGGACGACCAAGCACAGCTACTAACGAGGTCCTGAACGCTGACCATATAGGAATTTCCGTCTCGTGGTGGTTGTACCAGAGGCTTGTCACGCTGGAGAGGTAAAAGAGCACGTTGCTTAGTATCGCGGCATCGCCCCATGTATTGATGACGCTTACTCGCTCGTACGTGGACAGGCAGTCCTCCAGGTCATTGTCGTCTGTGCCGCTGAAAACAGGAGGATCCTTGTGGCGAGGTAGACAAGAGTACACGACGGAGGGTGCAGGAGGCGTTTGCGGTGTCGTCGGCTGAGATGCGTCCTGAGACATGGTTGAATAGAGGGTACAGGATCGAAGCTCCTGGATGCGTTCGAGCGTACCACTCTCCACCACTTGTAAAGGCGTTTATTGCACGCAAGCGTTCGGACTGACCGTTCGATCAGTTCAGGGAACCGCGAGCGCGAGCGGCGTAGTCTGAGCGATGCGCTGGAGAGACTGACCCACTGGACAGCGCTGGTAAGGATGCCCCACTGCATCGTCCCTCTTCTTCACTACCATATATATGTGTATACTGAAATCGTTCGCAGACCTATGTTCTGTTCAGTATCTTCGCTTTTCAGCGCAAAATTATTATAAGCATTGGTATGAAGCATGTGGGGGGCCTTGCCGGTAGCCCAGTAAAGAACAAATGTTTTAAGTATTCCTCTTCCGTCTTTGCATAAAATCTGTAACTTTTTGAAATTCGGCAGACACACTTAAGACTGTTTACGCGCGGGAATGCGAAATCATTATACTCGCGATGGTGAAATGTTTTTTTCTGCCCGTTTCTTGTGCGCGCAAGCTCTCGCCTGCGTTTTAACTGCGCCTCGGAAAGGCCAAATGAAAACGCACCAAGATGACGAGCTCGCTTGCCCGCACTCAAGTTGAAAATAATGCTGTTTTTAATTTTATGCACTCCTGACGGAGCGCTACCAATTGGCTGCGCCGTCACGTGCCCAACAATGCACCGCTAGGCCACACATTTAATCAACCACACCGTGGCGCTGCCGTGGCGGAGGGGAAGCGCGCTCGTCTCGCACCCCGTAGGCCTGGGTTCGGTTCGCACCCAGACCGAAATTTACCTAGTTTTCCTTTCGAGGGCACTAATTTACTTTATTGCAGGAATCTCTTTGAGCAATTTTACGTCAATTCGAGTATTTTTTATGTAGTCTACTCTCTGCCGTCGGCCATTTTTGGTACGATGCATCATTCGGTCACACCACCGACTTTTACGAGTAAGGGGACATATAATGGTTTCGCATTATTAACCGATATTCGTGTGTTCAAGGCATTTATTTCAAATTATTTTATCTACTATGGTTTTTCCGCAGTACAGTCTCTGGTACTATGTACAATATTGAGCGATTAGAACGCGATACTTGGTGCGCGTTCCTGCCGGCGATTCTTACGCCATGGGTAAGCTCTGGGGACACCGAGCTGATGGGCACTGTGATATACAATGAAAGCAAAAGTCTTTGTTACACAATTTAATTGACAAAGTGCATCTGGCCAATTTTCGTAGCAGGCTTTTTTGGCCAGTGAGGGTAAATTAACGAAATGAAGCGAGCTAATGGGTTTTATGTGTCTCCTTATTACCAATGTTCAACTCTTTGTCAAATATCAAGTATGTGGTACGATTTACGAGGATCACGTAATGATGAAGATATTGTCCTGCCATTCAACCATTTTTTTTCAGAGTACCACACTTCGTGTTTGAAATTATGGTGCCCAGCTGTCACGCGTTTTTCAAAAAATGACTGGCTTTGTCCTTCTGATCTTGATCCGGATATGCTAACGATGACAACTACGAAACAGGAGCCAATGAGTAAGCAATTTTTGTCATCTAGAAGCAGTGTATTATCATGATGTCGTTTTCATCAGCGTACTTACTCAACCGTTTTTCGCCTCCACGCCCTGGAATTGACGCCTAAAGCACTGTTGAATAGCTGAAAAGGGCTAAAGGTGACAACTTTACACCTCCGGAGACATTTATTTTAGTTTGTAATTTCTGGTCTTTCTTCTATTTTTCGTAGAATGACTTGTCAAAAATGACGTTTTGAGATCCATGTCACCAGTTACCACTCACTCGAACTTATATGCTCGTTGAAACCTTTCGAGCCATAGACTTACCAATTCTTAGTATTTCTAGATTATAGATGGCCTCCGCTTTGTATTGCTCATCGCTCCAATGACTTAATAGAAATCCCTGCAGCTCTATATTAGTAAGCAAAAGGAATTGTCATATGATATGAGCAACTTCGAATGAAAGCCGCGGAACTAGTTCTGATGCACTCGACGTTTCAAAGCTCGAGAATGCCTCACTAATCAGAGGTTGTATGGGGTTATGTGGACAACGAAGGGCACTTCAAAACCTCGCGAATCAAATAGATTGACAAAGCTACAAAATTTGCTCTGCTTCAAAGCCCGCAGATGCTACACAGCTGTTTTTGGCTAAACATTTATGGTCGACGCTTTATGCCGGCGCTAAAGTTTAACGTTCTGTCTTGGCAGAAGTTGTCTTCGCAGCATTTACCCTTTTATCATTATCGACCTGCCACGTAGTCAATGTCTGACGACGACAGGTTGGTGACGTCTTTCCTGCTTATCATTATCATTCTTCGAGTACGCGTTTAGTAAAGAACCAGAGGTGCATGTTATTTTACAGTGATGTTTAAGCTCTGTTGAATGAGACATTATGCAAAAATGGACTTTATGAGAACGTCATTTTAATTAATATTCAGGACTTCACACATCGTTTCATTCTAGTCGGGTGAAATATTTCATTTTACACATAAAAGGTGTGTAATACTCGAGCACGGTAAGTACTCGAGTATTGCTGCTTTTTTTTCAACGACCTTTGAACTTTATCATTGAACAAAATATATTTACGCGGATAGCTTGTCGCCTGATACGAGCTGTAGTGATTCAGTTGATTGGTTTAGGACACAATTGCGACTTGTTTCGACGATATTATGCAAATCTTTCAGACAGTTTTGAAAAGCTTGAGCACCACTGTAAGTACGCGTAAGTTAAACGCCTATGTGCCAACACATTCAACGTACAAAATAAAGTTAACCTTAATTACTGTAGCGTTTTTCATTGTCTATATCAGTATTTATTTCCAGAACCTTGATTTTGTCTCTTTTATCAAATCTATTCTCTTATAGCGGAAACAAATGAAACACCAGCTGACAGGGAACAAACAAAACCTCAAGATAGTGAGCAAGATGGCGGAGAACAGGATAAGTACAAAGCTGTGAGTAAACTGACATTGGACATATACCACGTGTGCAAGGTAAATTCTGCCAGCACGAAAAAAAAATGCAGGTGCCACGTAGGTAGGCAAAACCACGGTAATCTTTTTTGCCGTCACTTGGAGCAAGTCCAACCTTTTTTTGCACTTCGCATATTTCAACCTTTTTTGTAATTGCAAATTTAGTTAATAATTGCTCAATTTCTCAAATATTATAATCGCAGAGAATTTCAATGAAAAAAATGCAGGCCATCGTGAAAAATTCCCCATCGAGTACTCTGTTGCTCAATAAGTGTTACATAAATGTGTTTCTTCGAAGCCTAAGAGGAAGCCTGCGAAACACGAGACCGTGTCACGCGACTGGTAGCATGCACTTTTTGTAAGTGCGTGCCTGTAGTTAATGCGGCAAAATGCAATTGATTACTTTAGGCGTTTGCAATCACTGCCAAAATAGGGAAATATAGAGTATAATAATAAACAGCATGCATTGTTGATCATTTCTCGCTGCAATCAAGATAGGCAGCCCTGCGTTTCATTAATTCCTACTCGGCCTTGTTGTATATTTCAAAACATGTGGCTGCATCTTTTATTTTCTAGTTATGAGCATTTCTGGCACACCTTTAATAAATATTACCCTTTTGCATTAATTTGATGTGTAGATACAATGGTGTTATTGGCGAAAAATGTCTAAATTGCTGCAAGTCCGCAATCGCAGTCATTCTCATTACCTGTAATTACGGTGGATAGATGGGTTGGTGTGCCGACCGGCGCGTTTGGAGCGTAGTTCACCGCTTCCACGCGTCATGAAGCAAAATTTGCGCTGCGGTGAGTAGAACGGTTACGCAGAGCGCGTCGTCTGCTACAGGTGGCAGGCGGCTAGCAAGAAAAATAAAGCCCGTATTAGGATAGTTGTATGTCGTCTGTTCGTGTCGGTTTTAAAGGTGAAGAGCTCCGGGTCTCTCGTACTACTTGCAAGTTCCTAGGCGATGTGGAAAGTTCCAGGTCGGAAAAAAAACCGACGTGATTAGCGGTGGCATTGCTCCACCAAAGAAGACCACCAAGGAGACGTATACTGCTTCGTTCCGAACTGTGAGTCGGGCTCTAAATTTGTGAGAAAGAGTACTAAAATTTGCGAATCTGGCAAGGTCTCCTGAAAGCAGGAATGTTCGTCCCGGGCTGCTCAGTAGCTTGCTCAGTATCGGCGACGTTAATGAGCAAGCGGTACACCGAAAGGGGTACATCCATGAGCTCATCGACGTTGGAAATTTGCAAGCCGCACATGAGGTGCTCAGCGCCTGCGACATCGAGCACCGCTGCGCTGCTATAGGTAAAAGAAAAGTGACTCTAGGCTTATATTCTATATAGCAGGCTACGTAGCAAGGAGGTTTCTGCAAAGAACCAAGTGCTCCGATTGCTCAGGGACATTACTGAATTCAACAGAATTAGTAGGTCAGGACTGTTGCTCTCTTCTGAAGCACTAAAAAAATCTGGTAGCATAGTTCGAAGAGTCTCGAAGAGGCACAAGAAAGAGCTCTCAAACAATATTGTGAAGTTCTATTCAATTACACGCCTTTACTTTCTTGTCAAGGGCTAGAACATGGCGCGCGAAAGCAACAGGGAGAAGAGGAATCAGCAGAAGCGGAGGCGTGTGCTGTGAATAATGTTATGATGTGGTGGACCAACGCTGTGACCTTGCTGGCGCTAGGCTATTTATGTTGGTGCGTCTGCTGACTCAAGTTACGAGAGCTTTTCTTGTATATTAAATATATTCATGAATCTAGTCCAAGACGTATTCCTTCATTTTATTGCAACCAAACAGTGAAATATATTTGCACTTACGGACACAATTCGTCTGGTAACAATTTAAATACCGTAACTGAGGCAACAATAAACACAATAGCTGAATTTCTTAAATTAAAACCTTAGAACTCACTAAATATCGCGCAAACACGTTTCCATATACATTATAAAACCATTGCAGTATTGTTTTGTGCATGTAAAAAACATCTACGTCTTTAATGCAATGGGCTGGAGCGGCGCGTTTATACCAATAAATGTGACCCATTGCCAAGCTAGAAAATTTACTTCAGCATATCGTTTTTTCTAACTAGACGATAATAACAAATTCCCCATTCTGGCTTTGCCTACACTGAACAAAATGACATTATATAACGCGCACTTCAAAACTAGTGCAGAGGCAGCGATACTATCAAACACGCTGCTCGCCTACACAGCGCAACTGACGTTGCGCGCAGCTGAACCGTTATACTGTTCGCAGCCCCACTTATGCGTCATGATGCGGAGAAGTGGTGAACTAATCTCAGTCGGCACACCTACCCATCTAGCCACCGTAGCGTAATGTTAGGCCAGGACATTCGCGAAGTGTTTCCCAGTTCTTAGGAGTTTTTCTGTTCGTTGCAGTTCCGTGATCCTTCTCCATATTGCATAGGAAAGGACGGAATGGAATTTCCCGACGGAAAAGGATGTGTGGTCTGTAGAGCTGCCGCTCTTTTATTCATAAATATCCGTACTATAGTTCTCATGCGCGTTATCACATCAATAACTTACAAAAAGGCGCCTCAGAGGATGCACGATTTTCTTCGTGTGGAATTTCGTAACGCGTTATAGATATTAAATTAGACGCAGCAGCAAAAGCACAAAATATGTGTTTCTCCTTTTAAATAAAGTGTTACCTTTGCTTAGCTGTTTCCTCAGTTTCGCACCATCGTCTCTGGCGTCACCATCCGCAGCGCATTCATTAGGGGAAGCACACGGGATGCTGCGTACGCTTTCACAGGATGAGAAAGGAGAACGGAAAGCTCGGTTCCCTGCAACACCTTCTAGTGCCGTTACCCTCCAGCCACCACTGGCGACAGGAACCACCAATCGCGCCCGCACTATATTGCAAGCTTCACCGCGGGCGCATTCAAGCATGCCTTGCCTTTCGCTTCTGGGAGACGATGTTCACCACCACGGCGCCCTTAACTTTTGTTGGGAGTGTGGACCGGTGCGCCAGTCTATGCTTAAACAGCTAGCGAGCCCTGGACAAATGGAACGTAGCAGTTTAATGCAGAACGCTAATAAACGTTGTCTATATTAAAATGTAATTCAGCTAAAGAATAACAAAATTTCACAACCTCGATCGATTCGGCGAGCTCGATATCGAGAGCGTCAATGCCTAGCCCGCGACGTACTTGATGACCAAATATTCGCATTACACACACGTAACCGTCATCTGTGTATTTTATTGCGAGGAATTATATGGACACTCCAAGCAAATTTTTGCGTCGTCGTCGGCGTGAGCTTCCGTATATGGGGTGTCCCGCGTAACTTGAGCCAAACATTAAATATATGTTAATGCCGCGTAGCGGCGCAGAACCAATGTAATGTTGTTTGTCGTCACTTGGAGATACTGAGAGTACTTTTTTTAAATTCGGCATACTTACATAATTAGTCTTAATGATTTATCAAATTCCCAAGTATAAATAGATAAAAAGTGGCAATGAGCAAAATTATAGAGCAACATGAAATACTCCCTGGCTTTTTGCTGCTCAATACGTGCTACTTAAAAGTGTTTTCCCGAGCCTCAAAGAAGCCTGGGAATACACAGAAAGTGCCTTGAGCGCCAGTCGTGCGGCAATTTTATTGCGATAGCAATTATATGGACACTTCAACCGGAATTGTGCCGTCGCCGTAGCCGTCGTCATCGCCGTCGCCGTCACCGTGAGGTTCCGTATAGATAAAATCTTCACCGCGCGCCGTATGCCCGAGCGGAAGCGTGCGGGGACGCGCGCTATCACGGAGAGCGAACGCACTCAATCTCCCACGCGCAAGCAACGAAGCGGGAAGCGAGCGCCGGAGGGAGCGGGGGGGGGGGGGGGGGGCACTTCTACTGTGCCAACAACCGCGCTCGTCGCTCGACCGCACGGTCTCTTATCTCTCCCACGCGCAAGCAAGGAAGCGGGAAGCCAGCGCCGGAGGGAGCGGAGGGGGGGGGGGGGGCGCACTTTTCCTCTGCCAGCAACCGCGCTCGTCGCTCGCCGCACCGTCTCTTATCTCCACACGGCTCTGACCTTTATGCACTGTGCATTCGCCGCTCAGTTTCCGTTGAAGCGATAGACCGCACGTACTTTCGCCCGCTGCTTGCTGCCAGCGTTTTGACAGTCGTTGTCTGCAGTCATTCAGTGTGATCTATTCATGTTTGTGCGCGCTCACACCACGCTTGTTCATTCAGTTAGTAATAGTCGGGCCACATTTTCCAACGCACGCTACACATGTAATGCTGCCCGGATCGGCAGTGCAGCGCTACAGGTGTGTCCCTTCGCACGCGCTGCCCACGGGAAGTGCTTCTCATCAACACCACCGTTTCACACGCGCCTTCTCGTGGTCATCGAGTCTCTCTTCATGTCGGTCTACTTACGCCGCAGCACACCTGCTTACTTAATCAGCTCATGTTTACTGCAATTCATATTGCTACCAAAGCCGCTCACATTACATCGTATGACATTGCTGTGTTGCTATCGCATTCATTGCTTCGCCCTTAGGGCAAAACTGTGACATTTTTTCATGTACTCGCACGTTTCTCGCGTGCTTGGAAAAACTCTTTTATGTGGCCCCTATTCAGCTGCAGATTGCTGTAACGGGAGTAGTTCATGTTGCTTTGAAATTTTCTCATTGACACATTTAACTTTAAGTGTGTTTGAGAAGTTGATTAATTAATTAAGACTAATTATGTAATTATGCGGAAAGCACAAATATGCTGAGTATCTCCAAGAGAGGGCACACAACATTAGCTTGGTTCTGTCGAGCTACTTGACATTTCATCGTCATCATCATCAGCCTATTTTTATGTCCACCGCAGGATGAAGGCCCCTCCCTGCGATCTCCTGCTACCCCTGTCTTGCGGTAGCTGGTTCCAATTTCTACCTGCAAATATTTCATCACCCCACCTAGTTTTCTGCCGTCCTCGACTGCGCTTCCCTTCTCTTGGCATTTGTCTATATTTAAAATTTGGCTGAAGCTACTTGGGACACCTGGTATATTTAGGTGTATGTATGCTATATGCCATGCCATGCTACATGAAATGCGATATATGCCATTTATATTGCCGCAGCATTCTGTCACTAACGTTGCTCATATCAGGTATTACATTCTTCACAAAATTATTACTCAGACTTTTGATAATAGCAGCCCACAAACAAGTTTCATGAAGAAAGCACCTACAGCGCATGCCTTTTTATCTTAACTCTTCTCAGACTTAAAGATTAAAAGTGCCAAACAATAACAGAGCTGAAACACAAATATGATGCAACTTTATTGGCGCGGCTGTGCACCTCGGGGATTGGTCCAGGAACGAGGTTTGAATATACCCGATATCGAAACGTGGTGGTAAAATCGCTAAGCAAGACGTTGTCTTTCATTAGTAATTATTGTCATGGTAATAACAGAACAAGCAACAGCCAGCCATACAGCAGAACAGCTCGGATCGAACAGCACGACTTCGTCGTCGTCTCCTCTCATCGAATCCTCCGCCGCACAGAAAATTATGATCAAGCAAAGTGTAACTGCACAACACACGGAAATGCACTGAATTGATGCGTCATTATGCCCCCCCCCCCCCCTTCAAAAGCATTGGTTCGATGCTTTCGAAGTAGGGAAGGAGGTAGGTGATCAGCGTGCGTAATATGGCTTTATCCGAGCCACATGGACGTGTCCGGTTGAGGTGTACGGCGAGAGCATCGCGTGGTGCTCTCTGGAACAACTTTGTAGTTGACGTCATTGAGGCGTTGAAGAACCCGGTAAAGCCCGAAATAATGACGGAGACGTTTCTCCCACCTCCCGCGTTGACGGACGGGACTCCAGATCCGTAATTGTGTAACAGGTGGTTGAGGACTCCGTAAGGCTTCGGCATATGTCAGGACTGGGGCTTCCACTAGCGTTTGTGCCAATGGTTGGGTCACGGTCCTGATTTCGTGACGAATGATGTCACCAAGCGCAGTAACAGTCGACTGACAAGCACTTTCGCGAACTTCCTCAAGCTCGTCGCGCACAATGCTTCGCACAAGCTCCCAGAGTGCTGCTAAATCATGTCAGCAGGTGAAACATGACACGGCGGCGGTGGCGCTTTGGCGGTCGTACTGTTGGGGAGCATTGCTGCAGAGCTCGCTTCATTGTCGCTGCTTCAGTTATGAATTCAGTGACGGTACCTAATGGGTTGCACATGAGTCCAGCCAAGAGTTCTTCTTTCACCCCTCGCATTAAGAGATTAACTTTCTTTGTCTCGGACATACCGGGACTAGCACGTCGGAATAAGCGCGACATGTCCTCGACAAACATGGCCACGCTTTCATTTGGGTTCTGAAACTGTTCAGCCTTTTCTTTCCTTTAGGGGCTGCTGTTTGTCTCGCGGAGCTGTCGTCGGAATTCTTTCCAGCTAATGATGCATGATTCTCAAACCACGTGCGAGCGTAGTCTTCAAGGACAATGTACAGGTAGCGCAGTTTCTTAGACTGGTCTCATTCATTGACTGCTGCAACTCGGTCGAAGTGTTCAGGCCAATCCTCCACGTCCTCAAACACGTAGCCATGAAATGACTTCAGAACGCACGCTGCATAGACGACACTCAGGGTAGAAGTGGACTGGACCATGTTGATCTCCTGCGTCTGACTTGCACTTGCCTCTGTGATGAACATTCTTACCGGGCTCAATGCGCCGCATTCAGGAGGGATTCCTTCCAAGCGGTGGCTGTGGCGAAGTGCCTGGCTTTCCTCCGGAATCGTGGAAATGGTGATAGGGACTTGAAGCGCCGGGAGGTCACACTAGTGCATAGGATGGTACCCCGCATATCCGCCAATTTGTCACGATAATAACAGGAGATGCAACAGCCGGCCACACAGCAGAATAGCTCCGATCAAGCAGCACGTCTTCTTCGTCTTTGTCACTTTTCACCGAATCCTCCGCGGTGCGCAAAATACTGTTCAAGCAGACTGTAACCGCACAACACATGGAAATGCACTTTATTGACGTGTCAGTATAAACGAAATTCTCCGATGGCCAAATTAAAACAGAGGACCCCTAGCACTGCAGCTGTGTGTTACTTAGTCAACTTGCGTTTACTTCACTTCATACTACCACTACGAGTAGGAGTCTTACACGTCGTGTAATATTCTAACCTGTTGCTATCGCATCCACTGCTTTGCCCTTATGGCGAATATATATATATATATATATATATATAAGCAGAGCTATCGTTGCCTCTTCCTTCAACCTTTTCACTGCTGCTGGTGCTGCTGTCTGGCACCCGTGTCGGGGGTAGTTCAGAACGTGTGTATTGTAGATGGCCAGGCCGTGGGTGAGGGGTCATGAGACCAGTCCAACGAGAGCTCCCTCGGCGTTGCCACAATGCCCTCTGGAACTACTTGGCCTTCAACAGAATGCGCTCTGGACGGGTGTACTTTCACATCATCCTCCAGCAAAAGCATTGCAGAAGTTACACCGCTTAGCTTTGTACTCAGCGTTACAGACCAGATGGGAGGTAGACAGAAAGTTAGAGAAGAAGTAGCAAGAGCAGACAGAGAATAGGTAAAGCCAACGCGGTCAGGCAATGGGTGAATATTACTGTTACGACTCTTCCTCCATGGCAGCTTTTGTACACGGGAGGATAGCGAGAGAGGGAAAAGGCGCTGCCGAAAAGCATGGTTTCCCCCATTTAGGCTCTCGTAATATAAGAAACGCAGCTACTAGACACCGCCAAAGTTGTGTATAACCTGGAAAAATATTAATTTCAAGGTGCGATATGGCTTGTTCCTGCTATATATGAAAAATAAACACCGTGGAAGTTTGCCAATACGAACAACTGACCCAGAGTGTGCAGACTCAAAGCAGCATTGAACCACCGTTGTGTCCAGACGATAATACGCAAACAAACCAATACTTCAGCCACGGTGCGATGTTTTTTGTGAAGCAATGACAATGCCAACATTCTCGCAGGCTAAGAACAATCACGCACAACAACGCCTCGACCAAACAGGTCTCGCTGTCTATTCAGTGTACTACGTAGACCAACGCAAGTGGTGTAGGCAAGGTAGCATTTAACGTCGCCTCACGACTGTCGAATGCCGTCAATATAAACGCCTAATCCTCGTCGATCAAGGCAAAGCAGCACAGAATGCTTCGCTTACATCGATTCCCACAATGTGCAGTGCACATATGCATTTTTTTTTATTGTGATAGCAATTATATGGACAATGCAACCGGATTTCTGCCGTCGGGGTCGCCGTCGTCGTCAGCGCCACCATCGCCGTGAGGTTTCGTATAAAGTCGAAGGGCGATAATATCGTCGCCAGGCGCTGTAACCTGTATGTGCACGTGAAAGAACGCGTGGAACGCGCGCTGTCACGGGGAGCAAACGCACGACGGAGAGCAAGCGCGACGTCTTCCGTTGCATGAAAGGCTGTGGAGGGATGGGAGGGAGAGAGGGTGGGCGACGGTGTGCTGCGCCACCAAATGCGTATCTTGCGAGTGGTCGCAAGTGGAACTGAAATCTCCCACGCGAAAGGAGGAAAGCCGGAAGGCAGCGCAGGAGGGAGGGGATGCGGCTTCTGCTCTGCGACGAACTGCGTACTTGTACTTTGCGCGGCTGCGAAAGGTCGCGTGTACCGTATATTGAAAGCGATCTGTAACACGGCTACTACCTTTGTATGCGCTGTGCTTTCGCCCCTCAGTTTTCGTTGAAATAATAGACCGCGCGAACACTCGCTCGCTGCTGCTGGTGCTTGGTTTATCAAGTCAGATCAAGCAGTGTGACATTCGAGTGCGATCTATACATGTTTGCTTGTGCGCGCTGACACTATGCTTGTTAATTCAGTTTGTAAGCGAATGTGTCCAAGTTTGTACAGCCGATAAAACTACTATCCTTACTCCGTATAGCAGGGGCGTAGCTAGCCAGAAATTTTTTTCGGGTGGTGTTCACCGGCCCGACAGGGGGGGGGGGGGGGGGGGGGGCAAGATTCTGCTTTCCTCTACGTCACGTGATTGATAATAAATATCGGTAGTTTAAACAGACTCTCTACATGTATATCAAAGACATGGGACCCCCCCCCCCCCTCGCGTGTGCGTGTGCTTGTGAGGAAATTAAGTTAAACGTAAAGTAAGCTCAGTAAAGACAGTAAGTACGACATGTACAGTGGGCGTTTGGAGCAACGGTCTCTCATCGCGCCACTGAATGGACCACTCTTCGAAAACGCATCATTGATACGACCCGTGCGATCGCAGAAGACATCATTAATTGTTAATTTCCGTTAAGCGTAGATGGCGTAGTCCTCGTCGGGGCGAAGTGCGTTTCACAAGTCAAGGACGGCTATACGCGTGAAAATGCACGTGTGACGAGGCTATACCTACTCCCATAGCAATAGCTTGTTCGCTGCGTCTTTGCGCTAGAAAACTTAAATACGCGCAAAAACGCGTAAAGCTTTTTTTTTTCGAAGCTTTCGTCGCCCTGCTCCCTCATACGAGAGGGTTGCATTTCCTGCGGCAAGTGCATGGGCCGCTGTGTCTTCCGCTGTGTGCCAGCGTGCAGCCGTCATTTGCCTTTACGTCAACAGATTCAGAATTGTACAGAATATTTTACCGCACAGCATAGATATGGCATGTGTACGCATTTTAAGTAGTGCGTGCAACTCATTTCTGCTTCACTTACGCCGGTGCAAACAGGAAGCGGCCTTGTACCTCACTGAATCTCGACGGTGTACTAGTGATGCAGGAATGAACTCCGGTCTTGTTCAATGCATGGTGCACATAATCAATTTCTCAGGACGCGTGATCCGACGAGAACTGTCAGCGCCTGCAACAAGAGTTTACTTACGCTGTACTGCGCACAGCAGTAATTTATGCTTGTCGGCTGTCTGTTTCGTGCATTCTATTGCGAGTCGGTGAAATTTCACTGCTGACATCAACCCCTTCGTGTGTACATTGCTGGTTTGGGATTCCACAACAAAACAGCAACTACCAGCCTTCCGTAATTGCTGGTTTGGGATTCAACAACACAGCAGTAATTACCAGCCTTCCGTAGGGATGCAATCGCAAACAAGAGACGTTTCTCGCGCAGACTAAGCCTACGTTCACACTTGGGAAGCGGCAAGCGAGCGGAAAGGCCAAAGCGGGCGGAAAGGCCAAAGCGGCTGGAAAAGTTTTTCCGCGCCTGTCCAAGTTGTTCACATTTGTTTTGCTACCACCGCGGCCGCCGCTGCCGTTTTCGTCCAGATCCATCTCGTCTGCGTACGTTTGTCGGCGTGGTGGCGCTCATTATCGCATTATTTCGAGCGGTATGTTCATTCTTTGGCCCACGTACCGTCATCAAAAGTGATCATTTTACGCAACTTCGCGTGTTATCTGCGACCTTCGGTAAATTCCTCGTTGGCGTTCCGTAATTCTCCTCACACGGGCGCGGTAGCGCTGAGTCACAGGTTGGTGCCTAGGCGTGATAATATTTCTTTAATAGCTTTTATTTACAAGTTGTAATAACAGTTCATCATTTCGTATTCTCGGATCCTCCAGGACACCAAAGGAGCAACGGGAACACCACAGCTAAAACCCGGGCTGGCCCTCGTGTAGGGGCTCGCCAAAGCCTGCGCGTCCTACGTGAGACCTACGCTCCCAATCTATCGTCGCGACGAGAAAAGCACCCCGCGACTTCTGCAATATACCGTACACGTGCGAGGAGAATTATGGAGCGCCAACGAGGAATCTGCCTAACTATTGTCTGCCGTGGAAGTGGAAGAAGAAATGGCTTTTATACTTCTACCTACTTGTTTTCTAGAAATGGACAATGAATAAACGGAAGACGCGGACACCTCGGAAACGGTGGTGGTGGGTTCGCCTGGCTTTGCAAAAGCGCGAGAAGTTGGGTCACGCCAAGGCTTCGTTGCCTCACCTCCGGTCGCGTGACGTTGAATACTATCGCGAGTATTGCTGACAGTACGTTTTAGTGCCACTCTTGCCGTAGAGCAAGGGCTGGTTCTTGATCGCATCGATCAGCATTACAGCCTACACTTTTGGTACCATGTTCAATTTTACGACCGGTTGTTTACATGCTAGTGTAGCTTCCAGTGAAGCAGAACGACTTTCCGCCGCGTTTCCGCTTCGCCATGGCGAAACAATCGGCCCGAGACCGATTTGGCTCGCAGCCAGTTTTTCTGCCTGTTTTGCCACCTAGACGGGCGGATTTTTGCAAGATTTTGCCGCTTCCGACAGCTTCGAGACCAAGTGTGAACGTAGCCTAAGATCCTGCGCGAGCGCGGCCTAACCGCGGCACCTGAAGGGAAGCGGCGGAAATGTATACCGGAGACTTCGACCAACTGGAGTATTTAACGTGCACCTAAATCTAAGGAAACGGGCCTCGAGCGTTTTCGCCATCATCTAAAATGCGGCTGCCGCATTTGTTGTTTCATTTGTTGCGCATTTGTTGCTTCAGAATGCGGCTGCCACATTCTCGCCCAAAACTTCACAGAGTGTCAAAGCCTTGACAAACACCGTGACAGTTTTTTCCATATGCAGACATGATTCGCTGTAAATTAACAACCCAAACGGAAGCGCCCAGGAATGAAATTGAGATAGTAGCACCGGTTTCATGAATTATGTCAGCGCAAAGGGACGAGAACAAAGGGTGGGTAAGTGGGGGGGGGGGGATTGAACCCCCCCAACCCCCCCCCCCCCCCTGGCTACGCCACTGCCGTATAGCTCTCTACAAATTTGCTATCGCAATAGATGCTTCGCCTGTAGGGCGAAACAACGACTTTTTATATATTTCCTCACGATAATATTGTTGCAGCACTAAGCGTGCTTGTGTTGTCGAAAATGTTACTGTTCCTCGTTTCAAGAGTGCCGTTAATATTTGCTAAATGAATCTACGATCGTTGAATGTCCAGAATATACCCATAAAATGGTGCTGCTGCACTAGGGAAGACAGATTATGTAATGGAGGTTTACGAGGGTGTATACATCTAAAGATATTACTATTGCTAGTGTTATATTAGGTGAGAACTTTGAACTTCGTAGGAAGGAGGGCCGAACCTGTTCGGGCGAGTCGTTTCCTTTTCACTTAGGCTAGAAACTCACTAGATTAAAGACTTGCCTATCGGCGACGTGCAGCCGAAGCCGTTTTGGTGACGAGAACACTGCGGAAAGTATTACGAGGCAATCTTCGTTGACATACACTAGACACACTCAGCATACAATATAGATAGAAGGAGCATAAAAATACTAACAGGTCCATCTCATAGTTGCCTCGCACTTGTTACCCAACATGAAGGTTTTAACAACGAACACGTTTTAAAAAAGAAATGGAAATATTTGCTCTGATGAGTTGTAAATAAAAATTATAGCTGTCGAAATGGTGGAGAAAAAATTCACCGACGATTACAATACTCCCTAATGCGAAATTTGAGCGAAGCTCTATACGTGTTTTCATTTCGCGATATATTAGCACGCGCGGACAACCTGTCTCGTGCGGCACGTTGCAAACGGAGCGAAGCGTAATGCGACTGCCACACTAATCGGGAGATCGCGAGAGGCAGCGCGTGGGTGACGCGATGGCGCGATTGACAGCGGCCGCCACAGATAGATCTCCGCTCATGCAGCGCTTTGTTTCTATATATGGCATGGAGGAAGGAAGGACACGCTCACCACATGCCTTTTCGATGGCGTCATCGGTGAACAGACGACGCGCTCTACTCTTGCGCCATCTCGTAGCGATCATCGCCGCCGAACAGGTATGGCGCGGCACTCTGCTTTTCGCCTCACCCTTTCGCCATACTCTCCTCCTCTGCTTTCCTCGTAATGCTTCCGTTAAAACCCCCTCCTTTGCTTTCTTTCTCGCGATCTCTTTGTTCTCGCCGCCATTCATTCGCGTTGTTCGCTCGGTTACGCCGATGCCGATGCTCAACGCAGGAACGCGCGCATGAGAGCAGCGCTCAAATAAAATCCACGCAGGAACTCCCCCGGGAGTTGTCTAAGTAGGCGTAAGCATTGTGCCACTTGCTCATCTCCACGTAGCCCGGTGCAATTATCGACGATATGAAATTTGATCCGAGCAGTATAAACGGCAGCGCTGCGGCGACATGAACTGCTGCGGATGGCGGTGACGGCGCGAGGTGCGTTCATGAGGTTCCGATCATTATAAGCCGTTATCGCTCTTTAACGCCTTATCTTCCGCGTCGAACAATTATGAACCGTGAACAACCATACTCAGGCGGCGGCTGTGCATGGCGCGGCAGCGCGTGCCCTTTCGTGAAATCGATCTGCGATGGGGGCAGAATGCGGCGATTGCTGATAGCTTAGTGTGCGCTGTGTGCTCGCTGCTTAGTTCGTTGAAGCGAGAGGCACCACGAAAGTCGACTCGCTCACTGCTGCGGGCCCTATCTAGAAAGCGACCGTCTTAAGTGACGGACGGACGGACGGACAGACGGAGTGGCGCGTTTACACGTCGGGAAGGCATATAGAAACGCTTACGCATTTAAAAATTGTGCTGATCACACGTAGTGTGGCAATCGACGTTATGCGATGCATTTTGTAGGCAGCTGGCTATGCAGCATTGTCTAACGCTTCCCAAAGCGTTACCAGCTTGATCAATGTGTATGTTTAAATACCGTACTAATGCATAAGCATTCTTGCCCAGTGCCCCAGCCCTGTCACGCGAAAAGTGTAATGCCTTTTATCTTCTCAAAATGCCTAATTTGTAAATTTCGGACAAATATTCGCTGTATTAGCGCAAATGTAGATAATTGGTAGCTTTAGAAGCGATAAGGAACAATTTAAACACAGAAGAATTGATCACAGAGAATACCGATAGGGCAGCGTTGCCAACCTTCGAAGCTAATTCCCCCCTAAATCGGATGAAAAAATTCCCTTGATTTCCCTAGATTTACGCAAAATGCGGCTATTTAGTATGTTCCTTGTAATATAACCTGCATTTGTGCTATGCAGATACACTGCAATTTTAGTTTATGAGTTATTTATGTATTCGTTTGAAAGGATTTAATGAAGTCACCGTGCTTAAGGCTGAACTGCTATTGCAGTGCTTGCAACAGCATTTATTCGCACGCAGCCTCAACAATGTCAAACCCAGGAGCAAAATTTGAGTCAACTGCACATTCATATGAGGGAGATAGCCTCGCTCCTTCATCGAGTAGTTGAAACCTATACATACACAAAAGAAAAAAAAATGCAATGAATGCAAACAATTATTACAGGCCGTATTGCCCGATTTGAGGCATACGACCGGTACCACTCGTCCGTCGCGTAACAGGCTGCAAAAAATGTTTGAATGGTCGATAGATCATTCATCCCAAATGGTACATGCCTTTTCGCATGAATTCGATGTGCCGTTGGTGCACAGGGAAATCGTAACCATGCGCTTCTCCCAAACCTTGCTTGGCGTGAAGCGTTGACTGCAGGGTCGCTGCTTCCAGTCTGTTACTGGTCTTTGTATTGACAACGTTAATTTGAGAGAGAAATCTTTTGCCAGCTTCAAATAAATATTTCATTCAAGGTATGCAGAAATTCACAGCACAGCTAGGTAGGAACGTCAATAGCTCGGTAAGGGTGATGTGTTAACGGCCGCATGACATCCACACCTTGTCGTTTACTTGACAATACGCGTTCAGTAAGCTGCTGTACGATTATCATTTAGTTATACTTAGCATGCCAGTGCGAAGGTAATCTGCGGGGAGTAAAATCAAGCACGGCGTCACCTCTGTAGTGCCATCGTGACACTGGTTTCTTTCCTCCATGAGTAAACGGGAAACTTCCCTAGATTTTGACAATTTTTTCCGTTTTCCTAAAGGCAATGTAATTCCCTAGAACTAGGGAAATTTTCTTAGGGTTGACAGCACTGGCATACGGATGTATAGGGCTCCATAGAAAATGCATGGGGATTCTTATAGTAGTGTAGGGCCAACTTAAATGTGAGGGTTTCGACAGGCCCTGTTCATCAAGCTGTTTGCTTTTCAATACGCCTAACGATACCATGCAGTCCCATCTAGTCAAGTTCCAGCACTACGATGTCGTATAACAGAATTAAAATTCTTCGCAGCACAATTAGCGTAAACTCCCTGCCATTTTACGCTATCCGGACTGCGTACTCCACCTGAAAATTACAAGGCCCTTTGAATACATTGCTTTATTAGGTAGTCCATCTTCTGACGCTCTGTGAATGTTCACTTTATTCCATAGCATAGACGGCACTTCCATTTCACCATTGCAGCAAATTGTCCGGATACCTCGTGTGGTTGTTTTTCTAGTCCCTTGCGACATCCTTTTGGTTTCAATGGCTTGGGCGATTAACGTGCGAAACTGCTTGGAATTACCAAATTACCTCCCTAGTGAGCCTTCTGTTTTACGTGTGGGGAGGACAATTTCAAAACAACTGCTTCCACCATGTGGAGAGGGTGAAGTCAGTGGCTGCTACCTTGTCGATTAGCTCAACTTAGATACGACTCAACACTAAATGGACAACTAACTCGCGTTCATTGGCTGCGTCACTTATGGTCATAACGTTCATAACGTAGTACATAGGTCACATAAGCTAGTAAATATTGGTAGCTATCTCCGAATTCTTACTTCTTAGTAAAAGCCGTGCGCTCATTTAACTCTGCATTATTTTCAGCTGGAGCATACACAAGACCCCAATAGCGGTAATCCTCAATGTACTCTCGGCGTATGCGACAATGGCAACTGTGAATCCACGGACCGCTCAACATGTCAATCTCCCTGATGCCACTCTAAGCCAGAGCTTTCTGAGCATTTTTTTTTCAAATATTACTCATTAGAGTTGCACTATTGCACGGACGAAAGTGCAATAGTCAGAATATATAAGACGTCCTGTTCATGCCAATAAACAAACAAGTTCTCATTCTATAATGTATCTCGCTCACTGTGCATGGCCGTACAAAGCATTGTTGCTGAAGTGCCCAAAAGTATTTAAATTGAAGGCAAATACGCGCAAATAAACGGTATTTCCAAGTAGGAATCTTGAGTCATCAAGCGCCAAGCTAATATAAGTGAGAAATATTGAAGTGGTATTGGTTGCACGTCTTCGTTGTTCTGCAATACCTGGATATCATTGTTGAGGCTAAAGGCTGTGCCCTAAAGTCTCCAATCCACGCTGAATCTTCGGGGTGGACCCTAATGGCACACTGCACAACAACCAGTGACAAGCTGCGGGCTAGTCGTCGAAGGTTATCGCTCTCATCGTCGAGCAGTGTGAGTGATAAAGCGTTTACTGCCACAACGAGATGTGATGTTGCTCTACAACGGATCCAGGCGTAGTTGTTGCGGGCCGCAGGCACTGCTTATGCGTGCAACTGCAAAGTGCTGCTACTATCCCAGCAATTTATCGACCTATGCCTCCGTCTTCAAAATTCTCGAAGATGGGCTTCTGGTATTCCTGCGTTTTATCCCAGCGCAGCGTCTACGTGTGCAAACGTTGTATTCCTCGTGGGGCAACCTGATCCATGCAAATTTATGCCAGCAAATGCGGTGACAGTGCTTCTCTTCATGACTTTATGCAAGATCCGGTGCTAAAATAAGGACATTATTTATTATCCTGGGACAGTGGAAGCCAGGTAGCTAGCCTCCAAAGGCAGCGAATCTCTGATGAACTGAGCTTCGTCGATTGGTAGCGCGTTCATACCGCACCAATGTTGTCACAACACAGCTGTCTCGTCTCTGTGACCATGCGTTTTCACCTACCGTAGATGCATCTGGGTGATGGCCAGCAGACACCAAATAGGCAATCATTAGGTGATACCTTGACCACACAAGGCTTTTGACCTTCGGGATCTTCTCCGTCATGACTCATGACTCATATAATGTTGTGAAATGAGAGCTGTACCATACAAAATCACAGACTAAATATTTTGGAGCGAGCCCAAGCTTTACAGTATTTCTTTTGGGGTGCGGAGACCTTACACTTTTATTTGCCGTAAAACTTCCAACGAAATATTTCATGAGACTGCATATTCAGAGAAATTGGTACTCGAAAACTTTTCTGCCAGGGAGAATGGGCGGCGTTTTCGATTTTTTCGCATCGATAAATCAATTTTCGCATCAAAAGCACAGTGGTGGATGTTTTCTTTACGAGGTCAGCTAGTCTGTGTGATCTTCATAGAATATGTACCCTCTTCTTAGTACAGAGAAGGTGTTGGCACGTGGCAAAAGTGAATTCTTATTTTGTATCATGCACCGTTACTGCAGCAATTAATCACAGATAAAAATGAGTAAATATGATTATCCCAGATAAAAAGAAGATTGATGAATTCTCTGGGTTGTACGTTCAGTGAGGTTGGCCCTTCAGATCACTGCTGCAGTATAGGCTATTTCAAAAAAATGACTGAAGCATTTGCAAAGCCTTAATAAGATGCAGAAAAATTTGATACCACAAGATCACTACGTGAGCTTATTTCCCAAAATAATTTACCTTAAAGTAAGAAAGTGTTTGTTTCAGATTAACGATAAGCCAATGAGCCAAAGGTTGGGACAGCACTTACTTGATTTCAATACCACATTGCTTCTATCCCAACATTGGTTTTCAAAAACAAAATCATTTTTCAGAAATCAAGAACACAGATATCAGTGCACAGATAGCGAACATTACAGCTACAAACTTTGTACATCGCGTCTGTAGAACTTTTTAGACGCAAGTGCAACATTAAAAAATCCGTTATATTAAAATGTTATAGTAAGACATGTTTTGTTACTGATCGTATGCGAACCGTAGACCGTCTTTTCAGCAACGTAACTATGCCAGATACTATTAGCGTGGTACGAAATAGGCGCAGACACGATTGATATTGCTTTCTGGCAAATATTCAGCTGGGTGCTACGGCATACCAATAAATCGCTGTCACCGTTTACAACAACAAAATACTGCTGTCTTTGAACCACAGCCGCTACACCTTTGACGAACGTTCTAGGTCGGGCTCCTACAATTTGATAAGTCTTATCGTTTCTTACATATGAAAACGGGGATCACTAAACATCCGCAGAACGTGGGCAATGCGTGTTTTCTGCAGCCTTACGGACTTGGAACCTGGTGGTCGGTAGTACACGCTATTTCTTCTACACTTTCACAATAGAAGGTGGAACATGATAGTCGCCACCCTATGATATTTCTTACAAGTTTTCGCATTGCGTTTAAAGTAGTGCGATTTCTCAAAATCTCAGGCAGACGTGGAAGCGACGTGTTGTGCTGGTAGGTAGTCAGACGAAATTCCAAACTTGGAAGGAAACTACTACTTTTTCGGGCGAGAAATTGATCCAACAAGGTCGGTCGGTCGGTGCCATTCAACCAAGTGATGCAGCCGTCGTTCTCTCCTTCACACTTCTAAAACTTTTACACTTCTTTTTCTTCTTCATTAGTGTTGCGTGCAATTCTTTTAACACTCGGCGCTCTCTACTTCCCTGACAGGGACGCAGCGTTAACGAAAAGAAATGCACGCAACATCACGGATATTCCTTAGGGACATGATCAACCACAAACAGTGCAACTTCTTTTTTTTAACATGTAAGTGTAGCCATGGAGTGTACGGCGAGGACCTATTTCAGCCGTTAACATTTTATGCCGGCAGTAATGGCTGGTTACACGTGAATTGACTCACGGGATTAAGCCCATACATCGAACTGCGGTCCACATTGAAAAAGCAATGCTGTGATGCAACTCAAAACATGATAAAGGTGTCATCGTAGATTGTATGCAACCTTCAGATAACAGTTGGTATTTCATAACGTGACAGAGTATTCCAACGTCTAATACAGTGCGTAAGAGTCCCATTGCTATAGATAGAAAAATTCTTGAAAGTTATCACATAGTTGATTCATTGATATGATTATAATTTGAACGGTGCGAATAAAGAGAGACAGGGAGACAAAAGAAAGGGAAATGAGAATGAGGTTAAGCAGAAGGAAAGCTCTGGTTTGCTACAATGCAGTGAGGATGGGGGTAGAGGGACGTAAAGAGATAAGATGGTACAGAGAGAGATAACGGGAGCACAGACACAATATTCGCCGAGTACGTGCAAACCGTACAAAATAGCCTTCTTAGACGTATAAGCGCGCTGACTTAGATATTTGTAAAAGAATAACTCGACGGTCACAACAAAATTATAAGGTAGGAAAAATAAACCAAACTCAATATGACTTACTCAAATAAATTTTTTTGCTTAGGGATCACTCCAACTCAGACTCACCAAAATTCTACTCAGCCGAGCGCACCCGGACTCAGACTCCCTAAAATTGTACTAAGCCGTGCTCACTCAGACTCAGGCTCCCCAGAATTCTACTCCGTCTAGCTCAATAAAATTCACACTGACCAAAGTTATACTCAGCCGGGCTCGCTACGGCACAAACTCACTAATCGTCTACTCAACTGGGCTCACACGGACTCGCCAAAATTAGATTAGGCCCGGTTCCCTCGTAGTCCGACTCACCAGAATTAGACTCACGCAGGCCCATTTATACTCACGGGCTTACTCGTCCTCTTTGTGATTCGCGTGATTGCAGACACATTCATACTAGCAGAATCATGGGACCACCTTCATTAATTATCATAGAATCACCAACTCCCTGATTTGATTCAAACTGACAGGCTATTTACTGATGTAAATTACCAAACACTTAGTTAAAGGGTCATTTATACAGAGCAAAATTAGGGTTCGCTTCAAAGTCACATTCACGCTCACGTCTACAAACATTTACTACCACGCCCATTCATTTGCACACTCTTCTGCCCACACTCGCGCGTATTGGTGTTTATGCTCGTTATGGCGTCCATACACACTCTCAGTGTTTACTGATAATAAAACCATAGTTGTCAAACCGAAAAAATACCGGATCGGTTATGGTCCTGCACGCTCGGATGTCTGTCCGATTTACTTTCGGGTCCTGCAATCCTGCAAATGAATGCATATATATATATATATATATATATATATATATATATATATATTGTGGGCATTTATTGTGCACTTCCTCATAATCTGTACATTATCATCATCATGCGTGTGCCCCTCATCTTCATCGTGTGTGCGGGTGCATCATCATCAGCGTGGACTGTCGAAGGCTGTTCAGGCTGGTTGTGGACGCCGCCCTTCTTCGCCGTGTCGTCTCTCGGGCTCAATAAAGGTCCGCCCTTACTGTGACGTCACAAGTGGTGGAGGTGCTTCTTGGTCCCCGTCCTCTACGCCCCTGGCCTACTCCCTGGAGCTTCGTTCGGGTCGCCGCTTGTGCCCACTGTCCGTCAGCATGTCGCATGTCTTGACGTGCCAGCGCCTCGACGAGCTCGAGTCCGTACGCTTGCAGCCGGACTTCAGCGAACACCGTTCTGCGGCAGACACCGACTTGCGCATGATGATCCGGGCGATCATACGAGAAGAACTGCATTCACTTGGCTTGTCATCTCCGTTGATGATTCCTGCTCAGCCTTCTGGTGCAGCATTGCGCGACGTCATCAGAGAGGAACTTGCGTCAATGACCTGCTCTGCGAATGTGGACCCTCCGGCCCCTCGCACCGTACCTACATACGCGCAGGTTGCTGCCGCGCCTCCAACTAGTGTGCGTCCAACGTTGCCTCTACCCACATACACGCAGGTTGGTGTCGCTCCTACAGCCAATGTCCCCTCAATACCAATTGAGCCGTCATCGCCCCATCTGACCGCACTATCTCACAGCGCACCGAGCGCCCCTTACTACCCGCCTTGGCGACCGTCTCGTCCTACCTGTTACTACTGTGGTTATCGCGGCCATATATGACGTTTTTGCCGCAAGCGCCAACAAGATGAGCGTCGCGGGTACGACCTGTGTGAACGCGATGCGTATTCTGGTGGGGCCTCTTACCAAAGCCGTCGTTACGCTTCCCCTCCGCGCCGTTCCCCATCTCCACCCGCAACAACCGAGACGCCGAATGGTTACCGTACCACCCGCCGCCGATCACCTTCGCCCTTCCGCCGCTCCTCGTCACCGCTTCGGCCTGCCTCCTTCACCTCTGACCGCCGCCCGGAAAACTAAGTAATGCAGTTTTCGGAGGAAAAACTGCATTCACCGACAGGACTACAATTCCTCCAGCGCGCCCTTGTAATATGATGTCCGTGTTTGTTGAAGGTGTGCACGTTGAAGCTTTGGTGGACACCGGTGCGACTTTATCTGTTATGCATTCCGATTTGTGTCGGCGTCTCAGGAAAGTTACGACGCCTTATGATGGACCCGCGCTTGTTGCAGCTCAAGGGAAAACAATCCGCCCTTCCGAGTTTTGTACAGTGCGTGTATCCATCGATGGTATCGTCCACTACATACAATTTGCTGTGCTGCCGCCCTGCTCCCACCAGCTCATTTTAGGATGGGATTTCCTTGCCTCTGCTTCTGCTGCTATATGTTGTGGGCAAGGCGTCGCCCATATGACCGACACCGACTATTCGCTCTGCGATGAACCGTACCAGCCACTTCGTCTACTCGCTGCAAAAGATACCGAGCTACCTCCAGGCTGTCAGCAAATTCTGACCATCACGTCCGACGCCATCGACCATGGCGATGTGTTAATGTTACCTTGTTCGCGTTGGCTCACAAAAGGGATAGCCATTGTTTCAGGCCTAGTTAGGTTTGATAATGGTTCTGCGCTTCTTGAAGCAAGGAACACCACACCTGAGAAAATTCTACTTCCTAAAGGGACCACTTTGGCTTGCATTGCTGATTCAGAGCCCCTCTGTGTCGTTCCCCTCACGGCTGCTCCCTCTGAAATACCTCCTGCTGGACATTCTCCCTCTACCTCCGCTCTTGCTGCTGTAATCAGCTCGGACTTGACCCCTTCGCAGACGCAACAGCTCCTTGCCTTGTTGAAGAAGCATGAAGGTTCATTTGACGCCCATTCTTCGACATTGGGACAGACGACCGTCACAGCGCATCGGATTCAGACAGACGGCAGATCCATCGTGCGTCGCCGGCCGTATCGCGTGTCTCTTGCTGAGCGCAAAATTATTGAGCAAAACGTCGCCGACATGCTGCAACGTGAGATAATTCGCCCCTCTGCTAGCCCTTGGTCGTCTCCCATTGTTTTGGTCCGAAAAAAAGATGGCTCCGTCCGTTTCTGTGTAGATTACCGAGCGCTCAACAAGATCACGCGCAAAGATGTGTACCCCATGCCTCGCATTGACGATGCCCTCGATTCCCTGCAAGGTGCCGAATACTTCTCCAGTCTTGATCTGCGTTCAGGTTACTGGCAAATTCCGATGCACGAAGCCGACAAAGAAAAAACAGCGTTTGCGACCCCAGATGGTCTTTACGAGTTCAATGTCATGCCCTTCGGCCTCTGCAATGCTCCCGCAACTTTTGAGCGCATGATCGACACCGTTCTGCGTGGCCTGAAGTGGAAGACCTGCTTGTGCTACCTGGATGATATCGTTATTTTCTCGTCGACATTTGCACAGCACCTGCAACGTCTCGACGAGGTTCTCACAAGCATAGCCAGTGCTGGTCTTCAGCTCAACACCAAAAAGTGTCATTTTGCAAGCAAGATGATCAAGGTCTTAGGTCATATTGTAAGCAAGGATGGTATTCGACCTGATCCTGACAAGATTTCGGCGGTGCTTCACTTTCCTCGTCCAGACAAGACCAAGGACCTACGCAGTTTCCTCGGCATCGCTTCCTATTTTCGCCGATTTATTCGCGATTTCGCCTCTATAGCTGCACCTTTACACCACTTACTTCGTTCTGGTGCTCCCTTCGTGTGGTCACCTGAATGTGAATCTGCCTTTGACCAGCTAAAGGGCGCCCTCACATCTGAACCTGTCTTGTGTCATTTTGATGAGACTGCTCCCACACTCTTGCACACGGATGCTAGCGGCCATGGCATTGGTGCTGTGCTCCTCCAGCGAGACAACTCTTCGCGCGAGAGAGTCGTTGCGTATGCCAGCCGCGTGCTCACACCTGCCGAGAAGAACTATACCATCACCGAGCAGGAGTGCCTCGCTGTCGTTTGGTCCGTCCAGAAATTTCGCCTTTATCTCCACGGTCGCCATTTTACCATCGTGACGGATCACCACGCCTTATGCTGGCTTTCCACACTCAAGAACTTGTGAGGGCGTCTTGGCCGCTGGATTCTTCGTCTCCAAGAATATGACTTTGACATCATCTACAAGTCTGGTAAGAAGCACCAAGACGCAGACGCTCTTTCTCGCTGCCCGCTTCCTACAGCCGCACTCATCAATGGTTCCGCCACCGCCTCCAGTGACGCACTCACTGACGTCTCTTCTACGGCGGTTTTGTCCTTCGCCACTCTTGATCATCTCACTTCGCACGACCATGAATCATTTTCGTCTCAACAACTCGCTGACTCGTACTGTCGCCGTATTATAGACCACCTACGTGGAGCTACGCGCCCGCCTAACGCCCGGCTTCGTCGACAGCTGACACAATTTAAGCTTGAAAACTCCGTGCTGTACCGCCGTATCCACCATCCTGATGGACGACGCTGGTTGCCCGTGCTACCTCGTTGCCTTCGTGCGCGTGTCCTTCAGGCCTTTCATGACGATTTGACTGCTGGCCACCTTGGCATCCAGAAAACTTACGACCGCATAAGAGGTCGCTTCTACTGGCCTGACCTGTCTACCAGTGTGGCAAGATACGTCGCTTCCTGCGCCATTTGTCAGCGTCGCAAACGTCCAACATCAGCTCCTGCCGGACAACTACAACCAGTCTCCTGTCCTGCTGAACCATTTGAGGTTGTTGGCATCGACCTATATGGGCCACTTCCCATGACTCCCGCCGGTAGTCGATGGATAGTGACCGCCGTCGACCACCTGACGCGCTATGCCGAAACAGCCTCTGTAAGTTCAACATCGGCTTCCGAAGTCGCTGCCTTCATTCTTAAATCCATCATCCTGCGCCATGGCGCCCCTCGTGTCCTTCTGAGCGACCGCGGAAAGACATTCCTTTCCCAACTAGTAGGCGAAGTGCTCAAAGCCTCTGGCACCACACACAAGACTACATCAAGTTATCATCCTCAGACCAACGGCCTGACGGAGCGGTTTCATCGTACGCTCTCTGACATGATATCCGCCTATATTCAACCCGATCACAGAAACTGGGACACAATTTTGCCATTCGTCACCTTCGCGTATAACACCGCCGTTCAACGCACAACCGGTTACTCGCCATTCTACCTTGTTTATGGCCGTTCACCCAGTTCCTTTCTCGATGTTTCTTTCTTCTCTGCCCCTGTCAGACCATCTCGATCTTCCTGCGAAGAATATGTTTCCCGCCTCGTCCATTGTCGCCAGCATGCCCGCGTCAACACCACAGCCAGACAGCGGGACCGCAAGGATCATTATGACGCATATCATCGCGTAGTATTCTACCAGCCTGGCGATGAAGTGCTGCTCTGGACACCAGTTCGCACTCCTGGGTTGTGCGAAAAGTTTCAGTGTCAGTTTATTGGCCCCTACACGGTCCTGGAAATGACTTCTCCAGTTAATTATCGAGTGACCCCTGTTGTTTCCTCAACTGACCGCCGTTGCCGCTCTACCGAAGTGGTGCACGTTTCTCGTATGAAGCCCTTCACGCGGCGTTCCCCGTACCTTTAGGCAGCGGCCAGGATGGCCGCTTTCGTGCGAGGGAAATTAGTGTGGGCATTTATTGTGCACTTCCTCATCATCTGTACATTATCATCATCATGCGTGTGCCCCTCATCTTCATCGCGCGTGCGGGTGCATCATCATCAGCGTGGACTGTCGAAGGCTGTTCAGGCTGGTTGTGGACGCCGCCCTTCTTCGCCGTGTCGTCTCTCGGGCTGAATAAAGGTCCGCCCTTACTGTGACGTCACAATATATATATATATATATATATATATATATATATATATATATATATATATATATATATATATATCTTTTAATCTAGCTAATTCATTAAATCTCAGTAACGAAAAAATTACTGGCGGCCACTCCACTGTACGGGAAACAATACACACTAGGTTGGTTTCGCGTAACGCCATTCCTCTTTTTTTTAAATCGTGCTGCGTGATAGCTGGGACACCATGTATATATATATATTGTAAAGGGGTGTGCTGAACAAGTCAAATGGTAGCGTCTGTTCGTAACCGAGAAGGCAGGTGACGCAGAGCAGGAACAGCTGGTTGCCCGAACGGCTCACACTCGTGCTAAGCACTGGCGATCCGGCTGGCCCACTCGTTGCACTGCAGGCATTGCGCAGACGATCTGGCTGGCCTTGTCGTTGTGCTCTTCTTCTTCCTTACAATTACCCCCGGTGCAAAAGCGGAGCCATCCTGGCGACTTACGACGTGGAGACGAGCGGGTCATAGAATTGTTTCAGGCGGTCAACGTGGACAACATCCCGTCCACGGCGGCGCTTGTCGGACATTGTTGACCGCAGAGGTGCGTTCGACGATGCGGTATGGTCCATCACACTTCGAGAGAAGTTTTGTCGAAATTCCAGGCGTGGTAGAAGGCACGGACAACAAGACAAGTGTGCCGGGAGTGAAGTTCGTAACCATAGCGTCGCCATCGCGATTGGCTTTTGGCCCTCGTTGGTCATCGGAGGTGAAATGTCGGGCTATTTGACGGCATTCCTCGGCGTATCGGGCGACGGCTGAAACGGGGGCACACTCTAACGCATGTGGTGTATAAGGCAAAACCGTATAAATGGTATGGGAAGGATAGAGGAGGAAGATAGAGGAAGAAGTACGGGGAAAATCCTGTAGTACTTTGGGTAGCCGTATTGTATGCGTACGTGACCAATGGGAGGATAATGTCCCAGTTTGTATGCTCCGATGAAACGTGCATGGCGAGCACATCACCAAGGGTTCGATTGAAACGGTCCGTAAGCCCGTTAGTCTGAGGATGGTACACCGTGGTGATCCGGGGAACTATGCGGCATTGAGCAAGCAGAGCTCCAACCTCCTGCGACAAAAACACGTGGCCTCATCGCTTAGCAGTTCCCGAGGTGGGCCATGACGAAGAATGAAACGATGGAGCAGAAAGGATGCAACATCACTGGCGGTTGCTGCAGGTAGAGCGGTGGTTTCAGCATAGCGTGGAAAGTGATCAACTGCGACAATATTCCATTGTTTGCTAGCAGGTGTTAGCGGTAGCGGCACGTACAGGTCAATTCCCACACAAGCCGCCCTGGCTTGCCTCAGGCAGGACGGTACAACATTTCAGTCACGGCATGTGAAGCCTTCAACCATCCAGGTTATTTTCTTAAAGCTCGAGGAGTCCGGGGGCAATATCCATGCCGTAGTAATCAGGAAAGTAATCAGGTAAGTAGCAGACGGCGCGCCGAGACCGATCCTAACGCTACCGCAGCGCCATGACCTGGTCGGCGATCGCGCCGACCCGCTCCGCGCCACTGGAAGGCCACGCTCTTTGCCAACTGAAGCCTAATCTAAAAACGTTATCACTAATTCGGGCACTTCGCCCCCTCTAAGAGAGACCACGGTAGATAAGTTAAACAAACTCATACCCCACCCCATTAGCGGCTAACCACTTTAAGATTTTATTATATAACCTTGATTACATCGCTATCTGCTTACTATTCTGACATGTTCCACTGTCGCGCTCGGCGCGGCCAGCGCGATCGAGGCGCGATATCGACAGTGGCGCCGCCTACGTCGGGCCTGCCGTGGCAGACGACAGCTAACGCGCTACCAGAGGAAATCCGCGGAAAACGTCCATCGCGTCCTGCTGAGAAGTTGTTAAGGCGCGATTTTGCTTCGTCACTCAGTAACTGGCCTTTATAATGCCGTTTTGGAAGTAGCAGCGCGACGATGCGAGACGGCGCAAATTCCAAGTGTGCAGCAAGCGTTTGCGCTCGCCGTATGGTAAAAAAAAAAAGCCTTGTGCCATCGCCTTGTCCCTTGCGGCAACAGAAGGTGCAGCAGCATGCCATCACAACGAAGTTCTTGTCCCTAACACGTTTGGTCCGTTTGTGCGTACAGCACTTTCGTCGCACAGGCCCGAGAATGGCGGTCGGAGCGCGCTGGAAAGAAAAAAAAAATATACAAAAGCGCAACGCGTGCTTCCACGTGACACGGATTGGTCAATGGGGAAGCGGAGGTGGCTGGGGCGGTAGGAGGCGGCGAGGAGGAAACGCCGAGGTGAGCGCGGTGGCGGCAAGATCTAAGAATGGCGCTACTTTTTATATATAGGGGTTTTAGGTACGACTACTTGCGTCACGCCTGCGTCTGTGCGCAGGCCGTTGCCGTTCCGGAGTAGATGCAATAGACTTCCGTCGTGAGGCGCCACCAAGAGGGTACTCTCCCCCACGACCGTAAAGCAGGTACGAACGCTAGCCGACGGGGGAGAGTAGGAAATCGCGATCGGAGAGGGTGGTGAACAGTTGGATCGGCCGCATCTGGCTGGCTTTGAAAAATAGAGGAGGCGCTCGCTATGCACTTCAGTTATTCGTTTTGTGCGTTATGAAGCAGCAAGGCAACTATTGTTGATTCATTTTGAAAAACGAAACCTTGATTCCACCATTTATACGTAGTATAAACAATTTTCTGTGTAGGGCTGCAATACAGCTCAAGCATACCTGTACTAAATCGCAAGGTGCACGACACCACTCTAGTGTTACAGCTCGGCCACGCTATGTAGTAAAACCGATCCAACAAGTCAGTAAACAAGACACCGTTAATGCTGCCAAAATAAGTGCTAGAAATAAAATAATTATAGGAGACGCCGGAAAGGCTGAATAGTGCATGAAAAGCGAACAGGGAATTTTCCGGAATAAATAATTAGTAGACAAGGAAGGGGTAGCGTAAGCTTCAGTTCAAAAATGGGCTCGGCTGCATTTCACTGCTTGTCCGTGTACTGCTCCGAGGCCCTTGTCCCTCCGTCTCCCCAGTCGCAGTGCTAAGCATCTACCAGAGCATTAGCAGCAAATTAAAACTGATGTGATTTATGCCGTCACTAGGAAGCTCTCACTGATTAGTATGCAAGAAGAAAATTCGTCTTCGAAAACCTAATTGACAGTGGGCGAGAGAGTTCTGATACCGTAACAGCTATACATAGCTCTTCCATGCGGTCTTGCTAATAACAAGACAAAAAAAAGAATAAAAAAAGAAAGTTTGGTCTGCTTTATGATAGTGAATCATGACTGTAGGAATATGGTATATACGTTATACGTTTTCTTCCGGCTACGTAAATGTCATAACGATTATTTCGCGCTGAAAATCTTCTTAACGGCGCTACTCACAAAGTGCTTATTCACTTGTACGCCCATAGCGTTCTTGCATTGATAATAGCGACCTATTCGAGCTTTGCACCAGATTTAGAAAGAGCTGTTATATGCGATTTTGCCCAACTGGCGGAAGGCAATCTCAACTCTCACACCCCACGTCATGTAAGTACCGCCTATTCTAAAGAATGCGAAGCATAGGTGGATTATTGTTACTGCTCAAGAAGTAGTAGTTTATTGATTGGAAAATGTAGAGATGTCGGCCGGGAAATGGAGTATCTGGCCTGCTACTCTACGTAAGGGAAGTAGAAGAGGGGAAGAAAGAGCGGCACAATGGGGGATGATAATGGGAGAAACGAGGTGAAAGAACACATCGCATAAATGTTATCACAAGCATGAGTCCAGGCCCGTGTTGCGTAACAAACGTGAAAGCACGCATTTTCTCTATCGTCTGCCAACTCTGTGGCCATGCGTCTAATAAGAGGTCCTCCGACAGTGGTCTATTGTCTAAACGCTTCAAGGTAGCTGCCGGTGACAGTCTTTCGCGCGCATACACATGGCACACCACGAACATGAGCATGCTCGTGCCCTGCATGCGTTGCCTACGAAGGACGATTTTCTTCTTCTTTGTCTGCAAAAAGAAATTAGCACGCTGAAAGGTTTGTCTTTATGGCTAAGCACACCATTAACACGCCAGGAACAAAAACAAACACCGAGAAAGTGAAAAGTTTGGTAAACAGCATTGAGAGTCAATAAAAACAGCACGGGAGAATGTTTTGGATTTGCCTGCCTGTTTTGACTTTTGAGAACAGTTCACAGAAAAGTACATCACACAAAAGTACACAAATGTATATACCTATAGCTCGATCCTAATTGACAAAGTGAGATGCGCAGTGCGCAGGTGCCCTCGATCCGTCTGGCGCTGCATTAGTTTTGCCACGACGGCGGCGCTGGCCAGAGCACTGACCTTTCCACAACTGGTTGGGTGGTTTTTAAGTGACAGCGTTCTTTGGCTCTGCCCCGACTTTGATGTTGTGTAGTAGTTTCTGGACATTTATGTGAGATTGACAAGTGCCCAAAAGCGTAATATACAGGATGACTATTTTTAAGTTTCCCGGAATGTTTAAATCCCTCGTTGCAAGTAACATAATTCCAGTCCTTGGAGATATGCGCCATTGAAGTTGGCGTAAAATGCGCTTTTGTTTGACTTGTTTGCTTCCCCAAACATTCCTTTATACATTGGCATGCAAAAGTAACTGGAACGCCCGTGTATTTTGTCCCACACTTTGGGAAATAATATCTCGAAACTGGTGCCATCCTGGAGATTCATTTCAAGTGGATGCGTTTTGCAAACTCATCAGATACAATTCGTAAATTGCAGTATATGCGCTAAATTATTTATTTAGGAAGTTAAGTATAGGATTTTAATGAATTAGTTGAATGTGTGTTTCAATTTCTCATGCTGATACGGCTCCCTGACGCTAAACATGTCTAGACCAAAAAAATCCCGATCAAATAGAGGCCAACGGCTTCGCTGTAAAACGAGTCTTATCAAAACGTTAGAGAAAAGAAAATTGAACTGAATTCTCCCATTATCAAAGCAAAAAGTTGCGGAGGATCCCTAAGCATATTCTTATGAGATGATAACGCGAAAGCGTTTCTTTTTGGCTAGGTTGTTGCTACTAAAGTTGCAACAGACCGGTGCTGCAAAGTGTTGCTGCCGAGTGGTCTTATAATGATTGAGGCAATGCGAGAGGCCGAAATGTGCTTAATTCGCAAGATTTGGTGCAATCAAAGCGGTGTCGACGCCACTATACGATGTGCTCTTCTATTTCGTCGTCGAGACAGTATGCATCACAGGTCTCGGGAAATGCGTTGTGAAGTAGTACAACCACCACGGCGTTGTGGGTGTTGTCATTCACCAGTCTCCGGGGTAGTCATTTATTTGTAATTCCGGTGACGGCGCACTTGCGTGGTACATAGACACTATCATGGCCTTGTGATCCGAGTAGTAGGCGGAGACATACATCATGTCTCGCACCATGTATGGGTAGTTGGTGAATGCGAGATCGATGCACGTACTTCTCGACGTCGTGATGGACTCAATGGGCGTCTTCAATTTCTTCAAACGGCACGCATGACGGCGAGGAACGTTCGGCTCGCCGCGAGTTCTGATTGAAGTCCCCTACCACCAATTATTTACGCCCGCAAAGCGCAGGCTGAATGTTCTTTCTGATGAATCCCGCCGCTTCAGTCTACGACTTGCCGGGCACCTCGTACACGCACGTCACCACCGCACCGCTGTCGTAGAACTCGGCACTCGACCGGTTTGAGCTGCACATCGTTTCTGGCGTAAATTGCCACACCGGCTGCGTGGTTCGCGCGCCGAGTGTTGCTGCGGGAACGCCAGCTGGCTGCGCGCACTAGCCGACCCAACCAAGACACGCGGCCGCGGCTGCAGGTGGTTGCTGCGGCGGAGTGGAGCGCGCACGACAGGTTTTGCTGCGGCAGGTGTTGGCGCCGGCGTCAGTTCCGGTGGGAGAGGTCACACGCTTTCCGGATACGGCTTTTGCGGAAGCCCGCTGGGTGGGCGCTTTCGCCATCCTAGCCAAGAAACGCTTTCGCGTTAAAAAGTCCGCCTCCCTTACACTCTGTGAAAGTGAATGTACATGCGAAGCCGGTGCGGACGTTAGAAAGTACCACCATCCTAACTGACGCTAGACGACGTTACACAGCCACCACCACCACCACAAGCGACGCACGTCACGCGCGCACGCATGCACGTGTGCGAGAGTGCAGCATACATAGTCATTCTTCGAGGCTGTCCGCCGAGCGCAAGTGCCTTATTGAACTAAATTAATGTTTAAAAGCAAATTGTGTCAGAAAATACATAAAGTACGGCTTACACACAAGCGTAAGTAAAGATAGCGGCGGATTGTTATTCCAATATACGAGAAAACAGAGATCTCTTACGGGGAAACTGATAGACAAAGCCTATTTCCAGCTGCCATTTGAGGTCTGCCTGAGTGGCCGGGGACGCAAGGTGGCGGGGCCGTTAGCCCAGCATTAGGGAGCCTACATGCAACGCCGTTTTAAACGGCGTTGTATGCATCGATGCCTGCGCCGCCGTTCAGGGTGGAGACAACCCCTATGGCGCCGCCATATTGAATCACACGAGCTCAGACTCGGCTACGTTTCGCGTTCATAGTGTTACTCGTGGCGCGCTTCCAAGTGCATTGCCTTGATGAGGATTTTTTTTATCCGTATCGCATCTACACATCTTAATAACCAATAGCCGTTAACTCTTCGAGGGCGAATACGTAAATGTATGGCACCGGGAACATGTCCCAAGTTGCCTAATTGAATCACATTTAATATTCCGTGTATATGTTTGAAAGACGCGCCATTTCTTTTAGCGCTTCGTGGCTCGGTATATAAATGCTTGCGATCCCCTGTGTATGAAAGTTGTTTTTATTTTTCGCTGTTGAATTTTGGTTAACACGTCACGCCTCCTTTACCGTAGCCAGCTGCTCGCGCACGGCGATTAGTTTCACTTGCGTTGCGCGTGCTCTTAGCGTTCGTTGCAATTATTTGACGATATCTACGCGCAATATTCCTTTTTGCCCACAAAACTGTGCGCTGACAGGATTAAGCTGGTGTAAAAATAACTGCGATATGAAGATAAGGTTTAATTAGTGCTGTAGAGAAACATGTAACGTAACTTGTCAGTGTCAATCTTGCGTAGTACACACAAGAAACCAAGCGACGCACAAAATGCATTTACTTATTAGTGTCTAGTACAGTCAATCGTGAGAGAGATATGTACGTGAAAACTTATATGTACTGTGTGGCGCCTGAAGGTTTTGTGAAAAGACGAGATAAAAAAATTCGCAAGGTAGGCCGACGCACACAATGCGGGATAGGGAGCGTTTTTATTCATTACATGGGGCGGGGGGGGGGGGACATTTCAAGTGAGTACATCAACCTTATTACAAACAATATAAATCGAAAACAAGAATACCAACAAGAAAACGCAACCGCGGGTAATAATAAGCAAGATATGCAGCCAGAATACATCAACCACCATCGAATACATCACATCAGCCAAACACATCGATGGCGAGTTCAGAACGTTTTATTAAATACCCATTAGAACACTGATGTTAAGTACATTGAAAAAATAAACAACACTGCATAAATATCGCGTACAAAAACCGCAAATGAAACTAAGACAGACAAATACACATTAGCGATGTTTTTCACTCCTAAAATAGTCCATGATGATGTAGAAAGATGCAACAGGCCTTTCTCCTGCAGTGGACTCAAACATGCTGGTGGCGACGATAAAGTACAGTGTGGTGTAACCTGCAAAGCAAGTCACTTTACGGCAAGTTGACGCCAGCCACAGTCTTACTGCCATAACCATCGTCTGAATCGTCAGGCTGGTTTAGCCAGCGCAGGTAGATACGCAGTCGCTTGACGACAAAACGGCACATCAGCTTTCGCATTAGCGCTTGGGTGGTCAGTGCACTCTCTAGGTGGTAGAGAAACCGATCGCTCGATAAGACTCGTAAAAGTCTTGATTGGGTAACTCAAACGACAAATGTCCTCTTCCTCTGAAAATTTCTTGAACAGACTGGACATTGGAACGCGGTGTCAGTGTTGCAAGCTGCGCTATGCAACGCGCAGTGACGGCCGTAATTCCGAGACGCGCGGAAAGAAATTATTACTTATATGAGTAATAAGATGAAAAGTTAGCGGGCAGTTCCGGAAAATGCTGGGCTACGATCGCCCAGCTTCGCTGTTTCAAGTGTTGCGCGGCCGAGTGCAAGGTTCAGCATTCTTTTGGTTTCCATTCGTTGCATCGAATGCGATGCCTCTGTTTCTCTCAGTTTTTTTCTCATTACTGCTGGTTGTCTATTTACACTTTCAATTACCCTGTACTTGGTTGCCAACTTTCTTAACCTCTTCCTCCATTCTGTGTCCATGCTTTTCAGGTACAGATCGATATATGTGCACTTTAGCCACCCATTTATTTTGATCCATTCGCCTGAGTCTTTCTTGAAACTAATTTTGCTCTGCGCTTCTTTGACTTCAGCATATTCGCTGCGAAGCCTAGGTGATATGTTTGATTCTTTCTGGGAGATGCTCACTCTGCAGTGGGGCGTGGCTGTCGGGGCCGAGACTGCTCAACCAGCAGCGACATTTTCCGCTCCTTGTGATATGGTGGTGGTGAGCTAGCAAAAAACTGCCACTTGAATGGAGCTGTAGGGACGCAGGGTGCGGGGGGGGGGGGGGGGGAGGGCAGGGGCAGAGGACGTGATTACCGAAGAGCAACCTGCATCCCTCATGTAAGACAGTTGTTCAACCGGGAACCAGTGTTTTCGAATATCCAAGCGCGATTGCCTCCGACCAGACTCCAACGAGAAATAGTGATGATGAGTATGAACACATGAAGAACATGAAGTTCGTTAAGTGCTCACGGTGTCTTGAAACGATCATGTAAGCGCACATAGTTTTCAAGTTGCATTACGAGAATTAGTAGGCTCTCATAGCAGCAGCCAGTATCACCATTAAAAGACACTTGTGCTCTTAGCAAAGGTTAGCCTTGTTTTGCGTAACAATTTTACTACAGCAGTTACAGCCCTCCGAGGATGCAATACAACGACGTCCCAAGCGTCTTAGATTCATCAACTTCATTACAAGCAGTATCGGAAATGTATGTGTTCTAAGCTGGTGGAGCCGATGATCTTTAAGTTAATCTCAGGTCACATGCTCATGCACAGCGAAGAATACGTGGACGGGCTTAATATATGGCCGTATATTTCCACCACGGGAACGGAAATTTTGCAGCCAGCAGCAAGGTACATCATCAAATGTATCTTGGTCTGCACTTACGTATGCTCTTGAAAAAAAAAACGCATATTGTGGCCTTGTCAGGTATTAAGTCACTGTCCATCCTCCAGGCAGAGTTGCGGGATCTTTAAAGCACTTGTTCACGGCCGAGGTCCACAAGAATTTACTGAAATTAGGTATATTCATTTTAAATTTACTGCGGAGTAAGGTGCTTTGAATATTTGTGCGCTTGAGTGCTTGAGCATCTGTGTCCTATTGGAAAGTGGCGTACGTGCACGTGGTTTTGCAGGTACATATAGTCTTAATTGCAATTATCTAAGGTGGTCAATCTGCGGATTTGACCACTCTCTTTTGCAAAAAAAAAAAAAGAAACACAGGCCAACGCTGCAACGAGACTACACAAGTTCATGCCCCACGGCCAAGCCGCCGGTGCGGTATAGGACAAGCATGTGGAGTGGATCATCGTAGCTACCACGAGGTAGCAGTGCCGGGCGCTGCTGTAGTCCGAAGTCATCCGCTCGACCACACCAGATAAGTGTTATTGAATGGTACGTGGTATATGGGGTGACGCATGTAGCTATTCGCAAGGCCGCAACAGCCGCAGTAAGCAATTAATATCTACCATGAAATATTGAACAGTGCTACCGCCTACCTGAAAACGGTCACATTGAATATTCAGTTTAGTGGCCAAAATATTTGAGTCACGGGCAGTAGCCTTTAGGCAAGATAAATTTCGCTATGACGGATCCAGTTTTATTCGTGGGCCATAGCTACCCGCTGTCAGCAGGCACGTCATCGACGTGCAGCCCCGGCGTTTACCGCAATGAACCGTACTTCAAATTTGGCCTGTGTTAACGCTTAAACGCATAGGGACTTCTACATATATTCGGTGTGCCACTGACACAAAGCCGCGAAGTCTCAGCTGCCTCAGCCTGCTGCAGGCTGCGTGCTTCTTCAGCGGGCTTGCTGTAGCAATAACGATCACAATGACACTCGTTAACTAATAAACTAAACAAGACGTAATCTTATTTTCTGCATTTATTTATGGCGATTGCAATAAAAGAAAGCATCGTCTTTGATATTGGCTTCGTAAATCTCAAGAGCAGTCGCAAGAATGCCATTTTATAATAAATAAAGCTATTGAAAACAAAGATGTTGCAACAAATATTTGTAACTTTGCTTTCTGTTCAACTTTTTCATGTATTGCAAATAAAATGACAAAAATGTCCGCACCCATTGCACGCTGTCAAAGTGGATGGACAGCGAAGCTGTTGCCGACTTTACACAAGCGTCACCACAACAAGGCGTTGCACCATCGTCATCAATGTAGCATCCACGTCCTCGTTCGAACCTTCTATTGCAATATCAATTATATGGACACTCCAGGCGCATTACTGCCGTCGCCGTGAGGTTCCATGTAAAGTCCAAGGGCGACAAAATCGTCGCAGCGGGCCGTATGCTTCAAGTGCGAGTGAAAGCGTGCGAGGGTGAGCTGGCGATCGTGGCTCGAAGAGCGAAAAGCAGGAAGGAAGCGTGCCGCCTTCCGTCGCGCGCAACGCTCCGGGGGGAGGGTCGGGAAGGGGGGCGAATAGCTTTTATTTACAACCTGTAAATGAAAGCTATTAAAAAAATATAATCCCACCTAGGCACCAACCTGTGACTCAGCGCTACCGTGCCCGCGTGAGAAGAATTACGGAACGCCAACGAGTAATTTATCGAAGGTCGTAGATGACACACGAAGTTGCGCGAAATGAACACTTTTGATGACGGGTGGTACAATTAATAAACATACCGCTCGAACTGGCGCGATAAGGAGCGCAACCATGCCGACAAACGTACGCAGACTAGACGGATGGGGGCGAAAGCGGCAGCGGCAGCCGCGGCGGTAGCAAAACAAATGTGAACTTGGACATGCGCGGAAAACATTTTCCGGCCGCTTTGGCCTTTCCGCCCGCTTGCCGCTTCCCAAGTGTGAACGTAGCCTGCCACAGGGACACATCCCGCTGTGTGCTGCGTTTTCGCGGCCTAGTTCGCGTTGATGCGAGGCGTAGCACGAATGTCAATTCGTTCGCTGCTGCTGCCGAGCTTCCTGATTCCAACGTTTTGACACTGAGTTTCCACGGTTAGCGAGTGAGGTGCATTTATGTTTGCTTGTGAGCGCGTGACACCATGCTTGTTAATTTAGTAATTATGCCTAGATTTACTATAGATTATACGGCCGATAAACCTACTATCCTTACTCGTATAGCTATCAACTAATTTGCTAGCGCAATCGATGCGTGCGAAACTGCAATTTTTTATGCCATACATGTGAGATGAGATGACACTCTTCAGATTTCTGCAACAAATATAGAGAATCACTCCTTCGAGATGTTCTTTCTCAAGCTACCGTAGCAATGTGTAGGCGTTTCGACAACCTTAACACCTTTGCACCAAATGGTGGTGTTGGTGAAAACTTCGCCCTTACGGAAACAATGCGGTTCTTTTGTGAAATCAAAACACCTATACACCTACATTATTTTAAACCTGCAAAAGAGTATATTTGTTGCCGAGAACCGCCTTAAGGGTGCCAAGTTATTTACAGTGTAGAGAAGCAGCTAAATTTGTTAACGTCACTGCGTACTATGCAGCGGACCACAATTGCCTCAGTTGCCATAGAGGCTAGAGCGACCCAATGGCTCAAACCTACAGGTGACTGGCAGAGGTTGCGTGACTGAGTTGTTTGCAAAGTGACCGTTCGCAAATGGTCACTTTGTTTGAAAAGTGACCTCTTACCTGCTAGTCGCGTGACCGCAGTCGGAAGCCTGCTGAACCGATCGGCACACAAAGAGCTCGTCTGCACGCGCTGAGGCTTGTTATTACTTGGCGGTGGCTGTGCGCGCAGACGTGAATAGCATCTAGCGCAAGGAATTTCGGTTTGGCGACGGGAATACCGCACTTGCCGGTATGAACAACGGTCACTGTGAGTCGCTCCTCCGTGCCTCAGTCCCTGATCACGGTCGGTAGCGCGACCTCTTCAATCGGAGCTGTGAATGCGCCTAAAAGTAATTGTTGGCCATAGCAGCTTGCCTCCACTTCAAGCACGTGCGGTTGTGGCGCGGTGCTTCTTCGCCATTACCCTGGTGTGATCGCTCGGGAAGAGAGCAGGAAACGGCCGGCGTCTGTTATGCGCTTTAATGTTTCGCTTTTGCGCGTTGTGCAATCCGCAAGTCGAGTGTTGTTGTTCAGTGTTGCAAAACGAGATCGTAATCACATAATGTATACGTTGTACAACCGGTTTCCAGAGTAAGGGTGCAATACAGGTCAAGGATACCTATGTTTCATCGCTATGTGCACAGCAGGGATCTCGTATTGCAGCTTCGCTGTGCTATGTACTGAAATTCCCCGTACATGTCAGCGAGCATAGCCATAGTAACGCTACCAAGTATCAGTGTTAGGGAGAAATAGAAGTAGGCGATTCGAGAAGCGGCGCCGAAGGAGCAGTAAAACTGAAGAGCGAAATTGTCGGAATACATACTTATTAGACGAACGTCGTAGCGTCCTGGTTCGTAAAAAAGAAAAAAAAAAGGTCCGCCGCACTTCGCTGCTTGTCGACGCCGAGTTTCGCTTTTCCATTCTAAGGCACCCCAGTGCACGCTAGGCATGTCACCGTCTTTCTTTGTAATATTCGGCTTATGCAGAACTATGACCGGAGTTATCGATTGCAGCTTTGAAGTAGTGAAACTTCTAACACGAGTTTGGGACTCTTTACAATCCTTGTTTAGTACAGCTGGGCCTGGGACAAGAATATAACTTCATAGCAACGGAGACTTCAATACGCTGTGCATTTACTGCATCGTTACGTGTTACACAAATTGAATGAATACATTAAATGTGTAGCAGTTCCCGACAGCCTTTTGAAGGAGAGGTGGCCCACAGAAATGACACAGCTACGCCTTTTCGGCTGCTCACCATAAGAGCTCGCTTGTGTGTTCGGCCGCCTCAAGTCCACAGTACTGTGGCCGTCCGCAAGCTCTCGGCTCAATGATGCCAATCGCAGCAGCAAGCATCAAACTGTTCGTAATTTGCTTAGGCTTCGTTCTTCATAAACGTGTATTTGCATGCCAAATAAACATATAGTTATAGAGTACATGAACACATACCTACGATGTAAGTACACGCAATAAAATGTTAATCTCGTCACCTATTCAAATTGGTATTCGAAAAAAGAGAAAGCGTTGTGCCAACAATGCGCCGCGTGTGCACTGTTCGCCTTCGACTGTTAATGGACAGAACCTGCCCGAAAAAACAGACACGCCCTTAAAGCGCACAAAAAAAAAACATTGCCAACGCCTTGCTGCGGGTATGTTGATATATAGCGGGGCAGACAGACAGGCAAAGAACTTTATTAACTAGGTCCTGAGAAGCCCTGCACTAGGGCAGAGCTGCGGGTCGCTCCCACGTGGGGACGGGTAGGCCGAGCCTAACCGCCGCATCGTGGGCTCTCATGGCATTCGCCAAAATTATGCAGATCCAACGCACGTCTTGGAATGCATGTAAAGTGAATATTTTGTGAAGCGGTTAATGAAGTGCTAATGATTTGCCCAATTCGTTCCTGGGTCCGTGGCGTAAAGGAAACTGGTGTGGACTTGTACTCTTACACAGCGGCGCTACGCAATTTGACAAATCTTATATATAGGCATGTGTTTCTTGATTAGTTCTTATTTATTTTAAATGTACACGCCTCTTCTAGGCCAGTCTGTCGTTGTGAGCCTGTAACATAGTATGGACATCATAATCAACCGCAACAATTGTATCAAAAAACTTGCAGTGGCTTAGCTCGGCTATGCCAGGATATACGTAGCGTTAGCAAAGGTTCAGCTGATTATTCTTAGCTTTCCTGGTTGTCTCCTACGCTCAACCGCTAATTGCCAGGCAACTACTTCGGGATCCGATGAGTCAAGCTTCTCCGTTCTTCTGCGCTGTTGAGCAGCATTTGCGCTCTCCTTCTCCGTGGCTATACCACACTGGCAAACGCCAGTTAGAAGCGCAGCGGCTCCAGCGCAGTGTCAGACGGCGACTCCACAGCGAGCGCGCGCCGGCGCCAGTGCGTCTACCACGGCTACGACGCCACTCCTCTGGAATGCGCAGCCGGCGGCGGTGAGTCGCGCGCGGCGGCGGCGGAGTGCGCGAGAGGTGCCGGCTGCGGTGGCTCCGGTGCGCAAGCCGTGTGACATCACTGATCCTTGCGCATGCGCAGCACGGCTCTTGATGTGCCGCGCGAAACGGGCTTGGCTAGGCCAGTGTAGCTAACGCTACAAAAGCTAGTTAGCGTTGGCACGACATATACCTGCCGCTTCGTTGCGAACGCCCATTGTAGGCTTGTGCCAATGAACTGGCCGCTTCTTGGCCAGCCCCTCGCTGTACGTATGTCGCAGTGTACAGAAATTATAATCGTCATCATAATCAGCAGGTGCAGACGCTTCTTGGCTGATTACCTGTTGTGGGTATGCGTCATAATAAGAGAACCATAATCATTATACGCGGCCATCATCCCAAGGAGATATTAGTATTGGTACGAGAGAAGTGTGCGTGTGGTTTGGTCAGTGGGCAGTGACTCTATCGCAGTTGGCCGGTATTCGCTTAGATACTCGTGCCGTGCGTTAACTTGGTGTAACATTTTTTTTAAATTTTTTAACAGTGCTAACATAGTTCAGGGTGTGGTAGAAAACTTCGGCATGTAGCTGCCGAATGAAGTTCAAGAGAATTCTTCATATTTGCCAGAGCAACATTGTGCGAAATGTTTTCGGCTGTCAAAGTTATTTATGTGCTTGATGTCCTCCACTCCGGGCAAAAAAAATACTCCACTATGCCACAGGATTTTCGCCCACTTTGTGTGGTTCTGTGAGTGGGAGGCAATGCGACGCGATAAGTTGTTTCTCCCGCTTAAATGGGTTGCTGTTCCACATTCTTTATTTGGCAGTTAGTCTCGTGTTGTCTATACTTTTGCGATGTTACACAGCCTTTTCTATGCGAGATACTCCAGCGGCGTATCTATCTTGATTTGCCTTCCACTGTTGCATCCTTCTTTGTTGAAAGTAGCTCTCTGTATGGTTCCCAAAGGAACTAGTTGATGCTAGTTTGTTTCTTTAGGCCAGATTTTCAACCACCTGTTTATTTAGCTCAAGTAGTAAGATATTGGTTAGTGGTGTTATTGACGCGTGCTTTCGCCATGCCATGCCATCCAAGTACACGAGCGTTAAGTACACAAAGCTACCTTTGGCTCCTGGTGATGCATCGGCTCCGTTTTTATTTTCGTGTGTGTTGTATCCAAATTATTGCCTCGACTCTTGTGATTTTTGGACCACTCGTGGTTTAAGTCTCCTGCTGTCGAACGACACCTCTTCAGCGGCAATAGGATCTGTCATCTTAATTTCATCGCTGATTCTTCGCAACATCCTCACTCCCGCGCCCCTGCCATGCAGAGCCGGCAATGTGCGTCGGCGGTAGCAGCTACAGCAGACATGAGCCAAGACGACGTCGTCGATGCTGTCGACATGACTCCGGAAGAGATCCTCGTTTGGCGTGAGAAATTTGTTTACTCCGACACCAAGAGGCCTTCGCCCACTTCGCCAAGCACCCTCAAAACTCGACCGCAAGTAAGCGACATTCTGCCTCGTCCTCCTTCACTGCCTGCCACTGAATACAAAATGATTATTCGTGTAGATGGTGGTGTCAACTGCGCTAACATACATCAAGTCTCTCTCCGTGGCATCGTCATCAAGTCCGCAGGCCTACCCGCGGCTGCAACATCGCTAGATCGACTCCGGGCCAACGAGATTAACAACACAATCATCATAAGCACCCCCTGCATGGACAGAGCTGATCGCTACTTGAAGATCGCCACCCTCACCAACTGGGCAAGAGCTACGAGGTCTCCACGCACGTGGCAGATCCCAAAAAATACGTGTAGGGGCATCATCAAGCTGCCGGCCTCCCTGGTGGAAGGGAACTTGTTGGTTAAACTTCGAGACTCCAATCGAACAATCAAGATCCTAGCTGCTCGAAGAATGGGCTCCACGGACTCCATCCTGGTCACTTTCGAAGGCTCAAAGGCCCCCTTCTACATTGATTACCTCCGCACAGTCCTCCGCTACAGACCATATGGGCAAAAAGTGGAGGCGTGTGCTACGTGCTGGCAGCTCGGCCATGGTCAAGATGTTTGCCCTAATGTGACAATATGTCTCTGCCCAAAATGCGGCACGCCGGATCCTCCTGAGGACCACAGCTCACCCCTACTTGCATCATCTGCAACGGTACACATGAGACTGGTTCATCAGAGTGGAGACTTCGTTACAAACCACGGAAACAGCCCCCCGCACCACCAGAAACTTAACGGATACTTCTGGCCAGGAACAATTTACAGGCCTCCAACCAACACCCAGGACAAGAGAAGTCGCAGAGCAGCTCTGGCCGCAAGAACTCTGAAACAGCGGCCCAGGTTCTATTATCGAAGCAAGCTTGGCCTCCTCTGACTCCACGCAACGACTAGAGATCGACCGCCCATCAACCATACAAAGGTGAGCTGGGCAGGGGTAGTCTCCCACAATAGCAGCTCCTCACTAGATGCTGATAGCTCTCTCAACAAATACTTGCTTAATGAGAACGAAATGCTCAAAGCCGAAATCAAACAGCTCAAGGCTATCCTCCACCCCCCCCCCTCCAACCTCGTCGAAATTAATGAAACTCCTACCGCTACTTCCAACCCACTGCCACAAAAGCTTGCGCCCACACCCACACACCCTCCGAGAGAACACATGGATATAGTTGCACGCACACCCACAAGCCCTCCGACAGAACAAATGGACACTGTTGCACCCACTGCTACGACTGAAGCAGCAACTCCGAAGCCACCGTCACCACACATGCAGCCCCCCCCCCCCCCCGGCAAAAAGAAGAATGCCGAAATAACAGAAACCAACAACAAAGTTGAAAACGCCATATTTGTCCTCAGTGACAACATGACCACCCTGGAAAACAAACTTGTTGCCCTTTAAAATCGGCTACAAAGCAAGCTTGATGCCTTTCTTTGTGAGGCATTTTTAGAGTTAATGAGAATATACTTTGCGAAAACCTGACCAGCGACCAACCGACAAAGCCAAAACCATGCAACGTTAGGCAGCGAACGTTCCACTTTAATATTGCGCTATTGCTTTGATAACGCTGGCGCGTTCTATTGCGCTGCCTGCTTTGTTTGAAATAAAGGGGTGCGCGCATGTTCCTCTGGTGTTAACTTATGACGTTTTATGTTGACATTTTACTGCTTGTTGCTTTTGCACGTTCCGCGCTACCTTCGTTCACTGATTGCCGTCGTGTGAGGTGAGATCAGATAAAACGTGGAACTGGGGTAAAACTTGGAAAGCGTGGAATTCGCGACGAAATCGGAACACGCATAGCGCCCCTCGTTAAGATCGGAACACGCTGCATCCGAAAGAAACTGGCATTCTTTTCCGTTCTACATACTGAAGTCTACAAGCGATAGCTTTGCATCTACATAAGCAATAGCAGGAAGTTGGAGACGTTTCGCACTTTTAGTTGGTAGGGACAGGCAGTGTACTGCAACAATAGGAACTGTTTTTGTCTGCTTTCTGTGGTCTTGTGACTAGCGAAAGAAAATCATCGCAGATGTGCGGGACGATCGTGAAACATAAATTTACAAACACTGTACAATTATAGATTGTTTTCATGGCCGCGTAAATGTCACAAGGAATGCTTGGCGCGAAACATCTTCTTGATGACGTATATTCACACAGTGCTTGCGCACAGAAATGAACCCACACACTTATAAGAGCCATGTCTGCGATCTTTGCATCAGACTGACCAAGCCACTAAGTGCTGGAGCGTAATCTCACCTGTCACACGACGTCATGTGAGTATCGTCTCTGGTAAAAAAAGTGCAGCTTACTATGTTGAGTATCGGTAGTGGTCAAATCTTTCGTTGCGTTCTGCACGCGTATCTCATGAGCAGCCAGCCGTTTTCTTCTTTCTCTCGCAACAAGCAGAACATACCGCCGTTAAAACGTTTCGCTAACAACATTCATTTTCAGTAAAAGCGGCACACAAACATGTTTTGGATTCACCTCCTATGTCAGTTCTTTGTAACAGTTAACACAGATGTGTACTGACGCGTAACATGAGGTCATATAAACGGGGTAATCACTTTTAAGTTTTCTAGAATTTAACAAAATGAGTTGTAGCAGATAGCATAATGCCATTGCTTGAGCTGGAATATTCAGAGGGGCAGAGATTACTCGAATAAGAAATTCAGAAGCACAATCAACTATCTGAGAAAATTCACTAATGAGCGTCTTAATTAAGAACTTCACGGCACATATTGCAATTTGCGAATTATAGCCGGTTAGCTTGCAAGGCATATTCACTAGGAACCAACTTTGAGGATGGCATGGGTGTCGAGATATGCCCCGTCAAGCTGGCGGTCAAAAGGCACTGTTGTAGCACTTACGTTTTGAACACAATGCGCCTTTATGCATTAAGAACAAAGTAATTGAAAGGCCCATGTATTTTGTTGCACACTTTGGCAATAACTATCTCGAATCTGGTGCCATTCTGAAAATTGATTATAAGTTGATACGCGTTGCAAGCTCACCGGCTGCCATTCCTAAATTGCAATATGGTCCGTAATGCTATTAAGAATGTAATGAGCGAATTTCCTGTAGTTAGCGGAACATGCGTTTCCATTTTTAGTGAAAGTAATGGCAGCCTTATTGAATATTCCAGGACAGGGAATGAAATTATGCTATCTGCCCTAGGTGTTTTTATTTTTAATGCAGTAAAACTTACAAAGTATCACCCGGTATACCGATAGCTCCGTCCTCGTTGACAATGTGAAAGACCGAGGTAAGGGGCACCCAGGCGTTTGTTGAGTTGAGCTCGTCCCACCCGGTCCTGGATTAATCATTAGGCGTGATACGACTGGTCAGATATTTTTTTTTGCTTTATTCACGGCTAAAAGCAAAGGCCGCTCTTTTTAGTGCTTAGTGGGGTGACCACGGTATCGAGCGCTCCAATAGACGGTTTTCACCGCGCTGCCGTGGGTACCTCCATATTTGATCACGTGGTGGGGCGTCCATTGCGTGCCTCAGCTGGCATCTGGGCCGGTATTTTGTAGGGATGCCTTTAGGATGCTAATGCCTTTTCGCGCTTTTCCAGCTTGGTCAGTGGTCGCAGCGACGGTCCGCTCACGTTATCAACGGGATCAGCCGGCCATGAGCGGTGGATGATAGGACTAGTATAGAATAAAGCATAAGGCATCGCTACAAGCCCTGCTGACTCTGTTTATGATGGAAACGCAAGAAACCGCCGCCGCGCAGGAAGCTGCGGTTCCAGCAGCTGTCTACGACAAGGAATGGATGCAGGACATAAATGGTGGACCAAAGCTTCCGATGACATGCAAATGTCACATATTATTCTTCCTAGTCCATTACGCATTTTGCAAATGCGTCTAGCACTGCATGCTCTGCTGTGCGCGTACTAGATGACACGGGTAAAAATTTATTTCCCAGGGCACAGGGCAACTTACCTTCAGCTGCTGCGCTAAATCAGGATTACTATATTTAATAATTGTTTTTATAGTATTCTTGCCAATGGCCTTGTAACCAGAGGTTGTCGTGCTTCGGTTTCAAGAACATTTTTGCAGCAATGTCAGTACATGGCCGAATTTCTACTTATTCACTGGTGCATAGGGCGATGGCGGTAGATTTTTATGCCGTGTTCGGTGCTAACCTTTTTCTTGTTTTGAAGTTTTTGTAGTAGCTTACACAAAATGCGTAATATTGTTCGTCACAATTTTACGTTGCGGCTCTTCACGAAGTGTCCAGCTTTGAACATTGCTACAAAACACACGTAAACCACTTATTAGACTTCATATTCGCTAATCGTAGTACCCATTTATAACATGAAACCACTGAGCATCTGTGACGTTTAGTGAATGTGGCTAGTCGTTAGATGAGACCAGGAAAATGATATTTACAAGCGCGAGCGAGTGTCTACTAAATTTGCGGTGCCATTTGGCCATTGTGTATTATTTCCGGAACGTTGCCTTCGATGAATATTCGTTGAGAAATTGTCCCGCTACAGCTAATCTTGTATTGAGAGAGATACTGGTTCGACATGTCCTTCCGGGATTATGGGCACACAAACAAGGATGAAATAAGCCTAAGGGGATAGAAGTTGCGGTAAAGTAGAAATATCAAAACGTCATGAAGGTGTGGTGCATTTTTTTGATGGTTTTTGATGATCATATTTTGGCACTGTAGGGTCATGAAGGGATGTGAATCCCAACGTAAAGTACCAACATGTGGTGGTTTATCCTGTCAAACAAATAACGAGCGTAAAACGCTTCATAGCAGTCTTGAAGCAGCAGCCGTCCCTCTAATGCGGCGAACCGTGAAACGCGCAGCGAATGTGGTCGAATGTTCTAAATGGCGAACAGCGGCGTTGACGTGACCGGCAGCCTGCTTATACCTATATGTTGGTACTATCTGCTTATACCTATATGTTGGTACTATCTTGGCCGGTGATGTGTGCAGATGTGAAAGGTGTACCGCGGTGGACGGAGCGATGATGCAGCGAATTCTGCCGCACAGCTATGGCGATATTGTATCGCCATAGCAGTTGTGGCAACAGTGTATCGCATAGTGTATCGATATCGCAGCTGTTGTGGCCTTAGTGTTGATAGTAGTCCGCGAATCGTGCCCGACATCCATAACTGCTGGTGCACGTTGCGGGAAGAGTTATGACGGGTTGTTAAAGCCCGAGGGGGGGGGGGGGAGCTGGGTGTGTGCAGCTTCTAGGAGAAAATGTATGCCGGCTGAAGTCGGTTGACGAAACCGCGAACATATTTCTTTTTGATGCACTGAGTGAACGTTTTTTCTTCGGGGCAGATAGCATGGTAGCGTCCCGTAGTAGGTGGTTTTAAAGAAGCACGGATGGTGTCATTGCTAAGAAAGGCGTGCGCACATGTGGCGAGCTCCTTCAAAGCGCTGGCTTAGAATGATATGCCGCCAATAGCGGACGCGTAGCGGCGATGGTGACTCGGAGGTGGGTCACAAAATTGGAGGACTCCGAGGAGGCAGCATCAGACGCCGCCGAAAACAAATTCTCCAGGAAGGCGTAGTGGTTCCCTTTAGATGAGCACTGCAGGTGTTACTTGAATGTGGAGTTTGAAGGCGGTGTGATGACCTAGGGCGACGGCTGGGAGAGCCTCAAGACTTCATTCGCTGATAACCGATGGTTGGCTCGAGGATCCTGAAAAGTAGGAATTGAAGTGATATCCGTTATTGGTTGTAACGCTATGAGGGGTGCCGAAATGAGATATTCAACCGGAAATGTTGACGCGATGTCTTCCGCAGTGACACTTTCAAGGGGCCATACTTCAGGCCATCGAGTGACACCATGGATGGCGGTGAGGCAGTAGCAATGCGGGCTGGTCCGTAGTAGCGTAGCGGCTGCTGGAAACTGGCCCAATGATATCTAAGTGGACATGTTCGAAGCGTTCTCAAGGCGGGGACAATGCTCCGACTGGCGCAACGACATGCCTGCTGATATTTGCGCTTTCGGTAGAATTCAGATGCATGCCTCGGTACGACAGTCACGCGGCATATATTGCAGTAGAGAGTGATTTCTGACTGAGGAACAGGAAGTGGCTGTAGCTTGAGTGAAGATACCACCTTGACGAGTTGCCGCTGTTCGCCGTCGGTTGTGTGAGCCACCGCGAGTACGTCATTAGTCATGGGCGAACACTTGATGGCCAAAGCGCGTCTCAGTCTGTCAACCACCGCATTATTCTTCCCGCTGACACGCTGTATATTGGTGGGAAACTGGCCAATACACGACAGCTGGCGCTTCTTCACCGGAGGAAGTCTATCGCGGAGTTAAGAGAAGGCGCAGGCGAGAGGTTTCTTGGTGAGAACTGTGTAGTGTTATGCTTCGAGTACGTGGCGAAAATGTTGCACTGCCTCAACGATGAAATGTGAGAGAGGGAAACGTCATAAGGGTAAGATAGGGAGGTTAACCAGGCTGAGTGCGGTAGGCTACCCTGCACTGAGGAAGGAGGAAAAGGGACTGAAAGAGGAGAAGGAAGATTGAAATTCACACCCTGCACATTTAAACAGTCAAGCGTTCATCGCCGAGTTTCGTCACAGGTGGTCATTGTGACGAAACTTGAGGAGGCCAGTGCACCTCAAAAAACGCAGCAGCGCCTTTGTAGCCCTGCGCATAGCAGACGCACGAGGCCAGTCTTACTGTGCCGGGGTCATAGTTGTGTCGGTGGAACATTGTCAGTTTTATTGGGCGTAGATTTTCTTGGAGAAGTACCCCAAAAGACTACAGGTATTGTTCACGTGTTGTGTGAAGGCTGTTCCATGGTTGGAGGCATCATTGAAGAGTCCCAAGGGATCATGTGGTACTGGATGTGATAGCACGGTAGGGTCGCAGAGAATAGGATTGCAGTCCTCGCAATCTTGTGTTAAGCTGCTGTCAAAGCGATGTACTGTTTACCTAGTAAACCGACCATGTCGTCCTGAAGTGGAGCTTGGTCAACAGCTGCTTTGGGCAACAAACGCCTGGGGATGTTTATCATTACCTTGCCAAGAAAGCGGCGGAGCTCCATGGCTGTGGTTGGCTGACGATAATCTTGCATGGCCAAGATGCGGTCAGGCAAACTGCGCAGAAAGGTGGTGATGGGTGCGCCGAGCATTTCCTTCTGTATGCTGATGATCGAGTCAGCCGGGATGATCGAGGCGCTGGAAAAGTAAGCGAATATGGTTATTGTGGTCCTCAGCTTTCTGAGAGAAGACAATTTTGTCATCGAGATAGACGAACGAAAATTCAATGCCGTGGACGACTTCATAAATGAAGCGTTGGGATCGTATTCCCGGCGTTTCTAAGGCCGAAGCTCATCAAGGGGAACTCGAACAAAACCCAGTACGACAGCAGTATGATAGCAGTCTTCGGACGTTGTCTATGGTGAAAGAAATTTGGGCGTAGACCCTGACAAGATCAAATTTGAATAAGACGTGACAGCCGTACATCCGGTGGGTGAAGTCTTGTATGTGACGGACAGGATACCTGTCGGAAATGGGGTGGGCGTTGAGGGCAGGAAATTGCCTCAGAGCCACGAGCCGGTCGTCTTCGGCACCAGATGAAGCGGCGAGAATCACGTTCCCTCGGAGGGCGGGCGATTCCTTCATGGAGCATAGACTAAAACTTAGTTGGGCTATTCGCAGGTGGTCCGCAGCTAAGCAATGGGGGTGGCAGGAAACCGAGAGACAGGAAGCATAGTCCATGCCTCCTCCTCGTCTTATAGTAGGCACGTCATCATCCGTAGAAGTTGTTAGACTGACTATTTTGCACCGAGGCGCATAATGTTTGCGCTGATAGTCAGTTGTCACCACGTCAAACCTGCCAGCTGCTGTAAAGTTCTCACACAGTGGGCATAAACTGCGCATTGTCCCGCTGTATTGGGAAACGGTTCAATACCGGGCCATGGTCGGCCCGGTATTGCACTATTTCCGAGGACGGCCCATGTTTCTTGGCGACAGCCGGAAGGCCGGACAGAGTTTTCGGGCTCACTCCCCTATAATGCTATGTAAGTAAATGGGAGATTTAACGTGTTAAAACTGAAGCGTAGGTGACGAGGAACTCTGTAGTATGGGCCAAAGGGCACTCGACTACGGGTTATTAAAATAATACCAAAATACATTGCAATGCTTTAGATACTAGGAAAACAATTTCAGAGCTTTTTTGCTTTGGTTAAGGAGCATTGATCCGCAACTTTTTTAGATACCGAGTTCAGCATGTTACCACGTTTAGATACACTGAGCTTTCTCTGGAAACAAAACAAAAACTGTGGCTATAATCATTGCTATCGCCATTATTGGCTAAGCCGGGTGTCATAATATGTATCGGGATTCTTAATTAAATTTATTATGAAACGCAAAAGTTCTGAAGCCGATCTGTTTCCTTTTGTTTGATATGCATAATGGGCACTTCGTAATGACTCCCTCAAAATTAAATTTCATAGATTTAGCAGTTGCTAAGAAAATCTTCCATGTGTCCACAAAAGTGCGTACTTGAGAAACACACAATTTCTTCCTTTTGGTGAAAAGGAGTCAGCTCCGAATGCACCTGCAATGTAACATCTAGCATGTGTTTCATGTGCTTGTCTTCGAAACAGTTCTTTTCTCTTCGCTTTGTCACCCTCTTGTTCCTACACTTCCTCTTAAGCATGAAAATAACAATGACATCATGAATGAGACAGTAAGAAGAATAATTCAAGAGTCCACATTGGAGGTTACAGACAAGGCACTTAACGCAAATAGGCACTCCCTCCCAAGCAACAAAGGACCTAATAAAGAAGCCACAAAGCACGCAGATGTATAACTCCAGAGTTGCATGACCCTCGGAAATAGTTTGAAGCGCAAGAAACACAGACACAAAAGAGCACATAAGACACAGACTAGAGCAATGTGTGTGTCTGTGTTTTTTGCGCTTCAAACTATTTCCGATGTACAACCAACAGGCCCAAATCGCTACAATTCTGAAATTGCATGACCCGTCAAAGCTGATAAACAAAAACAACTTATATTAGCAATACCTTCCGTGGAGGCGTAGTGGGTTTTGCGTTGCGCTACTAAGCCAGAGGGCATGGAATCAAATCCCGGCCACGACGGCCGCATTTAGGTTGGGGCGAAGGACGCAAATGGCCGAGTACCCTGCATTGGGTGCATAATAAAGAACCCGAGATCAAGAAAAATAAGCAGAGTTCCCCGCTACGGAATGCCTCGTAATGATATTGTGGGTTTCGCTCGTAAAACTCCAGCATTAACTTTGATATTTGAAATTCAAACATCGGAAAGATTACGCAAGCAGTAAACATATATGCAGCATGGCATCACTGAGAATGAAGCGGAACATAAATGAGAGTGAGACGTATGACGTGAAAGATGAGTACGACAATCTGAACAATTTTTCTGTTCGACACAAACATACTTCGACTTCAGGTGGAACTTAAAAATGTGCCGCCTTGCAATGATTTGCCTGTGGGCATTTTAATGCAATAATAAGGTGACCAAACGTCCAGATTCAGGCGGCACACATCCAGATTTTACCGCCGTGGTCCCTATGTCTCACCGCTTACGCGTGGAATATTGCTTTTTCCGTTTCAGTCAATCTGGGAACGAATTCGTTGGCCTGGCATTAGGAAAGAATGCCAACACTACGGAGCTGAATCTTCTGTCATTTTCGCTGCTGAATCTGGTGTGCATTCTCGGAGCGCATCGCTTTGAAGAGGAACGTGGCCGAATATACTCAGAAAATTATCGAAGCAGAATTGACCGTGGCATAAGAAAGAAGCTTGCGGGCCACGGAACTAGTATTGGAGCGGAAATTTATAGACAAAGCCTTAAGAGACCGGTAGGCCAGGCGGTATTTCTAGAGTCAACTAGAATTTATCACAGCCAAACGTCAGTTGGACAGGTGATAATAATAAGTAGTAATCTTCTAGATATAGTGCAAAAGTAAGGACAATAAAATAAAGTATGGTTAAGAATTAAATATTGGGAAATTGGGAAAATTGCAGGCATAATTTATATCATGATCGTTTGTTGTTGTTGATAAAGACCTCTACCGTGTAAAGAACATAAAGTAGCGGTCGACGTGCTGAGGATAGCAAAGCTTACTTCTCCTTCGAGTTTGTTTTAACTCGTACAAGCTGAGATTATCTGGTTCCCAATTCGTAATGAGAGAGTATCCCCAGCGCAATAAAAATATTACTAAAGCTGATTGGCGGCATTTTTTCAGCTCATTATCGGGGAGTGACAAAGACATTAAGTAAAAAACTTCTCTGTATACGGTGAGTCAGCGTGCATAAAATAGAACCAATTAAAATTTCTCTAGTTATAACGAAATGTCAGAAGTGGCCAGACGTGATGGCGAAATTCCGCAGCAGAGGGAACGACAAAATCTTATAGCTTCGCTGTATTTGTCATAGCGGACGCAAGTACAGAATGGCAATATTTCTAATCTGGCTGAATTCATTGAACAGGCGCTGAAATGCCTTCAGTTTATTCGAAATTTTCACTTACTTGGAACTCTGTGCACCGCAATATAACAAACTGGTGAGATCATTTAATTTTTCGAAAACGGACCACATGGCATGGTCTATTCAACTTTTCTGTTGAATAAATCTTGCAACAGAAATGACGATGACATTGACGTCTGTACCGAAGATGAGGTCATTGGATTTCGCATACTGTTTGCTCGATCTGGAGATAAATGTTCTGCTCGTGGAGTACCCAGGCAGCGGAGGCAAGATGGCGAACCGCGTCATGCCAGCTGTTCGAGACGATAGGCCCACATCATGGATGCATCACCAACTCTCCTAATTTCCGAGGACCGCTATCCTAAAATGTTAGCCGTCACAGACTGCACTGGCATTCAAGATTGGCTTCGCTATGACGAGCAAGAACACGTATCTAATTTAATTCTAACTTAGTGCTCGCAAATGTGTTTTCTAATGAAAGCTAATGCGCATGTTTGGTTATTAAATAACGAAGTTCAAATCACTTGCAGAAGCCAGTCTCTCGCTAAACTTATACTTAGAACTGCAAGCTCGTTGGCTTTCAGCTCGAAGTACACGAAATTCTTGCTTGTCATCTTCAGGCATGCGCTGATTTGTTATATGACGTACGGCGGGAAGCCGTGCGCAACAGCATATAGAGACTGGCTATATCAGTCGACAGCCAACTACCATAGTTTCCGCGCACTTTTTACGAGGACGAAAAATGCTGACAACCTAGGCTATATTGTCACTGCAGTTGTGCTTCAAGTCCAGGAACCACACAAGGACACTGCAAGGACACCTGCCATCTGAATAAGTATATCACTCTTGAGGTGCAACTATAGGTGCTATGCTATACCTGTATATTAATTCTATGCAAAGTAACACAGATCATACTATTTGGTTAGGTCGGTCACCATGTCTTCTGCCCCAGCTGTTATAATATTTGACAAGAATAACCGGCAACGTAGGAATAGATACCATACCTGTTTCACTGCCGCAGATCTAGTTCGAATACGAGAACCCCGCCCATTAATCCATCCACCCATCCATCCATCCATCCATCCATCCATCCATCCATCCATCCGTCCATCCGTCCATCCGCCCGTCCGTCCGTCCGTCCGTCCGTCCGTCCATCCATCCGTCCGTCCATCCATCCATCCATCCATCCATCCATCCATCCATCCATCCATCCATCCATCCATCCATCCATCCATCCATCCATCCATCCGCCCTCTTGCGCTGAACCAGTGGGCCCAAGTTGTATACCTGCTTGGTCCACAAGGTATGTGCTCGATCTGGAGATAAATGGTAGTTCCATCGTCGTCATTCCAGCTTCGTGATCGTGCTCTAGGTATGCCGTCGTAGTCACTCCTTTCACGCCGGCGCTGTGTAGTGCGTAGCCTGAAATATTGGGGGAGGGGGGGGGGGTCACGTTGCAGCGCGGCCTCCTCCCTATAAAATTTGTCGAGGGATCAATTACATCAATAATGACTGCGTTGTCATTGCCAATGCCATTGTATATTAGATGCTGCAAACGAATTCTTGAACGCTACGCACTGTTAAGACAAGTGAAATGTGCAGGTTTTCGTAAAAGAATATATTTGTATATCCCAAGAATTGTGGCAGAAATAACTGATAATAATGCTTCGACGTTTTCTGTATATTTAATAAGTAAACAAAAGATCTAGCGGACTTTAGACCTGTATCAGTTCGCAATCAGATGCAGTTATATAAAAAACCTAAAGGCCATGAAATGAACAAGTTGAGGTCAAATATTTTGATGAATCTTTGTCATTCAAGAACCTTGTTTACATTTCTCGCACATTTGCAACGGCCAGACAAACAAAATCGGGAAGATGCACTCAAATATACGAATGCAAAGATACAGCTTGGTGGTATTGCGGGTGGTGAAATTACAGAAAAGTCCTTTGAGATTGTCCGGTGCTTTTCGAGCCGTTGGTGTAACTGTTGGCGAATACGTGGTCCAGGAATGGAATGAACACAGTTCTACGGAAATATCCCTGAGCATTTTCTGGTGCAACGCTCCCACCATCCTGCTGTCATACACCGGTTCTTCGGCTGGGAATTTCCACATCCAGTTTTTTCCCCAGTTCCTGTACTTGTGCAAATACTTTTTGAGAATGAAGCAGTCGCATTCTTGCGGTTATTTCCGGTCGCCTGCTGTACCACATCTATGTGGTCAATGGCGGCGCTCATGTCGATGCTCCTGGTCTGTAGGTTCTTTGACGGAGGCAGAGTCACCGCTAACACATGCTCCGCCACATGCACGCTTACGAGGAATGCCGATGACAAAAGCGCCAACGCTAGACTATTTGTTTGAACTGGACTTTTGCCACTGCCATTTAATTTTATCTCCTCTAGAGCAGCGATCATCGGTTAAAAGAGATTCACAAATGAAAGAACTGCATCATGTTTTTTCACCCAGCGCGTTTCACATAATTCCGAAAGTAGCTGCCTTGCATACTCAGAACACATCCAAAACATTTCTCGTGAAACGTGTGAGCGGTTAGGAGATTTGCGAAAAAAGTGCGGTGCTGTCTTCAGCGTTCCAAAGCAGCTTCGGCTATATGTGATGGAGCACGCCGCACATAGAACTAGTTTGAGGGAGTGGCTGGGGCAATGCGTGTATAGTGCGGCTGGATATTTGTCGCGAATGGCAGCTTGCACTCCATTCGATTTACCAGCCATCGATCTGGCTCCATCATAACCTTGGCCACGAAGATTATGCATGTTTATTCCAAGATCTAGATGAAATTGCATAGTGGTGTCGGCGAGGGCCCTGCCATTTTGGTCCTGAATTGGCACAAATCCAATAAAACACTTGTTCGAAGTCATTGGCATCCTTGTTTAGGTGCCTTGCACAAACAGAAAGCTGTTCGATTCCAGCAATATCCGTCGTTTCGTCAGCAAGTACGGAGAAGCAGCCTGCAGCGTTTACTTTTGCAACTAGGCTTTTTTGATAATTTCACCACAAATTCATATAATTTGGTTTTGTACATATCTGGTGTAAATACGACGTATTGCTGGGGCAACTTTCCAAATGGTTCTTCAGATCTGTGTCTGCTCGCATGCGTAGAAGCGCTTTGATAATACCAGCATTTCCAGCGGGGGCTTTGTTTAAATCCATAGGGCCATTGCCCCTATGGCCACGGAAAGCCAGACCTGTCGCCCGCAAAAAAGAGCTGTCTAAATAATAGGCTATTAACTTTCTTCTGGTTTCTCTTGCTTTACTTTGCCTGCCCTGGTTCAGCTGATCGATCACATTCGACGCTTCCTGGAAATGTTTGGAAAAAATTATCAGCTGCTAGCTGACAATCACGGCGATATTTATTATTTAGTATTTTCGTGCGTATGGAAGATTTCGAGCGCGTGCTTCCATTTCTGGAACGGCTTGAATGCGAGAGGTCCAGTGGGCGCATGTTGGCCCATGTGCTCGTGCTCGTTATGCCGTCGTGGTCGTTGCATCATCGTCATCCGACTCTCATCACGCCGTCGTCAATACGCCATCGTCGTCATACAGCCATCCTCACGCCATTTTCATGTAACCGTCGTCATCCGATAGTCCTCATACCGTTGCCTGCCATCATCGTCATTTTACCATCGTCATACAATCGTCGTCAACCATTTGTTGTTATACCATCGCTTCGATGTCGCTGTTATTCCAACTTCCTTATCCAACTCTCGTCATGACATCGTCATCATGCCACCATCACAACACAGTCGTCGTCATGCGCTTGTCGCGACGCTGCGTTTTACCACCGTCGTCACTTTAATATCGTCATCCCATTGTCACCGTCATACCGCCTTCTATTAATCAGCGACATTCTTCGGTCATTCAGTCGTACATATTCTGTCATCGTTCAATCGTGATTAGGTCCCAATTGTCATGCCATTGTGCCCACCGCGATGGTTCAGTCAGCTAAGGCGTTGCGCTCCTGATCACGAGGTCGCGGGATGGAGTATCGGCCATGGCGGCCGCATTTCGATGGAGGCGAAATGCAGAAACGCCCGTGTGCTTGCGTTGTAGTGCACGTTAAAGAACCCCTGGTGATAAAAATTAATACGCAGCCTTCCACTACAGCGTGCCTCAATAATCAGAACTGGTTTGGCACGTAAAAACCCCAGAACGAAGAAGATGCTGTTGTCATTGCGTCATCATCACACAGTCGCTATCACGCATCCGCTATCATACCGTTGTCATCTCCCAATTATCCTCATTTGTCTACGTCATCACGCTGTCGTCGATATACCATCGTCATTATTTAAAATAGTTATCTCATTGCCGTCATGCAGTCGTCGTGATACAACCTTTGCCGTTCTATGGAAGTCATTCCTTCTTCGGTATTTCATCTTCCTCACTGCGTAGGCGCCATAGATTTGTCGTCACGCCACCACGCTCACCGGCTACCTTGGGAAGCGAGTGGAACCAATAAGAGACCATAGCGGATGTGTCGCATATAGCCGAAGCAACGGAAGTCTCAGAATGACTTCTACTGATGTTAAATAAATATGACTTTAGAAATACGGTGTGTAACTGCATTTATCGCATTGCCATTGACAGTGATCAGCGTGAGACGAGTTCTGCGATAATGTTTTGTCAGGAAGTTCGCCGGCAATGTACTATAATTTGAAATTATCCCTTGACGCCACAACTGCTCGATAATATATGAACCGTGTCCTAATGACATATCAGCAACTGTTTATTTTTTACGTTATATTTCACTCCCAGTGGAGTCACTCATAAGGAACATTTAGTCACCATACCAGGGAATGTCAGTCATAATTGAGTATAAGAGCCATTAGCAAAAACAGTCGTTTTAAAATATCGCTCTTCTACAGGAAACGCGTTTCCAGGAATATATGGTACTACTCTGTCGAGTTCGCTAACAACCATGTAATAATATTGAGTATGTCACAATCGCCAAAGGACTGCCTTCAAAAACCACATGCAGGTTTAAGATTTCAAAACATGACTTAGGAATTAAAGAAGCTAGGGCACATTGTCACGAATAATTAAACTTGGTGTTGCATATAGACGCTCATATCTGCACAAAATTAAACACGAATATAGTCCTGAATCATACATATTTTCTACTCACGAGACGATTCAAAGCATCCTCTACATGCACCCACGGTATACATTTCCGTGTCGCACACATCATACGACTTTATTTTATGTGGACTTCGGGCCTAATGCTATAGCAACATATTTGGGCACATGAGAAGATTCCGGGAAGGGACCGCGCGTAGGCCTTTTTATATGAAGCATGTGTGGATAAGCAGCTGCGATGCCTTTGGGAGGTACGACAGCATTACAAGAAATGTAATATTAGAAATGGCTTTACTGCGAAGCTGTTAGCGTCTAGTAGGTCGGCATTATTCATGTCCGCGTCTGGTAGCGAAAATGGTATCCTATCAGAGAGGTAGCGCAATACCGGGCCGACGCGTGGTGGAGATGAAGCTGGATTCAAGCACTCAGCAAAGTGAAGCGAAAAGTGTAAGTTCCTTGGAATCAGGCATACAACGTGCCGAACAGCATTCGTTTCAATAAAAAAACATGCACAAAACAAGCATTAACAACCAAATATTTGATGATTAGCCCGTGAGGAACTCATAAAGGCGTTCTATGTCGCTTCTCGATGGATGCATCCGTGACGTAATAGTTTCAATATCGGGATTCTGTAGTATAAGTCCTGTGTTCGAATCCAGCAGTCGAACAAATTTAATACTGCTTAATTCTTTATTACACAGTACTTTGTTGAAAATGACAAGTTGACAGAGTGCCGAAGCAGTTTTGAAGCCAGGAGGACAAAGTTTAAGCAAATCCACGGATGTACTTCCCAAAATGCAGCTACCGCAGATTCTCGTTGCAGCAATGTCATGGGTAGGCCATGCAGAGTTAAGGCTCCCGAGGAACCACAGCGACTGCAAAGCGATTATTAATACCAATACTGTAAAGTAATATTTAACTCCAATATGACGTTATGCGGCATGGCAACCCAAACGAAAAAAAAGAAGTAAGACATGACGTATAACCATCAGCAGATGTACTGGTTTTCAAACAGCTTAACCGGACAACTTTCGCAGATCCGGGATGGTGAGCCAATTTTTGGGGGGACTGAGGAGCGCAATGGGGGCTCTCCGGTGCTGACGAAATTGCTGTTACAGTCCCACGCTGCGCTCGCCACGTTCGTTAAGCATGAGAGTTAATGGACTGTATGTTGATTCGTAGTACAAAAGTAATAGGAGAAATTTGCAGGGTCAAATTCTAATGTTATTATTTCGCCTAAAACAGACATAAAAATGAGATATTGACGGAAATGAAACGCCGACACACATGCCTATTTGTTGCACGCGTAATATTTTGACATGACCACCTTTTTGCCGAAACCATGGCTGAAAGTGGACGAAATTGTTACATGAGACGCCTATTCACATTTTTAATAATTTTTCGAGCAAATCCGCACGCTTTGTTTGCAAAGAAAAATTTTACTGTAAAGGGCAGCTCTAGAACCGTCAAGCAAAATAATAACAATGATCAAATAATAGTCATTCTGCCAGCAAAAATGGTCTATTTTGCCAACGTTTTTTGTTTTTCAGGCTCGTAAAGAATGTTATCTGATCGAAGTTGAAAATAAACACCCCTACTTTAGCAAGCCCATTTGTGCAGCAATACACATTAATCCAAACTCTTTATCACTTTTTTTCATAAAATGACTCTTCACGCATTCGAGGAAATTTTTGATACACGTAACGTGTCAATAATCTTTTCTTCACCATTACACATTGGGAGGTGGCTGTGAGCTACGCAGTAAATAGCGACAATATTTTGAAGAAAACACTCCTGAAGCCACAAGCCCAATGGAACATCACGTGACGCGATGCATTGTTGTTTGGCTAGAAGCAGGATTCTCAGGGTTCGCGGTAATTTTCTGCTGGCGAAATGGCGACCGCGTTTGTAACGTGTTTGCGAACTGGTGGTACGTGCAACGAGAATGACACTCGGGTTGTTGAAGATGAAACGTTTTAATACATTGTAGTTCCTCTGGTTGCTCCGTTTGGGTGGCGTAGCGTTCGCGTTCGGTGATCTGTTGTCATTCGAGTAGGGCAGCGCAGAGCTCAGGCGACTGAGCCGCATAACCGCAATGGGAGGACTTGGCACGCTATCGTTTAGTTTTCTCGAACTCGGCAGAGGTGAGCAGCTTCTTTGAGCGCGGTATTTTTTAGGGAAAGGGTCCTGTAGAACAATGTGGAGGCTGTACGCAGCTTCCAGGGTGCACTGAAACGGGAAGGAGAGCAAGCCTCTCGCTTATGGAGGTTTATAGAGAGTCCTGGCGTCTCTTTACAATCGCCTACGCAGTATAGCGTGAATCATCACTCAGATTGCTAGATGACTAGGGCTAACGTCAACGTGAACAACTGGAACTTGTGGAAGATGCGCGGCGAGCTTCTCCCGGAAGCCGAGAGCGGATGTGTCAAGCGATAAGTGATTGCCCATTGTTTCACCGGCACATTGGGCATTTGATGAGTCTAGCTGCTTCGCCAAAAATGTCTGACAGGTGGCAGGAAAAAGCTCGCTACATTCGACAAGAATGCTTTGCAATATAATCTCCGGTGGTCTAATGACATGTTTGGGGCCCTTGGCATGGAATGGCCCAGTATAAAGACAGGCGAGGCGTCTATACTATACCAAGACAAGTTTGTTTTCCACGTATGTTTCTTCTTACTCACTGATCTGCATTGTAACGTCCTATCTGTGTAAGACTTTCAACACTTTGTCCGACCATGAGACTGTTGGTTGCTCTCACTTGTACACTTCTTTAGATAGAGACTCGACCTTGATGCTTCACTAGCTGCTTCCTGCATATACGCATTAATTAGCGAAACGAACGTGTGAGTGACGAATTAAAAGGCGGAAGACACAAGAGATATAGCTAGCCTACATCTGTTTGATTCGTAAACCAATAAAAGGCTATGTGGCAAAGGCAGCTATTGCGTGCAATTGTTCACGCGGTGATACCATTTGTAGTGGGGGGGCGCGCTCAGATATGGGAGGAGCCGCTATTGTCCTGCTTCAAGTAGAGATGTAAAAGTTTCGAAAACATGGATGGCGTGGCAAAAAAATAAACAAGAGATCTCACCATATTTTGTAAACAATGCACAACTAACCTGAACAATTTGATCGCAAAGAAGTAAAAAGAAGTTCCCACAAAAGTCCCCACAAGGGGGATTCTACTGCTTCCTACTGCAGGGTGGTGAGATAATAAGAAAGCGCCCACTTTTTTATTCACTCAGATTCTTTATGTCTTTTATAATTTTTATGTACCTACCATGAGATGTGTTCTCCGGTTATATAAGTGAGAGAAAGCTATTGCACTGATTGCACACTTGAGACAATCGGTTTTACAAATATAGGGGAATTCTGCGTGGCCTGTATCATATATATTTCTTGATGCTCAACATTTGGACAGAATTACCTGCTGGGCTGGCTGGGAAAATTGATTAGTACATTGAGAACGACTCCAACCAAATAAGGGACCTTATTAGCCGGACATTTCGGAACCCATTCGTTTCCCTTTTCAGGGGGGCATTCTTTGGAGGTGGCGATGTGGAGCTTTTTGCAATGCAGCCATATGAAAATAATCTATCCACTTATAACCCCATAGAAGCGCTGTCAACATCTGTGACACCAGCACTAAAAACTACGGGATCTTAATCACAGCTTCACTCCTCCTAGCTTGTTTCAGCAGATTTTGCGACCGAAACAAACGTTTTCGTACGCGCTTTTACATTGCTTCAGCGTAAGAGAACGCTGCTTACTAATTTATTATATTTTTGAATGTGTTTTCAAAACGCCAAAGTTTTCCATAATGTCTATGAAATAAATTGTTTCTGCCAAGAATATTTTTTTAAATCTCGCCTTGGAAGCCAATCAATTCGATTTGTGCAGTGCCACAGTGCATCACCGGATGACGGCGACATCAAAGCTTGGAGATAAACTGAAAATCAAGGATGAAAAGCCAAATTAAATAGAGGCTCTACATTGTGTAGCGATACCCAAGCAAAACCATGACATTAATAACCAGCTACTGGCGTAACTAGTGCTTACAATTTCAAGCGAGCTTTTGCGCGAGCCATGGCACAAACTCAGACAAACAATTAGGATGGACCACTGGCTCGGATGATACAACACCCAAGTACCGCATAGCTATAGAAGAATGTTGAACGCATTTGCAGTTCTCGCAGTCTGTGTGTAAATTCACCGTTAACGAAGATACAGGCGATTTCTGCTCGTGCTTACCATTGACGCCCATGTCAAATTTCATTATTAGAGATAGTATTGAAGTATATAACGCGCCTATGGACGCTTCTTTTTCTGGATCTCTGTGAATAAGAAAGTGAGCAGAATGGTGGTTCCTGTTGTTTCGCACCCAAAAATAGCAAGCCTTGCGTGTAGCGAAAAGGAACGACTACAATGGCAGCCTGTCAAAGCAGCAAACTATGGAAATAACACACCACCTGATTTCGAAAAAAACTAGACTAGCTGATATACATAGAGAATAATTCAGCTCACCCTGAAAAACACTGAAATTGCACAGTATTCAGTATAAAACGTATTTCCAACGACATCAAGATAGCAGACTTTAAAACTAATGTTTGGTCCCTTTTACAAAGCACTGGATAGTGCTTTCGGAGGAGGTATTACGTAACAAATAGAAGGAATCAGAGGATGTCTCAAAAAAGGAAGAAAACATTGGGCAGGCAAGGGAATTTTGCTCGGACTATCCTTGATGCAGCATGCATTCTGGTGCTCTTAGACTAAGTAAACCTATGGCCCACCTGTGCTTGTTAGAATGTTCTTTGCGGTACTCTTTTTACAAATTTCTACTCTTTATACATTTTAACGTAATATTGCAGCTGGCATAACCTGACTTCGATTCACAAAGCATGCAACTGATATATACTGCCATACTGAAATAGAAGTTGAAAGAAAATTCAGCAATGATGACGACACTGCCTAATGCGAAATGTCAGCGCAGCACTATACGTGTTTTCATTTCCAGATATATTGATGATTATTGTTATTTATTGGCGCAAGGGCCAGGTGTGGCCAAAGAGCGCCAGGACGATGGTAATGGCTTGTTAGTGGTATATGAATAGTCAATTATATGAAGGTTAGATGTGGCATGGCTGTAAAGGGGCCTAAAGGCAGTCGCTGTAAAGTGCGTAAAATCTATACGTAAGAAAATTATGGCAATGACTAATGATGTGTACTATAGACATGAACAATACATTGCGAAAGAATGATATGACTTCCAAAATATTGCAGATGCAAGAATTAGCCAGAAGCACCACTGCCTAAACAGAGCCCTTGAGACACAAGCGCCTGGAGGCATGTGCTGTAAAAAACAATCACAGCAACATCCTCTGGAGAGAGGATGCGCTACGAACTTGTTGGGCTAATAACATGTAGCACAACATCATTCAGGAATGCGAGGACTGCTTTGGTGTTAAAGAGCGGTTCTTTACCGAGAAACATGGCGGGATGTAGAGGGACATAATAGCGATATGCTAGAGGAAAGTGTTTCTTTCTTTCTCTTTCGGCTTCCCGACACTCCAGGAGGACGTGGAGGACGGTGAGCCTCTCGCCAGATCTACCACAGGTTGGAGGGTCATTGCCACTCAATAGAAAATTGTGGGTGCCGTACGTGTGTCCTATTCTTAGACGACAGAACAGGATATCAGTTCGCCGGGTTTTTGTTACGGAAGGCCAGTAACCTAATTGTGGCGTAATCAAATGAAGCTTATTACTTGTTTCTGCGTCCCACAAGCGTTGTGACTGATGTGGCCATTTGGTCGGCAAGAACATTGCCCTCGATGCCTCTATGCCCTGGCACCCAGCATATAATGACATGCTGGTTAGTTGCGTATGCTCTACAAAGAACAGAATAGAGCTCAATGAGAACAGGGTTTTTCTGTTTACAGGGTGACTTCAAGGCTTTTACGACGCTTTGGGAGTCTGTAAATATAACAGTTTTTTGAAGTTTAGATTCCTTTATATGCTTTACAGCTGACAATATTGCGTAGGCCTCAGCCGTAAAGATGCTTGTTTCGGGGTGGAAAACGCCGGATTCCGAGAAGGACGGACCGACGGCTGCATAAGATACTCCGACATGCGATTTAGAAGCGTCTGTGTAGAATTCTGTGCACGAGTACTTGGATTGTAATTCTAGGAAATGCATTCGGAATTCGACCTCTGAAGCGTGCTTTGTAACCTCTACAAGTGATATATCACATGCGACTACCTGCCACTCCCAAGGTGGTAACAGCTTGGCTGAAGGCATTAGGCGATGTTCGAAGAGTGGGATATCCATTTCTTCACTAAGCTCCCTGACACGCAGTGAGAAAGGTTGTCTTATAGAGGGACGATTACGAAAAAGTGTAGCGCACGTCATATCGTTAACGGTATTAAAACACGGATGCTGATGATTAGAGTGGACTTTAAGGAAATATGTGAGGCTGGTGTATGTTCTCTGCAGATGGAGTGACCACTCATTTGATTCGACGTATAAACTTTCAATGGGGCTTGTTCTGAAAGCGCCAGTGGCCAGGCGGATACCTAGATGGTGGACGGGGTCCAGCATCTTCAGCGCACTAGGAGCGGCAGAGTGATATACCACGCTACCATAATCCAATCGTGATGAAATGAGACTCTTGTAAAGATTCATTAGACATTTCCTGTCGCTACCCCAGGATGTGTGAGATAAGATTTTCAGTAAGTTCATTGTTTTTAGACATTTCTCCTTAGATATTTTATATGCGGAATGAAAGTAAGTTTAGAATCAAGTATGATGCCTAGGAACTTGCGCTGTTTGTTCACAGGTATTTGTTGTCCATACATTTCTATAGTGGGATCTGCAACAAGCCCTTTCTTCCTGGTGAACAGAACACAAGAACTTTTGTGGGGGTTCACTTCGCAACCGTTTTCGTCTGCCCACTTGGATACTTTGTTTAGGCCCTGTTGTACTTGTCTCTCACACACTGTGAGGTTGCAGGATTTGAAACCTATTTGCATGTCGTCTACGTAGACGGAATAAATAATCGCTGGTGGTAATGAAGCACGAAGTGTGTTCATCTTCACGATAAACAGTGTGCAGCTAAGCACCCCTCCTTGGGGTACACCAGTTTCCTGTATAAATGGACGTGACAATACATTGCCGATTCTGACACGGAAGGTACGATTAGTCAAATAGCTTTCTATTAGGCTTAGCATATTGCCATGGATGCCCATTCGCGACAGGTCTCTCAGGATTCCGTAACGCCATGTTGTGTCGTACGCCTTCTCCATATCGAGGAATACCGATAAGAAAAACTGTTTATGCACAAATGCGTCCCGGATATTTCCTTCAATGCGCACAAGGTGATCAGTTGTGGATCGCCCTTCTCTAAAGCCACACTGATAGGGATCAAGCATTTTGTTGAGTTCAAGGAAATGTATGAGTCGTCGATTAACCATTTTTTCAAATAGCTTACATACGCAACTTGTGAGAGCTATGGGACGGTAACTTGCCGCCGAGGAAGGATCTTTACCTTGCTTCAATACAGGGACCACAGTCGCTTCTTTCCATGCGGATGGAAGGTATCCGGCAGCCCAAATAGTGTTGAAAAGTGCGAGTAGTGTCAGTTGTGTATCAGGGTGTACGTTCTTAATCATGTCATACATGACTCTGTCGGGTCCCGGTGCAGAACCCTTACATGCGATCAAGGCAGCTCTCAACTCGGCAATAGTGAAAGGAAGGTTATGCGGTTCCTTCTGTCGACATTTGCGTACGAATGGCTTGCATTCTTCTCTCTGTTTATATTTGAGAAAGGGTTGCGAATAGTGGATTGAGCTTGAAACACGCTCAAAGTGCTCCCCAAGACAGTCTGCCTGGTCCTGCAAGGTATTCCCTTGGTCGTTCACCAGAGGCAACGGATGAATTTGGAGACCCTTTAGCTTTCTTAAGCCGTTCCACACTTTTGCCTCCTGTGTGTATGAATTTATACATGATAGAAACCTCACCCAGCTTTCTCTCTTTGCCTGACGTCGTGTCCGTCTTCCCTGTGATTTAATGCGTTTGAATTCAATTAGATTTTCTGTACTTGGCGATCTACGCAATATGCTCCATGCCTTATTTTGTCTATTTCGCGCCTCTCTGCAGTCTTCGTTCCACCAGGGGACACGTCTTTTAAGTGAGCAACCATTCGTTTGTGGGATACACTTTTCAGCAGCATTGATAATAAAAGCAGTAAAATATGCAACAGCATCGTCGATACTAAAATTGTTTATAAAATCTCGTGGTAATTAAGTTAAATCTTTAAAATGCTCCCAGTCAGCCGATGCTAATTTCCATCGAGGAATATTGGGAGGGTTATCATGCTGTGTTGTTAAGTTTAAAGTTACGGGGAAGTGGTCACTTCCAAAAGGATTGTTAATGACATTCCATTCAACGTCAGGCATAAGAGAAGCAGATCCAATTGCTAGATCTATCGATGAGTACGAATCGTGTTGGGCGTTATAGTAGGTCGGCTCCTTCTTATTAAAAAGGCAGGCACCAGAGGTCAGAAGAAAATTTTCGATGAGTCGACCTCTCGCGTCGCATCGCGAGTCTCCCCACGACGTGTTGTCAGCGTTAAAATCTCCCACGAGAATGTAAGGTTCCGGAAGCTGGTCAATGAGGTTATAAAAATCAGTTTTTCCGAGAATATAGTTTGGGGGTATGTATATAGAACATACAGTGACCAATTTATTAAAAAGAATTGCCTGAATTGACACTGCCTCAAGGGCGGTCTGAAGGGGTACATGTTGACAAGCTACAGACTTGTCCACAACTATTGCTACACCACCGGACGACGAAAGAGCGTCGTCTAGATCTTTCCGGAAAATGGCGTATTGCCGGAGAAAGTTGCATTGTGTAGATTTAAGGTGTGTCTCTTGAACACACAGCACCTTAGGATTAAACTTGTGTAGGATTTCTTTAACGTCATCGAGGTTGTGTAGGAGTCCTCTGACGTTCCAATGTATTATTTGTGTATTCATGTTGAAAGTGTTTTTTGTGCTGTGCGTTTAAGAAAGACTAACTTAACTTACAGAGCCCTTGTCGGGCCCTGTGATGCGGGCTTTCTCTTTTTTGGAGCGATCGCGAGATTCTCGCGGCACCTTAGGCGCAAGTGGCGCCGTCTGGCTGGTTGTTGTGTCCATAGCCTCTTGCGAGGCGCTGGACACGCGCTCTTGCGAGCGGTTGGTTTGACGAGAAGGCCTCGCCTCGAGGGACGAGGCCCTGGAGGCCACCAGCGCGGAGGTCGATTGCCCCTTCTTGTGAGTTGGCGGAGCAGCGCTAGCTGCAGCCGCCGAGGGGGCGGATGGCGTAACTGCCGGCTGACTGTGTGTGGGCCGGACAGCCGCCGGAAGCCGTTGCGACGCTGCCCCCTGACGCGCCACTTCGGCAAAGGTGTTCTTGGGCAGGTATGACACCCGCCTTCGTGCCTCTTTGAACGATATATTTTCTTTGACTTTGATTGTGACAATTTCTTTTTCTTTTTTCCACGACGGGCAGGACCGCGAGTAGGCGGCATGCTCGCCGTCGCAGTTGACACATTGCAGTTTGTTTTCGCAGGATTCGGATACATGTTCGTGGGCACATTTCGCACAGGTGAGGCGGCCACGACAGTTCTGCGAACTGTGGCCAAATGTTTGACACTTAAAGCAACGTAGAGGATTCGGAATGTAGGGCCTGACTTTGATCTTGATGTATCCTGTCGTTATGGTCTCGGGCAGAACACTTGTACCAAATGTGAGAATAATGTGTTTCGTTTGGATCTCTTTGCCATCTCGCCTCATCTTAATTCGTTTTACATTGATCACATTTTCATCTTTCCAGCCTTCTAGAAGTTCAGCTTCGGTTAGGTTCATGAGATCGTCATCTGAGGCGACACCACGAGTGGTGTTCATCGTGCGGTGCGGGGTCACTGTTATTGGTATTTCGCCAAAAGACACTAGGGTATGTAACTTGTCATGTTGTTTTTTGTCGCGGAGTTCCAGCAGGAGATCTCCACTTGCCAACTTTGTAGCCTTGTAGCCTGGTCCTATGGTCTCGGTCAAACATTTCGCAACGAGAAAGGGTGATGCAACTCTTACGCTCTTGTCTGGCTTCTCACTATGAATAACGTGAAAGCGCGGAAAAATTTCTGTTTCTTGGCCAAAAAATTGGAATGCTTCGGTGCGCCCCCGTTTCTGGCGGCGATCAGGAAGTGCCGGAAAGGAACTATCCATGTATGCGGAATTTATTTCGGCGGTGGCGCCAGCCACCCACCATGGAGCCCAACAAGGGAACGCTGCAGAATCTGTAAAGGACAGGTCCTGCAAACGCCAACTGTACGCCACCACTATAACCAAATATGGAATATCCAAGGTTGGCTACCCACACAAGGTTAACCCTCGCTGCCAAGAAGATTGGAAGCAATATAGAAGAGAGCAGAAAACAGGAGAGATGGAAAGTGAGAGAGAACGACGAAGGTTGGAGGGAGAGAGAGACAGGAAAAGGCAACTACCGATTTCCCCCGGGTGGGTCAGTCCGGGGGTGCCGTCTACGTGAAGCCGAGGCCAAAGGGGTGTGTTGCCTCTGCTGAGGGGCCCTAAAGGTCCAAACACTCAGCGTTGGCTCAACCCCCAGGATCCCCTTTTCCCCGAACACGGCTAAGCCGCGCACGGTTAGACGCGGGAGGGTCCAACCCTCGTGTGCTCGGGTACGTGGTGGCGCAACTCACCAAACGCCTGCTTGCGCAGACGCCCCTGCAGGGCCCGATATATTGGCTGGTGCGGACAATCTGTCTCATGCGGCACATTGCAAATGCAGCGAAGTGTGGCGCGACTGGCTCTAATCGGTAGGGAAAGAGAGGGAAACAATTTTATTTTGTCAGGTGGGGGTATCAGTTCACGGTGTCGTTAGGCGGGCCAGATGGCCTTCAGGTGGTGCTTGACGGCGACCTCTTCGGCTCGATCGGCGGCCCAGAGTGTGGCGTCCAGCCTGGAGCTGAGCAGCACCTCCTCCCATGATTCCGCTAAGGGGGTGGCCAAGAGAATTGGAGAAAGTGGATCCTGCTGACAGTGCCACAGGATATGACTCGGGGTGGCTTACTCGCCGCCCATATAGAACTGGGGATTGACCCGGTCTGGATATATATGAGAATTCATGTATGTATTTGGGTATGAGTGTGTTTGGATGTTTGCAGTCTGCGCCAGGAAACGTCCTGGTGATTGTTAAGTGATTCGTGTGGAGCAAGGCGAGTGTGTTGTATAAGTCGATGGTATTTAGTTATGTCGTCATAGGAATAAAAGGCCTCGCCGGGCGTCGGCGGGTCCGCAGGACCCACCGCTCGGCTGACGATTCCTCGAGCATGTAGGTGGGCAGTCTCGTTCCCTGAAATGCTCGCGGGTGCCGGCACCCATTTCAGTTGGACTGAGTGGACTTTGCGTGAGCGCTGTGTGTGTGAGACCCGGTTGGTGGCGGGGGCCACAGGTCCTCTGGTGAAATTAGTGAGGGCGGTCTGGGATTCATCACTATGTGGGCGCCTGTGGGGACGACGGGCAATGCAATGGCAGGTTCCTCCGCCTCAGTCAGGTTGGCAGTGCTTAGTGAGCCCTAAACAGTCTGCGACTCCAGGCCGGGTCATGGGTTCGGGACGGCGCAGATGGCGTAGGTATTAGCCATGTTGGGATATTCAGCCGCGTCGATATATATCACGACGGGGTTGATTCCGTATGTCTTGTGGAGGTCCTGCACCCTTACCCGTCGTCGGTGGTCGTGGTGGCCAGCGAGCATGTTGGTCGGCAATGCCTTGATGGCAAAGATGCATCGGATGTTGGGAGGAATTGTGGTGGGCGCGCAGCTGGTCGGGCTCACTCGGTGACCCGTACGACTGAGGATCCATCGGTCAGTCTTACTGCCTTGAAGGTGGTGCAGCTGGGCAGTACCATGGGAATAAATTAGTTTCTCCATAGTATTGTGCATCCCCAGTTGTAGGAGCCTCTCTGTAAAGATGTTATGCGGTAAACCCCGGGCCACCTTGTAGGCCAGCCTAATAAGGCAGTCCAGTTTAGCGCGTTTCGTCTTTTGGAGATCGAGGTAGGTTAGTGCGTAGGTCAGGCTGGATGATAAGGAATGCCAGAATTATACGGAGGGGGTCTCGTTCTTTCATGCCCTGTTTCCATGCTGTCACCAGATGTAGGAGGCGTATGATCTGGTGGGCCGTCATCTGCAGCTTTTAGATGGTGCCGCTGTTCCAGTGGTTGCGCTGGACTATAGCCCAGGACTCATATGTGGCCCACTTGGGCGACGGGTAGGTTGTTTACACGGACCGCGATTGTGGTGGGGGCTGGTTTGTGCTCTGTCGGGTGGTCGAAGTACGAGGAGTTCGGATTTGTGTTGGGAGCACTCCATTCTGCGACGTGTTGCGCGACGATATCGGTAGCCCGGTGGAAAGTCTCCTCCATGGTTCCGTCCGACCCCTCGTTCGTCCAGAGCTTGATATCAGCATCCTGCGTGTGGCGTAGGCCCGGGACTGTGGCTAGCTTTGGGACTAATATGCGCATGGCTAAGTTAAAAAGGAATGGGGAGAGGACTGCGCCTTGCTGCATGCCTCTGCCCCTAGTGGGATCGGTAAGAATCGCAGTTACCCGACCGCGAGCTCAACCGCTCGGCAATTGTGAAAGGATTTATTATAGTTGGAAGTGCGTGCGCCTGGCTGTAGATCGGCAAGGCTATCAAGTATGGGTGTGCGAAGCACGTTGTCAAATGCTTTGTGAATGTCCTGATTAAGGAGAGCCTTCGTGCTCGTGCCGCTGTCTCGGTGCGGGAGGTCGTTGTGTATTTGCAATAGGACATCCCGGTTGGAGAGGCTGGCACGAAATCCCAGCATGGTGTGCGGAATGAGATCGTGTTCTTCCACAAATTTTTGCATAGGCTTATGACCACATGTTTTATGAGCTTGCCAAGGCAGGAGGTAAGAAGATATACGGGGCGACGATTCTCCAGATTCGAGTTTCTTGCCAGGTTTGGGGATGAATGCGACCCTCGCTTGTTCCCACTCGGGGGGCTGCTGGCTGCAACGCCAGCATTCGTTCTATAGTATGCGGTAATGCACCTGCTGATTTGGGGTCAATGTTGCGGGAGCGCCTTCTTGCAATGGTAACCCTGTCAGGGCCCGGCACTGACGTCATGCGCAGTTTATGTAGCACAGCCTACACCTAGTTCCCGTGATGTTGCATCTAGCTGTTCGTTGGGGGTGCCCTTGTAAGGTGGCAAGGGGATGGAGCTTTGTGAAGTGGTGTTGATGTATTGGCGGGTGAGCTCCGCGATGAGTGCAACATGTGTGCCTGTAAACTATTGCATGATTTGTGTCAGCTGCTTGCCCGCCATTGGCTTTGTGTTCCTGAGATCAAGGCGGTGTCGAAGCAGGTTCATGGTTTTCTTGTTGTGTAGCTGTCCGTTTAGGATGCCGCATATTTGTCCCCACTGCTCTCGTTCGAGTGTAGAGGTATGCGCATGTATTTCTCGTTCGAGTTTAAATGCGTCTTGGCAACTTGTGGTTGTGACGGTGATTGTGCCATCTCCGCGTGAGGATTTCACGTGCCTCTCACATGTGCAAAAGACGGGAGTAGATTGTGGGTTGCTCACCTGGCGCTATAGATGGAGCTAGGAGTGGCGTTAACGCGTAGTTGCGCAAATTTCTGCTACTTGGTTATGCGGGCCTTGGTTGCCAGCGCCTTGTTGGCAGCCATCTCGTAAGTGAGTGACGGGGTATATAATGGTCGCTGTCCACCGTGTGCCCGGTGTTCAGCCACTGGGCTCCCGGTGTGAGTATGCTTAATGTCAGATCTGGCATGGTATCTCGACACACGCTGTTGCCCACCCACGTGGGGTGTTGTCCGTCGTTTAGTATTGTGAGACCAATGTCGTGTGTGGTTTCCCATAAGCGGGTGCCCTTGGGATCTGGCTTCAGGTAGCTCCAGGACGGGTGTTTGGCGTTGAGATCGCCGTGAACGAGCAGTTGGGCCCCCTTGGCCAGTAGAGACGCCTTGCGCAGTATATTTGGCACGTAGGGGCCCTTGTTTTTCTGTGGGTTGTTGATGTTGAGTATGAATAGTTCAGTGTCTCCGTGCTTTCTGGGTAACAGCTCAAGGAGAGTGGGATTAACTTCGGTGTTTTAATTTCGTGCTACATGGCAGGGAGGTTTCTCTGTGCTAGGATGGCTGTGCAGGGATGTGGCCTCCCCGCTCTTCCTAGCTGGTTGTACAAAGTGTAACCAAGTAGCTTGAAGGGGGTGTTGGTTGGTCCCTTGCATAGCGATAATGTCAAGTTTGCCCCACGTGTGCTGGATATGTAACGGTAGGTGGTGTCGCTTGGAGCGGTAGCCCCTGCAGTTCCATTGCCATGCTTTCACTGTGGTGTGCGGGGCCGCATTTAGGCTGTGTTAAATGGGGCCTGCTTAGCGGCTGGCCTTGGTGGGTGGCACATCGATAGTGAATTTTCTCGATCATGGAATTTCGGAAGGCGTTGCAGGTGCCCTGAAGTGACTTCAGACGACGGTGCGCTGCTCTGTGACCATCGCGTAGCGGTCGTCACCCGTCTTGCGCGGCACTACGCTATCTTCGCATGCTTTCGCCGTACCCCCTCCTCCACTTTCCTCCTCACGCTCGCTTTGCTATCACCATTTTTCATCACCCGCTGTGGGCCGCGTTCGCTCTTTCATTCTTCGCTGTGCTCGTTCGCGCGGTTACGGCGAGGGAAATCTGCAACGCCCACGCTCAACGCCGGAACGAGCGCCCTGGAACTGCTCTTTAAGAGAAAAATATATGTACCACATATACTCAATGCCCAGACTCTATGAAGGCTTGTTCCTATGCTCCATGAAAGCCTGTTTGTTTTCATAAAAACCGATACGGTCGTATAGCAATGTGTTATGCAATATAGGTTAGGCCAACGTTACTAAACTAGCTTCAGTTGTGAAACTATAGGCCCGTGCGCTTACCGCCGCGGTCGCCACTCCTTTGGCAGCCGCCAGATGGCGGCGCCGTTTAATAACGCTCCACTGCTGACGCCTCGACGCAGCTTGGCGCTCGTGTGGACGGGCAGGTTGCGCGTGTTTCACGCTCGTTGGCGTTCTCCCTAGTCCAAATTAGTGATACCATGCGAAAGCGGTATCCATCTACAGCAATGAGATATATCGGGCTTGTTGGTTCAGTCTGAAAGAAGGGTAAACTGCACGATAGTAAGAAACGCGTACCACGAAGCGCAGAAGCTGCGTTTCTTAGTGCCGTGTGTTTCTTCCTGCTGCCTAAACCTTTCACGCAGTAGACTTTTCCCATTCAGCAGCTTGGCCCATTTTGTCGCTGCTTTTACTTGCTTAACACTTTCGTCTGGGGCAGTTTTACGCCAGCTAGCGAGACCAAATTTGTTATCCACAAAAATAACAGCACAGCTTTCTTGTAAACCAATGACTGCGTTATTAAAGAAAACGAAGTAAAAAACAACTCTATGCCCCTATATATGCTAAGACTTTCAGAAGGGATATAATATAGGCAAATGATTTGGGCCTACGTGGAAGCCAACTCCACCTACAGTTGCTTGGCAGGTTTCCTCGCTGCCTTTACTTCAAGACTGGATCCCCGCCGCTGCTCCAGGAACCTTGCATAAAAATGCATTTTTATGGAAGGTTCCTGCAAGCAGCAGCACACCCAGGATCTCTGCCAGGGGGGTTGACTTTTTTGTGGTGGGGAAGGGAAGCAAGCACTTTGCATAATATGCAATTTCCTTGCTTTAGCCAGAGGCATTCAACAGCAAATAAAATGCCTAATAATAATAATAATAATAATAATAATAATAATAATAATAATAATAATAATAATAATGACACCAAGGATCATGACGATGTTTTCATTTCTTCAGCGTTTTACTCAAAGTAATTTAAGAGTGAATGAATAAATACAAGACAGTGATAGAGTGTTTTTCTTAATCCGAAAAATTTGACCTCAAGCCACCTCCTGAATTGTAATGACAATGTGAACAGAGCACTGAAGGTACACGTTGGACGGGTGGGGCTGGACGCGTTGAGGGAGGGCGTTCACACCGCCTCAAGGGGATGGGGGGTTACAACACCCGAACTAGAGCACTGCACGGGCTCGAGCTTACCCGAAAGCCCGGAGCCGGCCCGGCCCGTGGGCCGGGCCGGGCCGGGTAGAGGAGTTTTTTCACAAGCTCGGGCCGGGCTAGGGCACGGCGCGTGCTTTTTGACCCGGGCCCGGGCTTTCTGGTGGTGCGTATGTAACGTGCAGCGAGTTATTCTCGGGCGTCTCAACTCTGAAAAACATGTATTTTTCGGTCTCGGGCCGGGTTCGGGCCGGGCTCGGGCCGAAGGTAAAGGGGTGGCGGGTAACGTAGATTATTTCCGGGCCCGGGCCGGGCCCTGGTCTCGCCATAAAAGTTTTGATCGGGTTCGGGCGGGCCGCCGAATGTAAAAACGGGCCCGGGCCGGGCCCGGGCCGCAAAAATCGGCCCTTGCAGTGCTCTAACCAGAACCCTCTCCCCCTCCCCCCCCCCCCGCCCCCGTCAATGCGCCACTGCCTGCAGGGGTGTGCACGCCCGGGACTAAATAAAAATTAGCGTAGCTTGCAGAAGCGGCGCAAGGCTAAACAAACAGCGCTGTTTATCGGCACCTAGCTGCTACTGGCCTTACGGGCTATGCTATTCCGGAATTTATTGATTATTGATCGATTACCTATTGATTGGCTATCGCAAGGCATTGGCCACGTATTTGGGCTAGGCTAGGCACCACCAAGTCATCCCCAGCATTTCCCCCGGAATTTATTGATTAATGATTGATTATCGATCAGCTACTGATTTGCTGTCGCAAGGCATTGGTGATGTATTTGGGCTAGGCTAGGCACTACCAAGTTACCATCAGCATTTACCGGAATTTATTGATTATTGATCGATTAATTATTAGCTATTGAATGGCTACCGTAAGGTATTGGCCACGCATTTAGCCTTCACTAGGCAGTACCAAGTCATCCCCAGTATTTTCCGGAATTTATTGTTTATTGATCGATTATTGATTAGCTTTTTATTGCCTATCGATTGGCTATCGCAAGGTGATGAGAGGCGCAGCTTTGTGCAGTGACGTCATCGCTAGGCCAGTTCTTGCGAACGCTACTTGGGGAAACGAAAAAAGCTTAAACCAGCTCCTCTGTTAAAAATTTAAAGATGCGTGCACTCAGTTCTTGAAAGCGCAAGGGGCACCCAACCTGGCTCCGAGTATTCTCCGACAGCTATTCTAAGATGGCCCAGAACAGGATAACGAAACGTCTTTCTTTGTTTGCGTTTTGTTTTCGGCAGGTTCGACAGATACGAGGGAAGGTTCGGGAACACTTTTGGCACCGCACCCTCGGCAAGTGTCCACTTGTCACGTGGCACCTCAACCATCTGTCCATTGATAATATGCCCAAAGACTTTAAGATGCCCTGCTCCTGAAAGTGTAAATCACACACCATGGATTTCGCTGAGAGTTCCCGGTCAGCACGAGGAATCGCTCTGTTCAACGCCGAACGAAGTGTCGCATTGCTGTGAGCACGCAAGAAGTAGCGTGCCGAACTGTCGACCTCGTTCGATAGCCGCTTGTGCAGCCAGGAACCCAGCACGTCTGCATCGTCTGCTAATAACCTTAAACGCGGCGAAGGCTACAGTTTCGCGGATGACATGTTTCCTGGAATCCACCGTCAACAAGCAACCACAGAATACACCAACGCTGCACCGCGTGTTTCGTCCGGCCAGTTCGCGTAGCCGGCTAGTGGGGAAGTGAAGCTGGGTGCGACTGCAGCGCCATGAAGGCACGGGTGGGTGGCGGTTCCGCGCAACACCGCCAAGTTTTAGAACTGAAGCTAGTCTAGTAACGTTCGGTTAGGCGTTGTAGGTGTGCTTATTAGTTTCTGATCATGCTAAACATGTTACACCGCAATAAATGCAAACGACAATGTAGCCATGAAAGCAAGAGTCACGGCCGCATACGGGTGCGCTTCCAGTCATTCCCTTTGTACCTTGCCTTCGTGTATAACTTGTCCATCGTCATTTTGTCGCGTTAAGATGACGACTAGCCATATTTGAGGTTTTATTGCGGTAGCGCTATATTACACAATCTTAAACTGCCATGTTTGTTTTCTGCCTATTCAGCAGTGCTTCACAACAACATATAACCTGTCGTCTAGGTAAGACCTTGCGAAGCTCACTAGATTAGGATCTGTTGCCACATACTACCTGGTTTTCAAACGTGAAAGAAACCGATATGCAGGAAATGTCTACTAAATCTTGGCCGTCGCATGCGGCCTGATAGCATAGCCTGTACGGGCGCCGTAAAGGAAGAGCAAGTAGTGATAAGCTAGGCTATGTATTTAGTTATAAAAAATATATTCCGCCACATCTGCAAACTATCTGTGGCTCATCCTGGTAACACGCATAGCTGTACTTTTTTTTTACAGAACCAGATACTTTATATTTCAACAGAGTCAATGGGGCATGTTTGGGCCTTCGGTTTCCTTTCCCTTGTATGGACAGCGTACACTTCTGCTCGAGGTAAGTTCTAATTCGGATCTTTATTCAAAAGCTGAAATAAATATTGCACGTTGAATGAATACGCATATGTCACTACATGAATCGGATTATGCTTTTGTTTCGTCACTGTATTCATGGAACTGTGCGGGTTTAAAATACCCGTCGCCAACTGCACCAATTAAAGGTTCCCTGAAGCACTTTTGGAAGCTAATAAGACCACGTTGTTGATCTGTAGAAGAGGCCCCTCAGAACATGCGAGCCATTGATTGCACTCCATGCAGCAGGCAACATAAAATATCGCTTGAAAAACAGTAAAAAATCGTTTGCTCTCTCCTTTCTATGGTCGTCAGCTGCTACGTCGCACGAGCGAGCAAGCGGGCCCATCAGGTATGGGCGGACATTGTGATCGCGACAACATTCTCAGTAAAATTATTATTGCTAATTTTGATTTGAAGAAATTCAAAAATACAATTTTGGGATGATCTCCAAAAAACTGAAAAAATTATTTCATCTTTGCTCTTCCGGTCTCAGTCAAAAGTTGCCTTCTTAATGTTATTTTCTGTCCTCCAATCGTGTCAGGCGGCACCAGGGGTACTTAGTAGGGCTCTTTTAATGTGTAAGCATTCTTTAGCGATTGAAGAAACGCTAAATAATACACCGAACAAAACAATTGAAAATTTAATTACGTTTCGGCGCCCCGTACTGGAACATTGTTCACAGTAAATCATATAACAGAGCCAAAGCATATATTAGACGTTTCAGTACTTAACGCAAGCAGCGAGTGTACACCGTCGAAAGTGTCCCATCACACCTATTTAGCGTGTGCGCCGTAATCTGTATGCGCAAGGATTCTAGATGCACGTGTGACGCATGCTTCTTTTCCTTGGCCAGAACGCGTGCGCTTACAGAGTCAATATTGGCAGATACCGTCCCATATCAGCCATTGGATGTGGCACTTACACGCTTTGGTGTTGGTAGAAGTAGAGGCCGTTTTTTCCTTGGTCTGGTGCCGGTAAAGACGTGGACTCCTGGCGGTCTCGGTGGTTTCACCCATGACATTACTGGTGGAGCGTGATGGCTAAGTGCACCTTCACTCCCACGTTTCCGGCGTCACTCCTATTGCACCTTACAGACAACCACAGCTCGCACAGCAAGAAGCACCCGCTGGCTTCACGGACTACCACCCGAATTCGGTCTCTTGTCATTAAGACTGGAAATAAAGATGTCAAAGACCACTACAAACCAGGCGAGCCAAACCTACGATACCCAGTCTTCTTTGCCGCATGTTTTTCGTGCGCCACAACCACACCGCCCGTTCCACGGAGACATTTTTGAGCATATTGAAGACTGGCTGGACCACTTCGATCAGGTTACCAGCATCAACGAGTGGGATGATGTTCGCAAGCTGAGGGGGGTTTACTTCGCGCTAGAAGACTGTGCGAAGACGTGGTACGAGAACCATGAGGGTTCCTTTGCGAGATGGCAAGAGTTTAGCCGACAGCTCCGCGATGGGTACAGCAACGCCGATAGAAAGGAGAGAGCTAAACAAGCCATCTCTTCTAGGAACCAGCGGCCCAACGAGAGAGTCTCGATGTTTGTTGAGGACATGTTTTGTATTTTCAGACGCGCAGACCCTGCAATGTCCGAGGGAAAGAAGGTGCGACATTTAATGCGTGGACTGAAAGAACAGCTTTTGGCCGGACTCGTGCGCAATCCACCAACAACCATGGCCGAGTTCGTGAGTGAGGCAACGACGATAGAACGCACTCTCCAGCAGCGGTCATCAGAGTACAAACGCGACGACATCACGGCTATTGCATGCCCTCTTGGGTCCGACAGAGAGAAGCAGGCCCTCGCAGACTTCATGCGAAGGGTTGTGCGTGACGAACTGCAGCAACATCACGCAGAGGCACCAGTGGGACCCCAACTACCTATGACAGCACTTGCGCACGTCCTCCGGAGTGAAATCAGACAGGCGGTGAAACCAGTCGCACCACCAAGACCTGAGGTCCCTGTCCTAACATATGCGGCGGCATTGAGGACTCCTGCGCCACCATCTACAGGTCCCATCATGCGGACAGTGGACCAGGCTACACATCTGTTCCCGGACACCTCTTCGCATCCGCTACCCGGCTCAAGGTACCCGAACGTGCCTATACATATCGACCACCTGGCTCAAGACATAGCGCTACTAAGGCAAGTGTATAGCGCTCGTCGGATAACCGTCCGCTCTGCTACCACTTTGGCGAAGCGGGTACCACGACTGCCAGTACCGTAAGCTAGGTCTCCGTGGCTTCCGCTCCGACGCGCGGTGCCCACGCTACGTTGAGCGTCCCCATGAAATCGAAGCGACTCTGACGGGGCAGCGAATTCCTCCGACTGTTCAGCGTAGCCAATCGCGATCACCATCCCTCGCTGGTCCCTGTCACCTAGATTGCCCTCGTCGTCTTACGCTCCCCTAAGGAACGGGTCACCGAGTCCCCACAGGGGAAACTAGGAACCGCGACTTCTGGGGGGAAGTCGCTTTCCAGCGAACATTCAAAGAACCTGCCTCGACGCAACTACTAGACGATGACCGTTCCGGGTTTTTCTTAATTTTCCTACACTACTAAGATTATTTCTGCCGACATCGCCGTATTTGTTGATAATCATACTGTCACTGCCCTCGTGGACACCGGTGCCGATTACTCAGTTATGAGCGGCGCACTGGCATCTAAATTGAGGAAAGTCACCACGGCATTGCTAGGGCCCCAGTTACGCATGGCAGGTGGCCATCGGGTGATGCCAGCTGGAATGTGCACGGGACGTGTTCGAATCAGTGCGTCGACATTCATGGGGTCTTTCCTCGTATTACCTGTGTGCTCCCCTCTCGCCCAATAATCCTTGGAATGGACTTTATTCATGAATACGGCGCAATCATTGACCTACGTGAGTTGCTGGTGTCGTTCGAGGACCCTTCTTCTTCAGACGCTGACAACACCACCCTATTACCGAAGACCGCGCTACGTGTGTCCGATGAATCCGTGACTCTGCCACTCGTAGCAGCTTCTTTGTCGGTGTGGAATGTGAACAGGACGTCCCCGACGCTCTAATTGAGGAGGCAAATTTGTCTTTCCTTCTTGCATGACAAATCTGCGTTGCCAGAGGAGTTATTAAGCGTCGAAACAGACAGACTCACCTGCTGGTAACGAACTTCAGCGAGTAATACCGTCATGTTGCATTGCATACTTTGCGGAAATTGTCGACGTGAACGGTCCACCAGTATTAGCTGTTCTTTCGTCGTGCGACCACTCTTCAAAGGCGTTCGCGAGCACTCTCAATGTAAACCCGAGCCTACCATCAGCACAGCGAGAAAGGCTTCTGGATGTACTCGATTCTTTTCAAGATTGTTTCGCTACAACGACGAAGCTTAACCAGACCCCAATTGCCCAGCATACTGTAATTATCGAACCTACTGAAAGGCCCCTTCCACAACATGCCTATAGGGTGTCACAAAAAGAACAAGACGCTATACGTCACTAAGTTCAGCAGATGCCTAAAGATGATGTCATCCAGCCATCGACCAGTCCTTGGGCTTCGCCAGTTGTGTTAGTAAAGAAGAAAGATGGTACCTTGCGCTTTTGCGGCGATTATCAAAAATTTGAATAAGATCACGAAGAAAGACGTTTACCCTCTGCCCAGAATAGATAACTTCTCGGATCATATGCGCAAACGCTCGCTACTTTTCTTCTATGAATTTACGTAGTGGCTACAGGCAAATCGCAGTTGATGCGCGTGATCGTAAAAATACCGCTTTTATTACTCCTGACGGCCTCTAGGAGTTCAAGATCCTTCCTTTTGGGTTATGCTCAGCGCCAGCTACATTTCAAAGAATGATGGACACGGTTCTCTCTGGGCTGAATTGGCAATCGTGTCTCGTTTACCTGGACGACGTGTTGGTCTTTTCGGACACGGTTGAATAGCACGTCCAGCGCCTTCAGACAGTGCATCAGGCAATTCGATCAGCTGGACTTTCTCTAAAACCCGAGAAGAAATGTCATTTTGGGTACGAAGAAGTGAAGTTTCTAGGTCACGTTATGAGCCATGCCGGCATCTGCCCAGACCCCGAGAAAACGGGCACCGTCGCCCCATTTGCCGTGCCAACAAATAAGCGCAATCTGCGCAGATTTCTGGGGCTCTGTGCGTACTACCGACGCTTCGTGAAAAATTATTCTAAAATCGCTGAACCACTCAACCAATTTACGAGGGAACGCATGCCGTTTGTTTTGGTGTCAGGATGAAGGCGTCGCTTTCGATACCCTCCGAAACCTTCTCTGGGCCCCACCTGTACTCGTCCACATTAACGAGAACGCTGACACGCAGTCGCACACAGACGCCAGCAATGTCGGTCTTGGAACTTTCTTGGTTCAGTGGCAAAAAGACGTAGAGCGTGTGATTGCCTATGCGACCAGAACGTTATCCGCTGCCGACAAAAACTACTGTGCAACAGAAAAAGAATGTTTAGCTGTTGTCTCGGCCATAAAAAAGTTCTGGCTGTACTTGTACGGTCGCCCATTAAGAGTAGTCAGCCATCCCCATTCTCTCTACTGGCTCGCGAATCTCAAAGATTCCTCAGGTCGCCTGGCTCGATGGAGCCTTCGACTGCAAGAATTTAATGTGACCATCGGTCACAAGTCAGGACGCAAACACAGTGACGCTGACTGTCTCTCACGTGCACCAGTCGGAAGTGCCCCCGCTGACCTAGAAGAGGATGACACTATTTTTTCTCTGCTGAACAACAGCGCGACAACTTGGAGCTCAGCCCTAAGATTGACTACCTGGAAGGGCGCACGTCAAGTCTTCCTCGAAGTTTCCCACGCTCACTAGCCTCATTTTGTTTCCAGAACGGCGTACTTTATAAGAACAACTTTGACCATACACGAGCTACATACCTGCTAGCGGCGCCGACCTCGATTCGTGATGATATTTTCCGCGCCTGTCACGGCGAACCACCGTCCGGACATTTAGGCTACACACGCACGTTGGAACGAATTCGCTGCTCTTACTACTGGCCACGTCCCGCAGAGACTGCGAAGCAGTATGTTCGCACATGTCGGGACTGCCAACGACGCAAGACTCCACATGGGCGGCCAGCATGCAGGACTGTTACAACCAATAGCAACACCGCAGATGACATTTCATCAGATTGGTATGGACTTGCTGGGATCATTCCCCACGTCTTGGTCCTGCAATCGGTGGATTCTGGAGCCTACCGATTACCTAACACGGTACTGTAAAACAAAGGCACTCCCAAAAGCTACCGCAGCAGACGTCGCGCACGTTTTCGTGCACAGCATTGTCCTCCGTCACGGAGCGCCAGCGGCCGTCATTACTGATCGTGGGACATCTTTCACCGCCGAGATGCTACAGGAAGTCTTGAGGCTAAGTGGAACTGCACATCGCAAAACGACGGCTTATCACCCCCAAACAACTGGACTGACAGAACGCCTGAACAAGACGATCACGGATATGCTATCAATGTATGCAGCCATTGACTACAAAAACTGGGACGATATCCTTCCTTACGTCACTTTTGCGTACGATACTGCTATTCAAGAAATTACAGGATTCACTCCGTTTCGCTTATTCCAGGGTGGAGAGGTCACATGATGCTCGACGCCATGCTTCTTCCCGACAACTTGGGAATGTTTCACATGGATGCGGCCACGTTCGCCCAGCGCGGCGAGGAGGCCCGTCAACTCGCGCGATGCCGTATTCAGTGTCGCCAAACCGCCGATGCACGCCACTACAACCTTCGCCACCGAGAGCTAGTCTACAATCCTGGCGTTGAAGTGTGGGTGTGGACCCCCATTCGGTTGCTCAGCCGGTCAGACAAGTTGCTGCGTCGCTACTTCGGTCCCTACAAGATTGTACGGCGACTCAGCAACGTTACCTACGAGGTTCTCCCAGAAGGCACCCTAAGAAATTCCCGTCGGCTTCCTCAAACTGAAGTTTATGTTTCAAGACTCAAACCATATTTTTCGCGCCGTGACTCGACCTTCGAGTGACTTTACTGCATAGACGACTTAGGGTCGTTCTTTTTGTGGTTGTTTTTTTTTTGTTCGTTTTTGTTGCGCTTTGTGTGTTTTTTTTTCTTTCGTTCCTTATTTCACGGCAGCAGATTGTTATTTCGCGTTACGACACATTTCTTTCATATATATTGTAACCCTCATTTCTATAATTTTGGCCTCATTTACAGCATCGAGACGATGCTTCTTTAGGAGAGGGGGTAATGGTACACACCGTCACATATCAACTATCCGATGTGGCACTTACACGCCTTCGTGTTGGTAGAAGAAGAGGACGTTTTTGTCTTGGTTATGTGCTGGTAAAGACGTGGATTTATTTCTCATTTCAATTAGTCATTTATTTTGATTCTTATACTTATGTATTTATAAATTAATTTATTTCAAATTTCTATCATAATACCACCCGGTTCGTGGCCTATCCCCCTCAGTGGGTTGTGCCAAGTATTGAGGCATCATCATCATCATCATCATCGTGGCTGTCTCTGTTGTTTCGCCCGTGTCAATATTGTGGCCTGTAGATTCCACATGTCAGCGAGGGCCCTCGAGGTGAAATTCCGTTTCTTGACGTCATACTCATGCTGTTTCACACGTTTCTTGAAGTAACCTGTCTCGCCGATATACTTGTAATCACAGTTATCACACGTTATGACGTGGACTACACCGGGAAAATTTTCCCGCGACAACTTGTATTTTTACTAAATCCTTCCTTAGTTTGAATGTTGGTACATGCGCAATTTTGACGTCGTAGCTGCAAATGATTCGAGCGATTGTCTTACTTGTGCCATGGACATATGAAATAATGGATACGTCGGAGACGACGTAGAATGCTGCTTTGCTGGGAGCGACACTTTTTTTCGTACAGAGGGGAAAAAGGCGGAGAGTAGCCACAGGTTCTTAAATCTTCACAGATGCTCTCCATATCACGCGCGCAGTCCTCCTGTCCTGTGCAAACGGTTTTGCTCGCTGGAACAGATTAGCTGGAACACACATGTTGTGTGAATGTGGATGTACCGAGCTAAAATGCAGGTACCGGCCTGTGTATGCGGACTTCCTGCAGAGGTTGAAAGATAGGCCAGAGTTACTGCGCTTGACAAGAACGTCAAGAAACGGTAGACAACCGTTTCTTTCTTGCTTGACAGTGAACTGAATCGCTTTTTCGAGGCTTTTAAGGCAACCAGTGAAGGCGGTGAGAGCATCCTTGGTAATTATGCAGAAGCAATCGTTCACTTATCTTAGAAAAACCATAGGAAAGGGGGTGAAAGATGCAAACGCCCGGCGTTCGACGTTCTTCATGACAAGCTTCGCAGCACCAATAGCCGTACGATACGTTCGCAGGTAAACATTATACCTGGAGACAAATTATGTGTTTGACAAACAAAACCTAAGGAGACGGGACAGGTCCGGAACGTCACTTGGAGACCTGTCGGGCGGCGACCCGTCAGATTCGAGGGTAACGGGGCATACATTTACAGCCAGTTCCACTGGAGCACTTGTGAATAATGAATTGACATCAAACGAGACCACGACGTCATCATTAGCTCGAACAATGTGGCGTACCATTTCAATAAAGTCGCCAGAATTGCGCACGTGGGTGCCGCTTTTTCCAAGGACTGGCGAAATAATCAGGTGTAAGAAACCGGAAAGCATAGGTGAGCGAGTCGACAATGGGCCGTACAGGAACACCTTGCTTGTGAATCTAATGTAGGCCATAAATTTCAGGAGCCGATCCGATCTGACAAAGTAGTCGGTAATAAAGTGATCTGTGTTGGGGGCGAGACCAAGCGGAAAACATCAACGCGAAGTTTTGGAAGTTCCTTTGCAGTTTTCCTGTGGGATCAAGCGTCCGACGAGTATGAGTGCTGGCGTCACTAACCAGCGCCAACATCTTTTTGCTGTAGCCACCACTATGTTCAGTTATTTTGGTCAGCGTATCCTTGCGCCTTTCTTCCATATGTACGAGTATTTCTCACGCCAGACGGGTTGCCGTCAAACTTCGGATTTAATTCTTTAGCGATTACCTAAGCAAAATCTGTCCGTAACATGAAAAGTGTCGCACCATTTATCTGTAATATAAATGCATATTTGGCAAAGTTAAGATATTCAATGATTATAATATTGTATATTTAGATGATTGGTAGCTTCAGAATCGATAAGGAAGGAATGAAAATAAAAACAAAAGTTAAATAAAAAAGAGAACCGTCCTCGTCATGCCTTCTTGAAACCGGACTTTTCCGCATGACTGGTGTGCGTACAAAGCAGCCTGCTATGGAATCGGGGCGTATAAGAAAAATGACAGAATAGCTGATTGGTTGATGTGGTAATAGTGTAATAGATGATAGGTATACTTAAAAAATTGTAAAGGAAAAAAAATGGTCGCCATCGCCACGTCAAGGTTGTAACAAAAAACTAAAAAAAAAAGATGTGGTATGGCAAACATACACAAACAAAAAACACGGTTGTGACGGCGTTTCGGCTAAGTTGATTCAATATATCTGCTAAATAAATGCCTAATTGGAAAGGTTAACACATGTAATTCTTATAATGGTGTTATAGTAGATGATTGGTACCGATAGGCAGAGACGCATAAGCTAGCTAAAAAAGTAAGCAAACGCGAGGTAATACCCAAGCCAGAGAATTGATACGCATTAGTACATAACTCTCAGAAGTTCTGTTGTATTTTTAAAATTACATGCCTGAGTCTGTCACTCGTCTCGTGTTGAGTCCGTAAGACAGTATTCAACAATCCATATCGTCCTCTGCCAGACCACACGGACGTTTGTTCGTGCACGCGAGCTTGCTTCTTGGGGCCTTGCGCCAGCCGTGCCTCAGAAGCGGCAGCGCACGTTCACTCCTGGCTCACCGCCCTGATTCAAAATGTGCAGTCTGGATTTTCCTACCATCCCTCGGTCAAGTTTGTGCACGACCAAGCCAGTTCTCACCAGATAGCACGGCCAGAATGGTGTGCTCAAGCCCTAGCACATATTGTAGCCCTGCCGTGCACATAGCAAACGATGCGCTGTGCTCACAACCGTTGTGTGTATATGCATCTGTTGCGTAGCATAGACAGTGCGGCCGACACGAGGTGCTGGGACGAGCCCTCTCGCCGACAACGTGCTCCGAGAATCACGTGCCCTGTAGGTGACGTAGCTCCAGGTGCGTGATGAGGTGAAGTTGCCCGAGTTACCATATCACGTCTACAGCGCACCGAGCGCGCCTCAGCCGGAAGCAGTGTAAAAAAAAAAACAATTCAGAGCTATTCCACTCTGTGAAGGTGGATGACCAGCGGAGCTGTATGTGAAGTCTATACGCTACTGATGACGCGTCGTGGGCACACTGCTGTTTGTGTAACGTTTAATGCTGAACGTTTCCAAGAGAAACGCCACGACCCACGTCTGGCCGAGACACGTCTATGTTGAAATCACTAACAATTACGATGGGAGAGGAGTCGGTAGGCGTGATCCAACCAAAAGTGCATACGCTTGGCGTTTGCTAAACGATCTTCGTCCATACAACGTGCCACCTGCCGCCGCACACATTTCCGCTTCTGTTCACGATGGTGTTCTCCGTAGGAACGCGGTTCTTCCGCAGCTCTCACCGCACATGGCCTACCCCTTGCACGTGTGGAAGGGAACTGAGCTAAGGTTACGTGGTTTGCCTATAGAGCCTGTGACGTCAAACCGCAATCCATACTACACAGTATCTATTGTGGTTTTACTTTTTTCTTAAGCAATTTGTTTATCGCAATAAGTTTTGAGACTTATCGCGATTAAACGCGGATGGGGCATACCCGGTGATACGCTTTTATCACCGTTTTTATCACCGTGATTGGCCGGTCGTGAGCTCTGTAAAAAATTACACCATCTTCCCGAGAGGAACCATGGGCTGATGTGGCGCATCGCGGTCGTTATAACGGCGTTCACGTGACGTGATGGGCGGCGCGCTCGCGGTCGCGTGCAGCATCGGGAGCAGCCTCTCATTGTTGACGTTTACACGCGGCTTCCCGTTCTCGAACTTCGGGTTCCGCCGCTCGCTTCGTACGTTTACGTTGAACTTCACGGTCCCGAGCCTCAGGTTCTGCTGCTCGACGTTCTCGAACCAACGCTGCTTCACGTTGCCGAAGCTCAGGATCCGCTGCTCCACGTTCACGAACCAACGCGGCTTCACGTTCTCGAAGGTCGGGTTCTGCCGTTCGCTTCGTACGTTTACGTTGAACTTCACGGTCCCGAGCCTTAGGTTCTGCTGCTCGACGTACTCGAACCGACGCTGCTTCACGTTGCCGAAGCTCAGGATCCGCTGCTCGACGTTCACGAACCAACGCGGCTTCACGTTCACGAAGGTCGGGTTCCGCCGCTCGCTTCGTACGTTTACGTTGAACTTCACGGTCCCGAACCTCAGGTTCTGCTGCTCGACGTTCACGAACCAACGCGGCTTCCCGTTCTCGAAGCTCAGGGTCCGCTGCTCGACGTTGACGTTTCGAAGCGGCTTCGCGTTCTCAAAGTGTGGAATCTGCTGCTCGACGCTGACGTTTCGAAGTGGCTTCGCGTTGGCGAACTGAATCTGGATCCGCTGCGCGTCGCCGACGTTTACGTTCTGCGTCGCGGGCTCTTCTCTGCGCAGCTTTGTCTTCAGAGGTGCTCGCGGTTCTGTTAATGAACTGGCTGCTGCTGTTTGAAGATGTGCCAGACAGTTCGTTGACAGATTCGTTGGCGTCCATTCAGCGCATGGGACGGCGCAGCGTAACTAAACCGAGGCAGCAACTGAGGCAGTGGCGCATGCACCGGGTTTATATAAGTAGCTGGTGCGGAGAGGAGGAGGAGAGAGAAAGGCGCGCATGCGCGCGCTATCGCACAGGTGGCGGATCAAGACACGGAGGGAGAAGCGCGTTATCGAACAGCTGGCGTGGAGAGAATGAGGAGAGGTGCGGACGGACGCCGACGCCAACGACGCCGCGGGACAGGCCGCCGCTATAATACCCGTTCCACACGGCCAAAGTAAAGTGCACTTTGAGCGAGTGCACTGCGCGGCTAGTGTCATTCGCAGGCTGCCACACGCGAACGCTTAGTGACACTCACTGCAGAGTGCACTCGCCGGCGAGTGTGTTCGGCGAACTCACTTCGCGGCGGCGAAGTGTGCAGCCTCGTTAGCAATGTTTAGAAGATACATAAAGTGATAGTGAAAGAAGAGTCAGGAGTAATTTTTAATAACATTGTTTTAAATTGCTAACGTTACAAGATAATAAAATGTGCCACACCGCAAAAAAAAACAAAAAACAACAAGAATAGCAAAAAAACTCACGCTCTCGGGCTGTTCACGACCACGCCGGATAATGACTGCGCAGTTGTTTGGCGGATCGAGTAGTTTTGACTGTTGCTGGTCAAGTTGCCGTCGTTGCCGGGGCTTATAAAGGTGGATTGCAAATGTTGCTTCTAACAATAATAAACTGTTTTTGTGCACACATTTGTATATTAGTAAATATATGCTTTCCCGTGTTACTGCCGGTTGCCATGGCCATCAATTTGAAAGAACACTTTTTTTTCTCGTGTAGCAGCGCACTGCCAAAGTGACACTCAGCGCGCTGAAGTGCACTCGCTCAAAGTGCACTTTACTTTCCCCGTGTGGCACGGGTATGAAATGGTGCGCATCTAAAAATTAGATTGCAGTGTCTGGGCTTGTGTGGTGTGTCCGTTTGTAATTAAATAAAGTATGGTCTTTTACGTACCAAAACCACGATCTGATTGATTACGAGACACGCCATACTGCGGGACTCCAGAAAAATTCGACCGCCTCGGGACCTTTAACGTGCACCTAAATCTAAGTACAGGGGTGTTTTCGCATTTCGCCCCCATTTAAATGCAGCCGCCGCGGCCGGGATTCGATCTGGCGACCTCGTGCTTAGCAGCCCAACACCATAACCACTAAGCAACTACGGCGTGTGGTGTGTCTGTGTCATTTATTAGTGTCACTGAGCGCAGTATGGAGTATGTGTTGTTTAGCGTTGTGCAGCTTCTAGCGCTCTAGAGGAGCCAAAATAAAAGCGAAAGCCACCCGCCAGTGCGGTGGCAACCTTTAACTCCGCGTATACTTGAAGGTGTAGCGCCTGCATCTTCTCGGATTCACAGGGGCGCTCGCAGCAAGGAAGGAACGAAGAAAAAAAATTACACCATCTTCCCGTAGGGGAACCCTGAGTAGTATGCGAAGCATCCATGGGGTCGACTCAAGGTAGTTTTATCAGCTGTATAAACTTGGACATGCAGCAGCACCAGCAACGCGCAGAACTGTTGTCGACGCCGTCGGCGTTTTGCCCACGTGCGCACCGAACGCGCGCGGCGTTTGTGACTGTTGCCGGTTAAAGTCCCTATATAAGAAAAGTACCGCCATCCGTTGATAAACGCCGCTTCTCTCTCTCTCCTCTATCTCCAATTGGACGATGATAGCGCACTTTTCACTTCTTCATATTTTCCTTTTTTCCGCCTCAGAGCCATGTTTCCGCCGCATGCGCCAGTTTCTGGGCGTAAAGAACGCCAGCGCTCACGTCGCTGACGGAACGCTTCTTGCAATGCCTACCTCATCCTGTTCTCATCGTGCTTGCCGCCTCTGACGAGGCCACGCTAGACCTCCTGGCTGAGTACGCCAAAATCCACGAGGTGGCCACTCCTTCGATTTCCGCAGTTGCGACGACGTCTGAGAGCTCAGAGGCACGGCCGCTGGATAAAAAAAACACCGCATATCCATGGGGTGAATGATGATGAGTGGGCGAAGCTCCGGAGGGAATCATCGGTAAACCGTGAATCTTCCGTGTAATTCTCCCAGTCTCGCCGCACTAAATCGAACGATTGACTTCCACCAATGACACGCGCCATATGTGACGTCATTCCTATTTTATAACAGCGCCCTTCATTATAATTGCACCATCTCCCGCTTAAGGGGACGCTAGCACAAACGCGTTATAAACGTGCAGTACTCTCTAGTAAGGGGGAGAGGCCACAGCGTCTTACGCAGCCGTTTACACATGCCGGAACGTGCACCGCTTTTGCCGACGCCATCACATGACTGCTGAGAGAGCATAACACCCGTATTCATAAACGCTCCTCGACTTGAACTTGACTTGCCACCGCCTTCAATGCGTTTTGAACGCGCTGCCCAAGGCGGTGGCAAGTCAAGTTCAAGTCGAGGAGCGTTTATAAATACCGGGGTAAGGCGGAGAGGCCACAGCGTCTCACACCAGCTTCTTACACGGGCAGTAACGCGGCGCTAGCACAAACGCGTTAGAAACGCGCAGTCTTTCGTTAATGTTGGGTATTTATTGTCATCGTGGTGCGTGCGTCCATGTGCGCTTCGTGGCGTAGTGGTTAGCGCCGCGCGTTCGGAAGCGAGGGGTCCCTGGTTCGATTCCGCGCTACGGACACAACTTTCGGATTTTTCATAAAAGTAGACGTGGCTACCTACTACTACTACATACTACAGAGGAGGGACAGACCCACACCCTACGGAGCTTCGCCCCTAAAAACCTGTTTTTTATCCAGCAGCCGTGTCAGAGGTGTCTGAGCTCGAGGCGCACATTCATGACCTCACCGCGGTCAGTGACCGCGGCCAGCACCGCGGCCACCCCCTAACTCACTACGGACAAAATTTCACCTGTACGTTTCCTTATTGATGCGGACACTGAGGTTAGCGTAGTGCCTGCCTCCCTGACTGTCCGCCATTAGAATCCTCGCAGACAGCCTCTGCGTGCCGCCAGTTCCGCCACCATGGCGAAATACGGGCTTCGTTTCCTCACCACCTACCTCGGATAGAGCCGCACGTTCTACGAGTTTTTCTTCATCGCTGACGTCATCCATCCCACTATCGGATCGAATTGCCTGTTCGTCTACGACCTGGTAGAATCATGCGGTGCCAAGGGATCGTCGATGGAATCACTCGTGCGTCTATCGTAGGGAGAGAGAAAGTGAAAGACGTATATGAGATTTAAAAAATGTACTGTAGTGTAGAGGAATGCCCGGCGCTGCAGCCACATCGCCAGCCGTCCGGGAGGTGCGAGCTCGAGATTGCCTGAGTTGTTCTGGTTGAGACACGCTGCCTGCTGTTCTCTTGTCCTGTATTCCTATTAGATTCTGGTGGAGGTGTTGCGGTTTTCCCCCAACCTGGAATTACGCACCCAAACTCTGCCGTCCGTCATGCCTGCCGACCCCAGCCCGACATCCCCACCGGCATAGGCCGAAAGTTTTCATTTTTCCGGGGGGGGGGGGGGGAAGCTGGGGCTTGACCAGTTTTCCGAGCCCCACCCATGTATGCATATGGGGTGTTTCAGGGTGTTTCAGCGAACACTTTCAAAAATGCGTAAAGTGGACCTGTGGTTGATACCCCAATTCTCATTAATGAGCCGGTCTACTCGAAGCGGCGGACATTACATGCGCAAAAAATTGAAATGTATAATCGACTAATTAATAAAAATTCACTAATTAAGTTTTTAACGAATTACCTGATGGCCCATATTGTAATCTACAAATTGTAGCCGTGGAGTGCGCAAGGCTGATCCACTTGGAACGAATTCCCGGGATGACACCCCTTTCGGGATATTAATTCCCGAACTTTGCGGAGAAATGCATTGGCGTTCCAGTTAACATTGTGCTTCAATGCATAAAGCGACGTTTTGTTAATAAACTAACTGGAACGTTAATGCATTTCTTCGCAAAGTTCGGGAATTAATATCTCGAAAGCGGTGTCATCCCGGCAATTCGTTCCAAGTGGATCCGCCTTGCGAACTCCGCGGCTACAATTTGTAGATTACAATATGGGCCATCAGGTCATTAGTTAAAAACCTAATTAGTGATTTTTTTATTAATTAGTCGATTATGCATTTCAATTTTTTGCGCAAGTAATGTCCGCCGCTTCGAGTAGACCAGCTCATTAACCAGAATTGGGCTATCTGCCATAGGCAACCTTAGATAAATTTTGAAAGTGTTCGCTGAAACACCCTGTATATAATGTATATATATATATATATATATATATATATATATATACATAACCTTTACTAACAGTTACACTGGAAGCTTCCTGTGACCTCGAAAGATTGTTCACTGGAGTGACGAGCTTATATGAGTGTTTGCAAGACCTCAGAGTAGGAGACAACTCAGTTTTACAGCCTGAGTCCCCTGGCACCGCCAAGAGACTGGCGTCTCTCGGTTGAGCCATGCGACAAGCGGTTTCAGTTAAACACGTTAGGGAGATACATGTGTTTTGTGCGTATTAAGTCGCATAAGTACACATCTATGAAAAAGCAATGTAACGCCTTGTAAAAGATTTAATAGAAAAGATACAATCAAGAAATCTTTTCCTGACGAAAGGTCAGTTATTGAGAAGATAAGACTTTACATACATAAACATTAAACGATATATAACAATTTCTGACCACAACTTATGGCTAGAATTACTAGCGTAAGTATAATGTGATTCCGTAACGCCACAGTTTCATTAAATGTCAAAGCATGCCTTATGCCACTGGTTTCGTTTATTTTCCGGAGGCAGAACAAAGGATTATAGAGTAAAAATTATCAGGTGCCCAAGTAAATAAACATAATAACAAATAAATAAATAAGACAGCGGTATCTCGAAAGCGCGAAAGGACTCGATAGCATATATAGGAACAACGTGGATTGTGTTATTGAGAGGCAAATGAAGCATACAACAAATAAAAATTCATCAGGAATATGCACAGATAGACTAAGGAGTTTTACAAATAGCGCAATCACGCGTCTTTTCTTACCCAAATGCCCTCACTCTGCTTGCGCTGTTCAGGACCCCATTTTCGTTTCTTTGTATAACTTTTTGCGTTGTTTTCTTAGCCAGGTGGTTTACTTTGACTTGTAAGTTGGGGCCTTTTTCTCTCCTATTAAAGACATCAGTTCGTTGTCTGATGCGATTATTTCAACATCATTGAAAAAAAGGCATTTGATCTGGAAATGAAGTCGTCGGAAATCTTATTCAAATTTAATTTGGCGGGACAGTTCTTTGTCTGCGTGAAAAAATTGCCAGATGGTTCAAACGGGCGTGTCCAGTCGTCGACCGCAAGTACATTTTCAGTCACTGAAGGCAGGAAAAGGACCTCTCAAAAAAATTAAGTTATGTGGTTTTACGTGCCAAAACCACGATTATGAGGCACGCCGTAGTGGGGGACTCCGGAAATTTGGACCACCGGGGGTTCTTTAACGTCCACCTAAATCTAAGTACACGGGTGTTTTCGCATTTCACCTCCATCGAAATGCGGCCGCCGTGGCAAAAGGACCTCTCAGATGTGGTCGACAAGACCGGCATGGACAGCGCAATTTTTTTTAGCTTGGCCCATTTCCGGCAAAAGGTTTCGCAGGTGTTCGCCCTTGCCCCCCGTAAACATGTGCACGACGTCCCCAAAGGTGTGCAATGATGCCGACCTTTGCTGGCTTAAAATTTCAAACAGCATATCTCTGTCGAGAATCAGGAGTCCTGGTTCAAGGTCGTCACCGTAGAACTATGTTATATATGCTTCGTCTTCCTTCCCTATGGCAAGCTGCTTAATGTGGGACTTATGCTGCCACATATCAGGTGGATACCTGTTCTTTAACGAAGACAGCACTGTGTCAAGTACTTCATAGAACCTCTGGCGGTACATGTCACTCGCTGATGGAAACATGTGAGCTAAGGAACCTTCATAATAGCGGCGCGGGGTCTTCTTTCGCCTAGCCGCTAGAACACACGGGTCCTCAACTTCTACTTTTCCTGCCTCTGCTATACACATGTGGGTCACGCGCTTCATTTTGAAGTTAATCTCCGCCGAGTTCAAGCTTGGGCCATCCGAGATGGCTGGGGTCCCTTCGCGTGCGCTGTCTCCCCGCGCGCCTAGTGTTATGTTTTCGCTGGTGTTTATACGGTGGAAAATACGCTTCCTTTTCAGCGTCAGACGGGTTCTGGCGAAGTACCGATAAGCGAGGTGCTCACTATTGGTTTTGTCGTTGGTGCTCATGCTGTGTTTGTAGCCGGTGCTCATTGCCACATCCGCAGCCGCGGTAGAAGCGAGCTCGACGCCTGTTTTATATTTCTCCTTTTATTGCGACTGCAATTCCATGTATCGACACCCCAGGCGAGTTTTCGCTGTCGTCGTCGCTGTGATATTCCGTATAAAGTCCAAAAGTCTTAAGAGTGAGCAACCTATACCCTGTGGATGGGAGAAAAAGCGCGTAACACTGAACCGAAAATGATGGCGGCTTGATTGACATTATCTTCCCACGCCGTCAATATTCGGGTTATTTGGAGGTCACGTGATCAAATGCGCGCATAGGGAGGAGAGCAGGCGTCTTCTCATCTAGCCCTGCCGCAGCTGCAAATTACTGTGTGCGGTTGACGCTTACGCGGCCCGCGTGCCGTATTCAATTGTTGGTAATCATTGGGGGGTGCAATGATCTTTTTTTTCTGAGTCCTAGTAGAAGCTCTGATGCGCATGACTGCTATTGATACTGATTTCGAGCGAATCCAGCTTGGCCTCACTTCGGTTACTAAGTTATATATATATATATATATATGACCTCTGCATGCACGTTGCGATGTTTTCATCCCAATAAATGTTGTAAATTATTATGAGTTTTGTTTTCATGAGTCGCTAGCATTTGCTACAAGAAAGAGAAGCAATGCTGAGCCACATATCATTCACGTGTATTTCACACACCGTTGATAAAAGACTCTGCCGAAGGGGTCACTAAAGTCTGCAGGTCTTTTTCCGTGTCAAAAAAGTGTGCAAAGCATTTTGTAGCGAGTTGAACATACAGCAACATATTGATTCCCTAGACATAGACTATCCATATCATTAGAAATAATTATTACTTGGCTAGCTACTTTTCTTTAAAAATATAATAAACTTTGTCCTGTGTACACATTGAAATATAGTGTGTCTGTCAATGGTGTTCACACTGGAAATTTAAATAACATGTTGGAGTTAAAAATTACGGATGAGGGAGCCGACGTTGGAGCGTCTAGTGCTCTTGTTTTCCTATTGCCAGGATTTTCAGAAATAAAGCAAAATTATGAATAAAAGCCGTGCACGTCCGCGTCAACAATGATGCAGTGAGCTTTTAGCCACAATAACATTGTAAGTGAAAATGTAGAGGCAAGTCAAAGAAAGCTTAAACGGTTTGAGTAACAGGACTCTGGTACTGACATTTTAGGAGCGAGGGGGTCTGCGGCATCGCCGGAGGGGGGGGGGGGGGCTCTGCCTCCCCCCCGGAAAATTCCGGAGGGGGCTCGAGCCCCGGAGCCCCCCCCCCCCTCCCCCCGTAGTCGGCGCCTATGCCCACCGGTTACTCCAGCCATCGTATGTGCCGGTGCCCAGCGTCAGCGGGATCCTGATATCTTCAGCGGCACCGATGAGAAAGACGTTGAACATTGGCTGGAATCGTACGAACGCTCCAGCAACACCAACAAATGAAACGATCCCTTCAAGCTCAGCAACGCGACCTTCCATTTATTGGTCGTCGCCAAGCTCTGGTTAAAAAACCACGAAGCCGATCTCCGCACGTGGGCTAGCGTAAAAACCAGCACCGCGGACGTTTTCGGTCGCCCTGGCGTGCGCAAACTTCGCGCTGAACAACGCCTACGAAACCGATCCCAGCAAACTGTTCAAACGTTCACCAGCTACACTGAGGAGATCGTCGACCATCGCCGAACCCAGGCACTGTTTCTCAGGTCATTGAGCTTTGCCATAGTTTCGACGAGCTCTGCAGACAGCGTCTTCTCACACGGCGCCCACCTATGTCCGATGAAAGCCTCGCGAGCGTGGCCGCGGCTCCTGAAATGGACTTCCTGCTTTAACAGATAAAAGAGTTCGTCCGTGCTGAGGTCGCCCGGCAGCTTTCGCTGCTGTCCTCAACCACGCCACCACCCTCGCCTTTGCAGGCCAACCTTCGCCACGTCATCCACGAGCAAGTTTTCGCAGCTTTCCCTTCTGCCCGCGAGACTCCGCCGGTGCCAACTCGCGTTGCTTTACCCGAGGTGACTGCACCTCTCAGCTAAGCCGAGGCTCTCGCGCTGCCCCCACCTCAGGCCTTTGCGCCATTCCCATCAGCCGGGCCACTGCGTCCAGCTCCTCACTTCGTTCAGCCGCGGTACCCACACAGCAGTGGACAATGGCGCACTCCTGACAACCAGCCAATATGTTTTGCGTGTGGTCTACCTGGCCACATTGCACGATTTTGCCGTCACCACGCACCATCCTACCGCCGTAGCTTGGACACCGAACCACACCATTCTCCATACCCGTCATCCTCCGCGTCTCAGAACCCTGGCTCGATGTCTTCCTATTCCGACCACCGCCCTCTTGTTGACCGCCGTTCGCCATCACCTCGACGCCGCTCGCTTTCACCGATGCATCGTCGTCCTTCTACGCCTGAACGGGAAAACTAATCGCCGCAGTTCCAGAGGTAAGAACTGCGTCACCCACGAACAGACCAAGGCCTCTCTCTTCTCCGACTAATGTTATGTATGTATATGTGGACGATGTCGCTGCACTCGCTCTCATTGGCACTGGTACCGCAGTTTCAGTTATTAGTGCCAAACTTTGCTGTTCGCTCAAAAAAGTCACGACGACCCTGTCGAACGTATCACTTCGTACTGCAAGCGCCGACCGCATCACACCTGCAGTTGCGTGTACTGCTCGCGTTGTTATCAACGGCCTCCTCTACATCGTCGAATTTTTGGGGCTGTGTTCTGGTTCCCACGATCTTATTTTCGGCTGGGACTTCCTTTCCGCTAGTAAGGCCGTCATCGAGTGTTCTCGTGCTGAAATGGAATTTCAAACGCTGTGTCATGCCCCACTCCTTGACGCTTGTGAACCTGAAGATAAAGTATTTGTCGCCGAAGACGTTACAATTCTACCGCACTCATCTGCCCTTGCCACAGTGCCATGCAACATTGTTGATGGTGCCAGCGCACTTTTTACGTCATCTGCCATTTTCGCTCGTCGCAAATGTTCCCCGCTGCCTTTCGCTCTTTTGGACGTTCATGCCGGTCTCAGCAGACTGCTCGTCGCCAACCGATGGTCCTGTCCTCTCACGTTGCTTCGTGGGGAGTGCGTTGGTCGCGTCCAGTGTGTCGACCCTGCTGCCGTCATTGACATGCCAACTGGTTCCATCGCCACTTATGAGGTCGCCGGAGTGACCTGCAACCCCGCACAGGAGCCGACTTCGCCCGATGTTTTACATGGCTCCATCGCCGACACGTTGACTGTTTCCCAATGCGCCCAGCTTCTACACCTTCTCGACAAGTACCGTTCGTCTTTCGACTGCCAGCATGTTGCCTTGGGTCGCTCGTCAACTGTTTGTCATCGCATCGACACGGGTACCAGTGCGTCACTGCGACAAAGACCATATCGTGTATCCGCGACAGAGCGCCGTATTATCGATGACCAAGTAGCTGACATGCTCAAGCGCGGCGTCCTTCAGCCTTGGGATAGTCCCTGGGCATCTCCCGCTGTTCTTGTTAAGAAGGATGGATCTGTTCGATTCTGTGTCGATTACCGTCGTCTAAACAAAATTATCTGCTGGGTAAACAGATTACCCAGCAGGCTGCGACATGGTTTCGATGCAACGCAAGGATGCCTGGATTAGTGCTCTTATCCGCTTCCTTTCAAGCCCTTGGACAGTTCCTCGACCTTCTCGAGCTTTGCGCCGTCAAGCATCTCACTTCGAAATTCGGGATGGACTTCTCTATCGCCGGAATTACGCCTCTGACGTCCGCAAGTGGTTGCTGGTCATAACTCGACGTCTTAGTGGTGAAATATGTTCTGCCTTCCATACTGACCCGCAGTGTGCACATGCGGGTGTCTTCAAGACGTACACCCGGCTTCGCTCCAAGTTTTATTGGCGTGGCATGTACACCTTTGTGTGCAAGTACATTCGGTCGTGCCCTCAGTGCCAACGCCGCAAAGTTCCTGCTCAGCATGTCTCTGTTCCGCGCCAGCCAATTTCGTGTCCAGCCAGGCCCTTCGATCGCATTGGCATTGACCTGTAGGGACCCCTTCCGAGCACGGCTTCCGGAAACCGCTGAATAGCCGTCGCCATCGACCATTTGACGCGCTACGCAGAAACAGCCGCTCTGCCTGCTGCCACCGCTTCTGAAATAGCATCCTTCCTCCTGAAAAACTGTATTCTCCGTCACGGTGCACCTCGCGAACATTTGAGTGATAGAGGACGTGTCTTCCTCTCCGAAGTCGTAAACGCGCTCCTTGCTGAATGTCCCATCGTTCATCGCACCACCACCGCCTACCATCCCCAAACTAATGGTCTGACGGAAAGATTTAACCGCACCCTTGGCGAGATGCTCTCTAAATACGTCGCCTCTGATCACACTGATTGGGACCTCATTTTGCCATTTATCACGTTCGCCTACGACACTGCACCACAGGCGACCACAAGCTTCTCCCCTTTCTTCCTCTTGTATGGCCGCGAACCTTCGACTGCCCTCGACACCATTCTTCCGTACAGACCCGACTCATCCGAATGTACGCCCATCTCTGAAGCTGCTCGCCGCGCAGAGAAATGCCGTCAGCTAGCCCGTTCCTTTACAGCCGTCGACCAATGGCAACAAAAATATCGACGTGACGATGATCACCCGCATTCTCACTTTCTTCCGGACTCCCTTGTGTGGCTTTGGGTTCCTGCCGTTCCTGCGGGACTCTCATCCAAGCTTGTTTCCAAATATCAAGGACCCTACCGTGTTGTAGCACTGACATCGCATGTGAACTACATTGCCGAGCCTGTCAGGTCACCTACGGACCAACGCTGTCGTGGGCGTGAAACCGTCCACGCACAACGCCTGAAGCCGTATTACGACCCAATGATTACATGTTCACCATGAGTCGCCAGGATGGCTCCTTTCCCGATGGGGGGCGATTGTAGTGAAGACGAATGCCCGGCGCTGCAGCCACATCGCCAGTCGTCCGGGAGGCGTGAGCTCGAGATTGCCAGAGCTGTTCTGGTTGAGACACGCTGCCTGCTGTTCTCTTGTCCTGTATTCATATTAGACTACATGTAATAAAAGGCAACCCCAGTGGCTTTTTGGGTGAGGTGCCTAGATTAGGTTAATTGTTTCGCTCCATACAAGCTACACCAGCAAGGTGTCATATATAGCTTTGCGGTGTTTAGAGGTCGCTTTTACAAGGATCCAGTTGTTTAGTGTGACGACTGAGCTCTGTAGCCCAGCAAGGCAGATTCTTCGCAGTGAGGATAGGCCAGAACATTTCCTTAGCAGGTGATACGCTGTGGCTAGCGTAGGACTCCTGTCAAAAAGTCAACTGCTGCATTGGCATACGCACTCTTATGTCATCAAACTGTTACAATATAATTTTACACGAGTTCATTGAGGTCACGAAGCCATGCAACTTCAACCACCCTGCTAGTCACATGGTTACGCACCACATCATCACACGTGGTCCTCCAGTATTTTCTCTTCTTCGCGGCTTTTTTGGCGAGCATCTTGCCGTCGCTGTGCGCGAATATGAGCGCATGCTGCAACTCGGCATCACTCGTCCCTCCTCCAGACATACGCATCACTGCTACATCTTGTACCAAAGAAAGATCCGGGTGACTAACGTCCGTGTGGAGACTTCTCGGCTCTCAATGCTCAAACCACCAGTTAAGTTTGTTCTTTGTCCTTGAAGTCGATGAAAGTCTCTTCAAGGTGATTATCGGCGTTGATGAAGCAGGAGGCAGGTTGGAGGCAACAAAACTTGAGGATATATTGCAACGAAAATATTTACACAGTCAAATGCAGAGTTAGCAAAACAACACTGATGCAAAACACACAAGTAACGAGCGCCTTACTCTTCGACTTTTCCTTAAGTTAGAGCCTAGGACAACTGTCACTACATACGACCAACCGAGTCTCACTGTTCTACCACTAAGTGGTTACGGCCCAGACTAGCGTTGCATCGTACGGAGTCTTACTGATCTATCAGGTTTAGTGATTACAGCCTAGACTGAGGAACAAGCACCTCGTCTCGATTGTTATAGGTGAAAGAGACAAAGAAAAAGGGCGGTAGGACCGTTGGCCCATCCCACGGAAGCAGTTGCCATTGAGAGCTGAAAGTTTGTTAAGCCACAACCCAAAGGGATGGGCTTACAATTAAAAGTAAATGTATTGGAAAACAACCCTGTTTTCCTTCTTTCCGCAACTCCGTTTTCCTCTGCTATTTTCACGTGCTCAGTGACGGCCTCAGCAAACACGCCAGGCATGCACGATTTATTGCTAGGCCATCTCAAACCTCGGTGGCGTTTCTAGCCAGCAGGGGGCTCGGGGGCTGGTGTCACAACACTGCGTACCGCAGTCCCCCCCTCAAGGTTAGTCCGCGTTGACCTATTATGACCATCGGCGGAATGCCAACCCAGTGCGCGCAAGACCGCGTTCTACGAATCCGTTCTCCGCATCCGCACCGCGCCCCCCCGGCGCGCGCCGCGGCTCGTCACCCGACGCCACGCGGGCCGTTCGACCCCTCACAAACATTAACGGTTGCTGCCCGGACGCGCTGGGGAGTGACCACCTCCCTATTCATAGAACACATGGGCAAGTTGTGGCACCGCGACAATATATACAAAACAATCATGCAGCCCCACACCGCCCATTCTGTATGTTCGATAGAAGCGCGGCCTAACACCACCCATCACAGCTACCCACATGCCCATATCCAAGACTTCACTATAATCTGGCTGAGCGCAAGATCATTAGCAAAGTGGATCTTTTCAAGGCCTATCATCAGGTACTGGAAGGACCAAACGACATTCCAAAAACTGCCATCATAACGCCCTCTGGTTACTTCGAGGTTCTGCGCATGCTTGTCAGCTTACGCAATGCCGGATAGGCATTCTAGTGCTTCATTGCTGAGCTGATACGTCTTGCCTGCAGTCATCGCGTCCATCGACGACATACTGATTGCTAGTGCCAGTCTGCAAGACTACGACCATCACCTATACGTAAACCTTTCCCTCCAGTGTAACTATCGGCTTTGTGTTACAACAATGTGTTGACTCTGAATGGTACGTTTTGTGCTATTTTGCTCGGAAGCACCAATCCGCCAAGACTCACTACAGCGGTCTTCTGTCTCAAACTGCTGGCCATCTACGCCACCATTCAATACTACCTCCACTTCCTGGAAGGGCGCGAGTTCCACGTGCTGGCTGACCATAAGCCTCTTATTTATCGTTGCTTTGGCATGAACTCTTCACAGTACCCGCTCGAGAGATTCGGCAATCTTGTGTACATCTGCGAATTCACCTTCTATACTACTATCAAATGAGAAAAACCCTATCAGAGGCACAGCGCAGCCACCCTGAACTACAAGAGCTCGAGAAACGCCCCTCTCCCTAAGTTTCGAACTCGTCCATTACTCGTCCGTGCCATGCCCACGTGGTTGCGATGT
>NC_051156.1:120270094-120450093 GCF_013339745.2 Dermacentor silvarum
ATTTATTAGACAGCTGTGCAAACTAAGGTAGTCGTTTTATCAGCTGCATAAACTGCTGTAAACATTCGCTTACTGACTAAATTAACCTGCACGTTGTCACGCGCGCACAATCACACACGAACACATCTCTCTCGATAAGCGCGGACACTCACTGTCAAAACGATGGCGTGGGGGAGAGCGGCAGCAACAGCGAGCGAATTGTCCATCGTGCTACTTCTAGCTTCAACGCGAACTAATTGCGCCGAGAATACACCGCACACGACGGCATCAGGAGCGCTTTAACGAAAAGCTATTCCAAACTGCCTCTATTCTATTTCTGAAATCAGGCCTCCATGATTGCCCAACTTCACTCGTCCTTCACGCAACGTAAAAAAAAATATTGCGTAGCTTGCACGGGAGGCGCAATGCTACAGAGAAAGCGGAGCTGATGGGCACCTAGCTTCGCCTGGCTTTTGGGCTAGGCTAAGCACTACCAAGTCATCCCCAGCATTTCCGGAATTTATTGATCATTTATCCATTATCGATTAGCTGCTGTTTGACTATCGGTTGTCTATCGATGACAGACTAAGCTTAAGTAGTCCAACCATGCTTAGCTAGACTTAACCAGGCTCAGCTTCGCCAGTTCACAGAGGTACGTGTCCATTGCGCTTGTACCCTTTCTGCACAACCGCCAGGATCGGCCCACAATTTCTGTTCGCAGGTTACGGACTAACGCTCGGCCTTAACAGCTCCGCTGTTAAAAAACCTCGAGAGCTACTCACTCTTATATGACGTGTGCACACTAATTATGAATGTGAGACCGAACAACAGAAAAATCTAATTTTTCGATTCTATGCCTTTTTACCATCAGCCATCCGCAATTGGTCAAAAGTTTTCGGGCTGCGTCCAGTTCACCTGTCTGTCACCTGACGTCCAAAAACAGTGAAAATCACTGCGTCAAAGTGGCGTGTACGCATTAAAGATGCATTCTTACGCCGTTCAAAACTTAATTTTCTTTTTAATAGCCGGACACTGCCCCGTTCCGACATGAATAGAAGGTGGGTACCCGCCGATCGCTCTGGCACTGGCTCGTCGTTGCTGCCGTGGAGAATGGATTAATTGCCTGTACTAAAAATTTTGCTTGACATTATATCGTTGTCGAGTCCTTTCAGCATGTAAACAACATCGCTATGTCAAATTTTCTTCACTGAAGATTCGTTTTAGCTGCATTGTTACGTTTCCGTTGCACGCCGACGTGATTTTCTAGCAGACACCGATAGCTAAGTAAGAAGAAGCAGGGCAAACGCAGACGCCGGCAACACCCTCCTCATCAGGTTATCTACTTTCACTGCGCTAGCCCAGCCCCACCTTACCGCCTCCACTTCTGCGTGCTCATCGCCCTTGGTCAGCCAATCAGGTAAGAAATATATGTCAAGTTAGGCAATGTTATTCCTTTTGAAAGCAAACAACAGTGACCTCCTAGAAAATAGGAGAGCGTTTCAATAGCCTTCTCAAACAACGCTGCGAGTCACCGCCCGATGCTTGCGTTGGCGGTTACGTAAATTGGACATCAGGAGATTGGAAGGAAAACAGATTGGAATAGTTTTACGTTATAGGGTCCCAGCCATCGGCCCGCCTAGACTTTGTACCCAGCGCAGATCGCTCTCTGGATCGGGGCCGCGCGGCCGCGCTCAGCCGCGTCATACGTAGCCGCCACAGGAGTAAAACGTCCCCCACTTTCCCTGCGGCCTTGTGCGCGATGGACGACGGAGCGCTTTTCCCCGCCTTCCTCCCTTGCGCACGCGAGACTAAGCAACCATTCTCTGCTCACCCCTCTCACGCTTCCAGTTTCACCCACACCATACGGCGCACGGCCACTATGTTATCGCACTTGGACATTATACGAAACATCACGTCGACGACGACGGCGGAAATGTGCCTGCAGTGTCCATATATTTGCAATCGCAATAAAATTATGTGGTTCCGACTCAGTGTGGGAACCAGAGTAAGCGAAGCTTTCTCTGCTGTTTGCTTTGACTGACGATAGTACGCGGTGATCTTAACAGTGAATGTTTAATTTCTTCAGCATTTAGTGCAATGCAAGAGTGGTGAGTCGATGTTAAACGTTACCCTGCGTGCACATGTTTGTCCGTGTAATACACACAATACACAGCGAGACGTGCTTGCTTGAGGCATTGTTGTGCGCCATTTTTCATAACCTTCGAGATTGAGCCACCAGGCTTCTCATATGAATCTGGCACGCTTCCACTTGCACCGGCAACTTACGGCATCCGGCCGCGATGTTATCGCACTCGGACTTCACACGGAACATGGCGGCGACAGCGAAGGCGACGCGGATGACGTCGGCGTAAATGCGCCTGGAGTGTACATATAGTTTCTTTCACAATAACAAAAAAAAAAGTTTTGTACGGGAAATACCGCTGCCATAAACTAGAAGCTTGTTTCCCCACAGTGCGACTGAGTTTGTGGAGAAACAAACGAATTGTATATTTTCTTCGTATTTCCAAGCGATTTGGTGCGACAGCATTTAAAAGCCCGGAATCAGGTTAGTCATGTCCGAACGACTGTCAGACCAGTGTTTTCTTGCGCTACGAGGATATTGTAAGAGTCACCTTACGAGAGGAAATATTCCCGACCAGGCGGGGCTCCGAGAAGTATTGTCAAGCGATTACCTATTTGCGCAGCTAAGCAATCGTGTGGCTCACAGCAGGCCCTACAACAATTAACCCGGTGTAGTTCAGCGGTTGCGGATCCACTTTCTCAAACCCTCACAACCCTACTTTCGCGTATAACGTGCGAGATTTGCGTGCACTTAACAGGCACGCATGATTCTAGTTATACTTCCGAACTGAAAAAAAGAAATCACGCAGACAATCCTCTGGAAGTTGCCTAAGTATGCACAAGCATTGTGCCGCTTGTTAATCGCCACGCAGCCCAGTGTCATTATCAATGTTATGAAACTTGATTCGACGAGCATAAACCCTTACTAACCCTCATCCATCGTTATCAACCTTATCGAACATGATCTGACCCTTATCAACTATTATCGGTCCTTATCAACCTGGATGTCCAGCTAAGCTGTTGCAAAACTACCACTACAATTGCTGAGGGGGGCATGCAATGTTTTATTCATGGTTCGGATGCTTGTTTTGAAGTTTTTCTTTGTTGAAACATGTGCTGTTCTTTGTATTGTATGGGTGACCTCAATGAATGTATGCGCTGTTCGCTTCACTTCGCTGAGCGCTTGTAGCCTCTGCCTTACGTGGTTATGAGCCATTGCATTAGTCTGACGTGACGGACGGAACTGGTAGACATACATTTGGTAGGCATAGAAATGCTTTTGCATTTAAAACTAAAATGACATCGTTTATTAAACGAGACGAAGCTGCTGATTTTCGCTGTAACACGGGGACTCTGTTTTTTCTTTATTTCGTTCCGTCACGCGTTCTATAGATCATAAGTTCTCCCTTTCAATTTTTTTACACTGATAATATTCAAGCCTTCGCATTGTCGGCAAATTGCACTGTCAAGTAAACACAAGTAACAAGTGCTCCATTTGGCGATGTCCTTTTGTGTCAAAAATTTGCGTAACAGTAAATCTTTCTAAATACCTTATCGTTCTAAATACCATATGAAACACTTTACCATGCGCCGAAACTTGAGAAAAGGGGGCAGGCGCAGCCGTTCTTAGTGCTTCGATGGCACTCCATAAAGCCATTTAGCCCGCTCCTTCTTGCAGAATCTGACACCATCATCTTTCATTATACGCCAGGGCGCAAATATGCATCACAGCTGCACATTCGTGTCCATTTTTAGCATGGTCCACAAGCTCTTTCCCATCAATTCAACGGCGGACGAATCTTTTGCCCCTGTAAAGATGCTTTGCCGCATAGTAGCCAAACAAAAGCGCCCCAGGAAAAAAATTCAGCCAGCGGAATAAAACCAAACTGGACCTACATATATAGAGAGACCTACAGTATGTGCCACTAGAGTGCAATTAGCGGATTAGTTTTTACTGTGCTGCAAATGACGTTTTAAAGATCACCCCATGCATTTTAAATGGGTCTACAAAAGTGCCCCAGGAAAAAAATCCAGCCGGCAGAATTAAACTACACTCGACATATAGCTTGAGAACGTTGTCGGGATTGAGTGCCTAAAGTGCAAATCGCGAAAAACGAGCCATTGCTCAGAAATCGATTTTTAAAAAAGGCTGCCCATAGAGTTACGCCAACCGCATCGCCCCAGGGTTGGCTTCACCGCAGTAGTCGATGTCCCAGATTGCTGGACTTGGCGTTTTTCGGGGACTATGTACTAATCTGTCTGTCTATCTGTATGTCTGTCGCTCCGTCTGTAGCTCCGTCTGTCTGTCCGTCTGTCTGTCTGTCCGTCTGTCTGTCGGTCCGTTTGTCTGTCCGTCTGTCTGTCGGTCCGTCTGTCTGTCTGTCGGTCCGGCTGTCGGTCCGTCTGTCGGTCGGTCGGTCGGTCCGTCCGTCCGTCCGTCCGTCCGTATGTATGTATGTATGTATGTATGTATGTATGTATGTATGTATGTATGTATGTATGTATGTATGTATGTATGTATGTATGTATGTATGTATGTATGTATGTATGTGTGTGTGTGTGTGTGTGTGTGTGTGTGTGTGTATGTATGTATGTATGTATGTATGTATGTATGTATGTATGTATGTCTGTCTGTCTAGTCGGGCCAACTTGGATCACTGGGTGTGTAGCACTGAACATGTGGCGCTGTTCAATGAAACTCTTTGATGATAACTTCGTGCACTGGTTACATACCAGTTGGTGTATAAGGCTCTTCAATGTACATAATGCCAACTTGAGTAGCCGGGTATGTGACGCTTAGTATCCGCTCTTCAATGAATCTCTCATAGGCCAACTTGGGTAACTGAGCATATGCCACTGCATATGTCGCACACTTCGGAGACAAAAGAGATCCTTGAACTCTTTTGTTAACGCTAGCTTCCCTGCCTCGTACATATTGGCGTTTTAAGCATTTACTCATTTTGTGGCTTTATTATTGCGACAAACTTATATGCCCCATTTTGTGAAAATCCGGCGGCGGCATGGCCAAAATATGGTACCAAATATGGCTGACGTTGCCAAGAGCAAAAACACGTCTATAAATTCATGGATTGACAGCAAATATGTAAATGTCTTACACAACCCGGCATCTTGCCTAAAGCTCGCGCAACACTTCTGATGGTGTGCGGGTCACCGTCGTCATCGTCTTTTATCACGCGTTAACAATCCTTCAATACGAAATAGCAGCACTTCGCGCATCCATTTCTTGGCCAATCACCCATACTGGGTAGGAGCCACATACGGGACAGGAAAAAACAACAACCACAAAAACAACACTGTTGACGCCAACTCATCATCATCTTCAGCATATGTTTATGTCCACTGCAGGACGAGTTACCCCTGTCTTGCGCTAGCTGATTCTAATTTCTACCTGCAAATTTTCTGAATTCGTCACCCCACCTAATTTTCGACCATCCTCGACGGCGCTTCCTTTCTCTTGGCACCCATTCTGTAATACTAATTGTCCATCGGTTATGTCAATATAACTACCGGGTATGCCCGTTTGCTCTCAAATCCACACCGCTCTCTTCCTGTCTGTTAATGTTACGCCCAACATTTTTCGTTCCATTGCTCGTTGTGCTGTCCTTAAATTGCTCTCTAGCTTTTTTGTTAACTTCCAAGTTTCTGCGCCATATGTTAACACCGGTAGAATGCAATGATTGTACACCTTTCTTTACAATGACAGTGCTAAGCTCCCAGTCAAGATTTGGCAATGCCTGCCGTATGCACTCCATTCCAATTTTATTCCTATGTAAATTTTCTTCTCATGATCACAAAATTTCTCATGATTAACCTAGATAAACGTACTGCATTACAGACTGACTGGCGATTCTGAATTCTTGTTTCCCTATCAGGCTATTGAACATAATATTTGTCTTGTGCATATTTACCTTAAACACCACTCTTATACTTTCTCGGTTAAGGTCCTCAATCATTTGTTGTAATTCATCCTCATTGTTGCTGAACAGGCGAATGTCATCTGGAAACTGAAGGTTGCTGAGATATTCGCCATTGATACTCACTCCTAAGCCCTCCAAGTCTAATAGCTTGATTACTTCCTCTAAGCATGCAGTGAGCAGCATTGGAGAGATTGTGTCTCCTTTCCGATCGTCATGATGCATGGTTGCATCAGTGGTAACATATACAAGGAAATAGCCTGTTGACATAAAGTTGCATGTTACACAACTATTCCAACAGAGGAGGAGTTTCAGCCCTGTTTCCACCCTGTGACTAGTGGATCAGATAAATGTTGAATCATCCATTACATCGAAGTGTGGCTAACCTGAATATGACAATCAATCGTGCGGAATGCGCATAATTTATGCAATATCCGACACTCCGTGTTGTAGAATAAATTGGCCTGACGCGTGACCAGATGCGTTTCCCTTAGCTGAATTCTAGAGAGAACGCACTGGAAAGTCGTTGGTCCAGTGTATGATCCTCAAACCAGAAGAAAACTTTCGGTCACTGCCAAGGCGATTTGAGAAATCCACCAGATTTCCTTTCGAGCATAGTGCTTTTCTTTGGTAGATAATTATTCATTTCGTGTAATCTTCATTGAATCTTATACGCATGTAGTGCTAGGTGTCTTCTGGTTTCAAGAATAATATAGGGATCTCTATGGGGTGTTTCTCCGGTACAGCACTCCGCGCAATAATAAATTACCACGTTGAATCAGCTGTCTCCTAACTGTAAATGACTGTAAAAGAGAACTCGGTCGTCTAAAACGCTGCTTCATCAGCAATCATCAAATTGATACACACGGGTCAAATGTCTATAGTGATTTATCTAGTTCAATTAGGCAATAAAGCTAACCTTTTCAATATATCATGACTTTTTTTACAGGTGATCCTCGTTCATGCATGAAGACGTGGTGCCCAGATGTCAGGCGTTTTTCAAAGAACTCGTGGATTTGCCCTGCGGACCGTGATCCAGATTGGATGGAAGCGAATAGCGCTGCGCTGCAGCAAAAACGTCAGTAATCTTTAGTCTAGCTTCAATGAATTTACCATGGTAATATCATTGTAATATCTACTACTTTCAGGACAGCTACAGCATCTGCGGGCTCACATGAACCTGAAAGTTGTCTGACACAACAAGCTTTTACTCTACTCTCACTTTTATTAGCGTAGCGTCTCGAATGTTTTTGTGCCGCGGCATGCAGAAATGGTCGCCTCAGTCACTGTTGAATAGCTAGCTGGTTTTGCTTAGACAGCTGGAAAACCCTAGAAGCAACCAGCCTTCTTGAATTTTTTTTTTGACTTAGGAAATTATACTGAATCTATTGTATACTCTGGATATACTGGTAAATGACAAAAGCAGTAGTTCTTAAATGTAGAAACGTAAACTGAAAAAAAAAACAGAGCGCTTTACACGATGTCCCTTTTTTCTGTACATCTCCAGGAACAATTTGAACAATAGAACAAATTTGGTTATCCGAACCGAAATCACAGAATGAAACAACAGCAAGTTCTATGCAGCCATCATCTGCGGCCTGACTGGACACCGTAGAGGTCCCAGTTTCAGCATGGCAATACCCGGGGAAAGTGTACTTGCCGTAGCGAAAGGGATTTGTGAAGTCACAAAACCAGCAATGTCAAACAGAAGCATAATAAATAATAAAAAGCAAATGGGCACGCTATAAGCAATTCTAGAAAATATATTTGATAATATTTGCGGGATCATACAGTTACGGATCCCAAAACAGAGTACCAACACATAGGACTATATGCTGGTTTATTCCTTTAGTAAATGACAAGCCAAAAATGCATTACAACAGTGCCTTACGGAAGCAGCAGCCGCAGCTACCGCCGGTCATCCGGGAACCGCACCACAAGTCTCACGCTACTAATCTACCCTATTGACAGGACACGGTTATGTCCGACTTATTAGAGTGGGTTAGCTGAGCGCTTGCTGTCCGCTCCGCTCAGACCGGCATATGCTGGCAAATGCCATACAACCGCTTAGCGGGAAGGCTATGGCGCACAACACTCATACCGGCAGCGGAGCGAAAACCGAATCCCTCGCTCCGCTACAAAGCTGACTGAGCGGAGCGTGACAGCGTCTCTACTTGGCCCCTTCGTCGTTTTGCAGCCGAGTTGATAGCACGTCGCTCGCGTCTCGGCAAGACGCGCTTTACAAATGCGAAATCTATGCAGTTCCCTGCAGTATCTCAGAGCGTGAAATCGTAGCGGAGCGGAGCGTCAGCGGCGCTCTGCTAAAACTGTCTAATGCCAGGAAAGACATCCCAAGCCAATCTCAGAGCGCTCTTATCAGCCGCTCACATCGATACTGAAAAGGTGCGGCGCACAGCCGTGAAAGGATCGCATTGCTGAGCGAAGCGAATACGCGGCAGTGGTGGCTATATAGTTGATCACCACATCTTAAAGAAGGTAAAAAATTATACTATGGGATTGTACGGGCCAAATCTACCATATCATTATGCGGCATGCAATAGCGGGGGACTACGGAAAAACCTGGACACCTGCGGTTCTTTAACGTACACCCAAATCTAAGTAGACGGGTGTTTTCGCTCGCATTGAAATACGACCGCCATGGCCAGGATTTGATTCCGCGACCTTGCGCTTAGCAGCCCAACACCATATCCACTCAGCAACCACGGCGGGTATCTGAAGGAAGTACGTTTAACGAACTTGAGGGTGCATGTAAGAACGCTACTTCTGCCACATTTGACTAATAATAACTGAATACTGAACCCATATTTATTGCTCGCACAAGGAACTGAACTCATATTTAATCCTAGCACAAGGTACTTCCCGTGCTGCCGCCCTTCTAAGAACATGCTTAATGTTAGATTGCGGATTAGAAATAGTTTTATTATATTAAAGAGATATGCCAGAGAGCACTTCATAGAATAATGTATTCTAAACTCAGAGCGGAAGGCTTTAGCAGGCACTGTTATAGTGGAGAAAATATTTCCAGTTATTCTTTAACTAATTTGAGAAACTATTCTATTTGCTGTCTTCCGAAATACCATAAGCTACTAAAGTTTAGTTTTGAGGCGCTATTAACTGGAGCGTATTTAAGATATTTCGGCGGACATAGCTTAGACGGCATGTAGTGACACAATTTAGAAAGGAACATGACTAACCGTTATAGCTTGGCAGCAATCAATATGCTGTGTATGTTACGGGCACATTGTCCAATCATCGTCCGTAAGCCCAAACAATATAAAGCTGATTACAACCTCAGTAACGCCATTTATAATCAAAATGATGGATTTACGGCTAGGGCTTCCTGAACACGAAAAAAGAATACTGCAAATACCAACGATCGCTGGATCTCTGAATGTGATTCGCTTGCGTCACAGGTGCAGAGGTGTACATTTTACAGTGTTTGGGGGCGTATTTGTCAACTACGAGCATCCCAATGTTGCAAATGGGAACCAACACAATAAAATATTTCCTAACCACAGGCACCCAAGCGCTACACTTAGACACGAAATAAACCGCCGGTAACGTTGTTCACGTCGTCTGTAGCCGTTGACTTCGAACAGGAGCAACAGGAACGAGAGATCTCGCATTCCTGACTTCTTCGATCACGTGTGGCTCCCCGAAACTTCTATTTTTTTCGGTGTGTGGAAGGGTTTGGTATGGAATGCCTGGTTTCTAAGGTTACTTCGGTAACGCCATATAAAATAATATAATTCACATCACAGGAAAAGTGTCCGCATGTGGAACGTGCTTATCTTCTATGGCATCAACCATTCTGCTTCCGCATATGGTTAAAGAATTATTCGGCCATGTCTGTCTGTGATATAGCTTACGCTGCGTCGTCAACACTCCATAGCGTAGCGAAGACTGTACAGCTGTGGCGCCCTGTAAGTATATGTGGTATCCTAAAAAAGAACATTAAGTTCAGGGGTTTTACGTGACAAAACCACAATCTGATTGAGACACGGTGTAGTAGAGGACACCTCAACAATTTTGGTTAGCTTCGCGGCCCCAAATATAGCTGCGGAACATCATAGCTATATTAGGATAATGCAGCGGGTAGATTCGTGAGCCAAGATTTCGTAGACACCTTCTAGGTAAATCAGTGTCAGCACGGCGGAAGGCTGGTTTTTCTTGCAAAAGTAGAAATTATAGGAAGAGAACACGTCATATATGGAATCTTTGTACATTAGGTTCAATGTGCTTCAGATTGGCCCCTTTTGCAAAATGCCGAAATGAACGCCCGTCAATCAAAGCTAAGTCATGGTGAGGTGTTAACACTTTCCGCCACTTTGTTGCTATGTATGCATTTTAATGCAACCATTTTCTTTTCGCCCCGGAAGAGCGTGTTTGAAGATGCCGCTTTGTGTATTGCTCACGGTTCTTCTATTGCAAATATTACTACTTTGCATATTATGTAATGTGCATTGCGTACTTTTATCATTGTAGACATTTGGGCTTGTTGGTGTAACATTTTTGCAGATTTTATTCTCGTAGCGCAAAAAAAAAAAAACACACGGACGTAGAAGAAGAACGAAGACACACACAGGCGCTAACTTCCAACAGTTGGAAGTTAGCGCCTGTTTGTGCCTTCGTTCTTTTTCTACGTCAGAACGAGAATCGGTTTCATTGGAAATTAGTAAAAATATTACAGGCTGTTAATATACAGAAGGATGTTCCGAAGTCAGAGACTGCAAAGGGACCTCCTTTACAATTTAAACCTAATAAAGTGCAGAGTACAGCAGTTGTAATACATCGTGAACAAGAACTAATTACAGGTTTTAGCATAAATAGGTTAATGAAAGAATTAAACGTTCATAGATAGGAGGCATATATAAAAAAGCACTGTAGTATAATTTTGGCTAACGCTAAGAGTTTAGAGTATAAATGACTGGACGTACATAAAATAATTGTCAAACTCAAATACATGTGCATGACAAGGACATCAAACATGAATCTATTTGCACTGCTATGAAAATTAAATGAACGAACATTGAAAGAATGGCTATGAGTATAAACTAATCGTCAGTATTGGACAAAATGTATTCTTTTAGTTGTTTCCTGAATTCATGAATTTTAAGTGTTTTTATATCTAATGGTAGTGTGTTCCAGAATGCGACGGGTGAAAAATGGACGCTTTGTTTGCCATAATTAGTATGTATTTCGGGCAAAATGAAGTTCCTGTTTATTGCAAACCTGGTTATATAGGTATTTATTAGAGAAGATTATGGTATCAGACTATCGCATCGTAAGCAATTTATTTGTTGGAACAAAAAGGTGCCGAGGTTATATTTAACTAATTTTGCACCTGAAAGAATGCGGTTAGTTCGCAAAAGATATGCGGAGTTGTGGTCAAAGGGGCTAAATGTAATTATCCTAATATCCTGACTCTGTAGTATTTGAAATGAGTTTAAATGGGTGTTTACGTGTTTCCCCAACAAGTAATGCAGTAGGTATGTGAATAAATAAATTTAAAGTATACAGATAGTGATATTTGATAGTTAAATATGTGTCGTGTTTTTAGAAGCACCCTAATCCCGTAGGTAATCCTATGTTTTACTTTACATATATGTTCAATAAACTTCAGATTTCTGTCAACTTCTACACCAAGATAATTACAGGAAAAACTATCAGGGATAGGACTGGCACCAAGAAAAATACGAGGAATGGAATGAAGTGTTTGTTGATGGGAAGTGAATAAACCAAATTTTGTTTTCGACGGGTTTATATGTAGCTGGTTATGTTAAGGAAGTCATTTTTAGTTCAATCCAAACAGATTCACAATTGATTACGTTAAGCACAAGATCGCACCTTCTCCAGCAGGCTGTATAAATCGTCATTAAGGTTAGATATTAGAGTTGAAAGACATTTATTTGAGTTGATGATAGTAGTATCGTTTGCGCAAAGTATACATTTCGAAGAATAAAGACAGGCAGATCATTGACATATAATAAGAATAAGAGTGGACCCAGTATGGAACCCTGGGGCATCCCAGTGTTAGTTAGCATGGTTTTAGAATGAACACCTGAAATAGTTACTACCTGCATCCTGTCTGTTAAGTAATTTTGCAGTAATAGTAGTGCTGGGCCTGTAATCTCTAATGATTCAAGCTTATGAAATGAGATATGATGATCTATTTTCTCAAATGCTTTCGTCAAGTCCACAAATACAGTAGCTGCGTAGTTACCTTCATCGATAGCGAGCTCTAGTGCAACGGTTAGCGCAAAAAGAGCAAGATCAGTCGAGTAACCCGGGCGAAAGCCGTATTGGAATGCTGAGAGAATGTTGAATTTTTTAAGGTAATTACTTAAGAGTTTTTCAATAAGCTTTTGAATTACTTTGCTGAAGAAAGGTAGTACACAGATAGGGCGATAATTGGAGATTAAAGATCTGTTACCATTCTTAAAAATTGGAGTGATCCTGCCTTGTTTAAGTTCCTGTGGGAAACTGCCTGACTTAAACATGATGTTGATACAGATGTTGATGTTGATGTTGATACATGATGTTGATGTTGACCGCAGGAGGTCAGATATTAAGGGTACAATTATTTTATATGATAGGGGTGTTATTTGTCCATGCCGCAACCGGTTATCTTCATGTTGTTTATAACGTTTAGAACTTCCTGGGATGAAGTTGGAAATAAAAATAAAGAGTGGGGCACGCGGTGGAGCACGCGGCGGGGCACGGGATTGACATGCACAGGTGCGTGTAGTTCACTGCTGAAGAATAAATCAGCGAACGCATCAGCTATTTCTTTGGCGGTTTTGAACAGCATGCCTTGATGAGTAATTTCTGTTATTGTTTTGTCCTATTTAAAAAGGAGTTCACCATTTCCTATTCCTGTCTGATGCTTTCACCGCATTCCATAATTTTCCTTTCGTGCCATGTTTTTTCAGCTTTTTTTTTCAATGTGGCAGAAATCTGGCTAAAAAAGCTATCGTACCGAATGGCTAAGTGCTTGTAAAATGGTTGTCCATAATTTTCCTTTCGTACCATGTTTTTTCAGCTTTTTTTTCAATGTGACAGAAAGCTGGTTAAGAAAGTTATTGTAGCGAAGGGCTAAGTTCTTGTTAAATGGTTGTCGTTTGGTTTTTTTGTAAAGATTTTCCTTTTCGTGCATTAAAGCTAGGAGCTTATCCGTTATCCATGAATTCTGAGATGACGCAAATTTCTTTTTGCATTTAACTTGATGGGAGTGATGGTCAAAACAGGATTTAAGCATAGAGATAAAGAGTGAAAATGCGCTTTGTGTATCCTTTGTAGATAAGATGGGGGACCAGTCAAGATTCGACGTGGCTTCAATGAATGAGTGTTTGTCTAGCATTAATTTTGAGTACGAAATTTGTTCGGAGCCTTGAGTAGAGTGAAAATTTAAAAATATACGATAGTGATCAGTTATGTCGCTCATTAAAATACCTGCATCTGGTGGATATGCCAAATTTGATAGTGCATGGTCAAATAATGTACCTATAGGGTGGTTCGCACATCGTGTCGGTATCTTAACTAAACATTCATAGCCAAAGCTGTTAAAACAATCAGAATAATGATAATGTAAAGCGTTACTAGACGTTCTGTCAGCGAGGTTTATGTTGATGTCGCCTATAATAATTACATTTTTGTTTTCATTTGCTAGAATTCCCATAACATTATTGAGAGCAGCACAGAAATCTATTGCTGATGAAGAGGGTGAACGATATATGCAACCAATTATTAGGTTTTTCTTGTCTATGTTAAGGAAGTAATTTTTTAGTTCAATCCAAACATCTTCACAATTGATTACGTTAAAGCGCTCCTAAACCACCTCAGATATTTTTTGAACATTTCAAGTAAACTAGCCCATCGCGTTCAGAATGCCGTCACGATCAACCATGCCAACCGCTGCAGCTCTACGGCGTGCCACAAAAAAAAAAAAAAAAAAACAATGATTTCCTTCTCCCCTCGCTTTTCCGGTAACCACAGCGGTCGTCACGATGTCAGCAGGGGGAATCTGGTGATGTCAACGGCGGAAACGATGTCCATTGGTCGAACAAGAACCTACGACTTCCGGTTTGTCTACTAGCAGGTACGCGCGCTCCCTGCTCGTCCTCGCCGTGTTGCTCGCTTGTGCACGCTTGCGCATCGGTAATTTCAGCGCGCAACGCAAGTGCCAAATCGCTCGTGTTCCAACACAGTCATGCTTAGCGGTCTCATTAGCTGCGCGAACAGAGTGCGACAGCGTTGGCCTTTCCAGACGTGCGCGCAACACAGGGTCTATAGCGGCACGCTTCGCATAACACGCGCCGGCACCGCAGCAACAGCGGGTAGCCGAGAAGCGCCGAGGTCACGTCCACGTTACCGGCACGCTAACTGGCCGCGCGCCGTTTGCCATTCGCGAGCTGCCGTTTGCCAGCGGTTTTTCTCGCGAGCGGCGAGATTTCCTTGCGTACGTAGAGAGGATGAGACCGGGACTCATTTGTGCGCCAGCCTCACCGCCGCTGATCGCTCGACGGCGCCGATATCGTCGTTAGGCCTTTTCCGGTTCCCTTCAAAGCTAAAGCGGACGGCGCTTCGAAATGAATTTCCGACGTTCACAAGCCGCAATATTTTATTATCGTTGTTATTGATCTTCGCAATAATTGTACACACAGAAGAAAAATACGCTGATATTACCGGCGCCGTCGGCTGCGATGCGAGCACAGCCCAGCCGGTCGTCTCCCGTCGGTATCGTGCACTCAGCTGCAGCCGATGTTTTCGTTGCCGGTAGCAGAGGCGCGCACCTTCGCGGTCGTGCCTGTTGATCGTGCAGCGGGTGGGGCGCCGGCCGAACGGTCGTCTACTTTGGACACCTCTCGCGCGGCAGACTGGAGGCCGTTTCGTCGTCCGTATATGTGGCGCTAGCATGGCTAGCGTGGACGTGCCTCAAACGGAAGTAGGCAGTGTGTTGAAAAGCGCGTTGGCGATGACATATGTCACGTGTCATTTCGAGCAGCACTCGGCGAGGAGGGGAGACCAGCCGACGAGGAGAGTAGCGAAGGAAAGAGCGAAACGAGCGAGGGCCGTTTTTCGATCATCAAACGCGTGTAACTCGGCACCATTTCGAAAAATTCTCGCGGCTACGTGTTCGTTGTAGACTCGTGCACAACTGCAACACCACAACTAAATTTAGACCTCTGGGTGGTTTAGGGGCCCTTTAAGCCCAAGATCGCCGCTTCTTTTGTATGTAATATCATAATAGATAAATAGTGCTGCGCCGCCAAGGTTGCTGAACGGACGATTGGAGTATTCAGCAACAAAATTACGTAAACAAAAAAGGTGTTTATCGTGGTCGCTCAACCATGTTTCAGATGTACCGATGATTGGAAAGGGGAAGGTGAATGTATGTAGGAAATCAGAAAATTCATCGAAGTGTTTGCGCAGACTGTGCGCATTCAAATGCAGGACAGATCGTCAATGATTCGAAAGAATGTTTAACTGGTTAGCTGTAATATAGGATGAAATTGTGAGATTTACCTGGGCGACAGGCACTGGGCAAGGGTTGATGAGATTTAAGTTATCACTGAAACATCGGATTCAGTTGCGATGTGAAAGACACGAGTTTCAGTTGTTTTCCGAGCCTTGATTTGACATTTGTCTGTCCACAGAAATCTCCAGTTCTTCTTTTTCTTTAGACACAAAAGTTCGGAAAAGAGAGCCTTGTTTTCAAGTGTTAGATGTTCATTTACAAAGACAGGGTTCTGCCTTGTTGTTGCAGAGTCAATATTACCGAGGAAAAGTCTTGCTTTCCGTGCTTTTGCCGCGAATTCAGCTTCCTTTGTTCTCGAGCAGACGCGGGCGACGATGTTTTTATGTTCTGTTTTGGTAGGAACCCGCTGAACAACGTCCCGGTCGGTTTCTGTTACTGGGCAACCAATTTTGTTGCCAATAGTTTGCACGACCGTCGAGCAATCCTCTCCTTGTGTGCAAGGAAAGCCCTTAACCTCGACGTTGTTCACTCTCAAGTACTTCTCGAGTTCAGAAACTTTCTTTTTCACGGTGCAGTCGTTAGATTGCAAAGCCTCATTTTTCGCCTTTAGTTCATGATTTCCGGCACTCAGTTTTTCGACGAGTTTGTTCAGGAATTCCACGCTAGTTTCCAAGCTATCCGTTCTTTGCTTTAGTTCTATGACGTCTATGCCTGAATTGTTGGCCCTCCGCAGAAATTCCCCAAAGACGTTGTCAAGAAGACTTTCGCTCACGTTTCCAAGCTGGGATTCAATTTCTTCAGTTTTTTTGCAAGTTCCGCATTGTAGGCATTGTTCCCCAACGCTACCCCGAAGGCCCGGTGAGACGAAGCAAGCTTGGCAGTACAGGTTAACACAAGTTTGACAGAAATATCTGCCTAAACTTGTGTCCTAAACCTCCGTGTGTTTTTTTTTTTTGCGCTTTAAGAAGAAAATCTGCGTAATTTTGTACATATTTGTGAATACCACCAGTTTCGCTGTACTTGCCCCTGCATTTTCAGAAACATACAGCATTAAGAAAAAAAGCTTCATTTTGGGGTATACTAATACGGTTAGGTTTACCGCTCTCAATATGGACTATCTAATCTAAATACAAACAAGAGTTCCGCCACAAGGTTTAGTCACGTCGTCACAGTTTATTACTCGCTAAGTGAGTAATAAACTGTGACGAAACTTTTCATAATAATTCTTTTGTAATAAACACACTTTTCATAAGTGTGCGTCTGCTAATATACGCGGATGACACAATTTGTTTCGCTACATTCTTAGATAAACATACACTGTACCAAATTCTGTAGTTTCATGTGAGTAGCCTTCAAATATCGCGCGATTGTATTACCCTGCCTCTTCATGTTAGAAAAAGACACCGCATATCCACGAAGTGAATGACGGTGAGTGGGCGAAGCACCGGGGGATCATTTGGGCAAAACACCGGAAGCGTTAGCCGGAAGCCGGAGCTTCGCGTACATATACTATACATATACATGTATATAAATACATATATATATATATATATATATATATATATATATATACTGCACATTTGTAAAACCCGACGGGGTGGCTCAGTCAGCTAAGGCGTTGCGCTGCTGAGCACGAGGTCGCGGGATCGAATCCCGGCGGCCGCATTTCGATGGAGGCGAAATGCAAAGACGCCCGTGTGCTTACGTTGTAGTGCACGTTAAAGAACCCCTGGTGGTCAAAATTAATCCGGAGCCCTCCACTATACGGCGTGCCTCATAATCAGAACTGCTTTTGGCACGTAAAACCCCAGAAAGAATGCACATGTGTACAGTATATACAGCGCTTATATAGCCATTGTGCACCGCAGCGCCCCTAGCGGTCTCCATGCAAACCAGAGCTATGGACTACGAGGGACAAGGCTCGGCCCTAAGGTGCTTCGCCCCTAAAACGTGCAGTCCAAGATTTCTGTCAGACTGCCCCAATGCAAATTTAGCTGCTCTACCGGAAAGAGGTTATTTCACAAATGGCAACACCTACGTGATTAAGTGTTGTTTATGCCAGTCAACTAGAGTCCGCACAAAAAGCGTATTGCCTATAAGGGGAAGATGAGCAGTAGCAACGCTGCGCAGACTAAGCCAAAGTCGCTCCCGATTGCCCAGGGATGCACTCTAAAAACCGTTGCACCCTTTGGGGTGTATTTTTGCCACAGAACAATAATCGTCATCTGACTTGCGTGGCTTTCCCTTCTTTAACGCTGTGCGCCCGGCACTTCTCGGTCACGAACGACAAGAGCGTTATCAGCGTGACACAGCGTTCTGGACAGGAAAGTAACAAGTGCAGAGTTTTCAATATAAGAAACGCAATCAAGACAGGTGACGATTATTGTTGCGTGGCAAAAATGCACCCCAAAGGGTGCAACTGTTCTTAGAGTGTAGTCGCGTAGTATTTTATGGCTTGTATGTATGTTCACCATCTAATAAAGTTCAGCCGCTTTTTCTTGAATGCCGGACCTGCTTGCGAAATTTGGACCATTGTTCTTATAGTACGAGAGTCAGTAGGTTTATGTCCTGGTGACCATAAATTTACACCAAACAACATCTTATATCAAGTGGAGTGCCTATGCCTATCCTCTCATTTGATTCCGTAATTTTTCAGTGCAACAAATTTCTAAATATATATGCATCCCCACAGAGCCGGTCACAATAATCATCATAATCAGCCTATTTTTATGTTCAGCGCAGGACGACGGCCACTCCCAGCGATCTCCACTTACCCCTGCCTTGCGCTCGCTGCTTCCAGCTTGCGCCTGCAAATTTCCTACATTCATCGCCCCACCCCATTTTTAGCCCTCCTTGACAGCGTTTCCCTTCCCTAGGCACCCAGTCTGTAACTGTAATGGTACACCGGTGATCTACTCTACGCATTACATGGCCTGCCCAGCTCCATTTCTTTCTAATAATGTCAACTAGACATCCTAAACGACGGCTCACCAACATATTTGCGAGGCACAACGTACAGCAGCTGTCTTGATTTAGATATCGCTTCACGATGCCTTTCGTCTTCTGCTGCCTGGTGCACAGATGCTGAAACGTACGGCAGTGATCACCTACCTACTTATGTACAATTGAGATGGTTCACGAGACTCCCTAATCCTCATGCACAACGCACTGACTGGGATGCTTTTCAAAACAAACTGGAAGAGTCCTGCGGCTGTATAACTTCTCCGCAAGAGATCGAAGAGCAAATTACAGCAGCAATGCACGCAACAACAGACATCGTCGCAACATCACATTCCAGAACATCCGTTGATGTTGTATATGAGCATCTCCGGGCAGTCCGTCGTCGCGCCGAGAGGAAATACAGGCGAACTAAATTGATATCAGACTTGAGGACGTCACGTCGTGTGCAAAAGAAAATTCAAAGACGCTTAGAAAAGCTCGACAGACAGCGTTGGAGGTCCTTTTGCAGCAGCCTGGACCCAAGAAAACCATTGTCAACGATATGGCATGTTGTACGAGCCTTGCCATCTACTCCACAGCAACGACGTCCCTTCCGAGCTCTGGCTATCAATCAGATGCGCAGTGAGAATGAGATCGCGGAAGATTTCTGCTTACATCTCTCCGGCTCTACAACAGTGGTATCTACGCTGTTCAGGTGCGCTCCCCCTACAGTGGACGATCGTCTGGACCTTCCATTCACGCTACAAGAGCTACGTGCTGCGCTCTCTTCTTCAATACACTCAAGTGCGCCAGGGCCTGATGGCATTACCTATTCTACCCTACGCCATCTGGGCCCTCGAGCGACTGAAGAGCTTCTGGCTTTATATAATCTCTCTTGGGCCTCGGGAACTGTGCCTGCACATTGGAAGACAAGCAAGATCGTGGCATTATTGAAGCCAGGCAAGTCACCCCATGATATGCTTTCCTACAGACCAGTGGCGCTTGCCAGTTGTATAGGAAAAACCATGGAACGGATGGTTTTGATGCGCCTAGAATGGTTTTTGGAGAAGCGTATTATATATCCAGACGCGATGACAGGTTTCCGAAAGGGTAGGTCGTCAATCGACAGCGTTATTGATCTAGTAACGACTGTTGAACATCAAAAACGTCGCCGTCGATTGACGGCTGCTGTCTTTCTGGATATCAAGGGTGCATTTGACAATGTTCTACATGATGCAATTTTAAATGCCCTTGAAGAATATGGCATTGGTGGCCGTATGCATCAGTGGATAGCCAGCTATCTTCGCGAGAGAACGATATTTATGACAACTCTAGACGGTCATACAAGGAACCATCCTGTCTACCGTGGGGTGCCTCAAGGAGGTGTACTGAGCCCAACCTTATTTAATGTTGTTCTCGTTCGACTCGTCAAAGAACTCATAGGCGCAGTCTCGGTCTCTGTGTACGCAGATGACATCTGTATATGGACCACGAGCTTAACGCGCTTACAAGTACAAACGAAGCTACAGCGTGCAGTGTCAATAACGTCGCAATACCTAAATAGTCGTGGACTCCATCTCTCACCGACTAAGAGTGCCGCCATGGCATTTACGCGGAAGTCAATGGCCTGCTACCCCGTCATGATTGATGGCAAGATTATACCTTCGGTAACCCACTATAAGTTTCTCGGAGTCACCATCGACCGTGACTTATCTTGGTCGAAACACATCTCTGCATTGAGAAAAAAAGCTGGACAGCTTTGCACAAATAATTCGACATGTGTCTGGAAAATCGTGGGGGCCATCCCAATCATCTCTTCTGCAGCTCTACCAGGCACTTTTGGTTGGATACCTCCGCTACAGCGCACCTGTACTTTCTGGGATTAGTTCATCTGCCCTCCGCACACTTGAAGGCACTCAGGCTCGCGCACTAAGAATTTGCCTAGGGTTACCACGATGTACTTCCACATGGGGCACTATTGCAGAGGCACGCGCATGCCCAGCTCGAGTGTATCTGCAACATGAGCCAATGCGAGTGCATTTAAGGCTGCTGACAAGGCATAGGAATCATTCACTGACAAATGTCACAAGTATACGGCCTGACGCCGCCTACTCAGGAGCCGTATTGTCGCAACGGGATCTACTGCCGTCGGACTTCGCACCACATGGCATACCGGAAGCTCCACTCTGGACGATGGCAAAGCCGACGGTGAAAATCTCAATCCCCGGAATAACGAAAAAGTCGAAAATGCCGCTTGCGGGTCTCAAACATTTCGCGTTATCCTACATTGCTTACAAGTACGGATATACCGAACATGTTTTTGCAGATGGTTCTGTTACACAGACCTCTTCCGCGGCAGCTTACACGGTACCTGCAATGGGGATTACGCAGCGGTTCAAGATAGGACACAAAACATCGTCTACAGCAGCTGAGTTGACCGGTATTCGAGAAGCAGTCCGCTGCATAGTACAACAAAACCTCGCTAACTGGACAGTGTTCTGCGACTCGAAACCGGCGCTGCAACTCATAAGCAATTATATGAATCCCAGAAGCGCATATAGCCCTCTAATCTACGACATCATGGCTCTGCTTACTGAGGCGTCTCAATCCGGACATACCATTGCACTGCAGTGGATTCCCAGCCACTGTGGAATAGCCGGAAATGAGCAGGTTGACGCGGAAGCAAAAATGGCGCACACTGACGGGAAGATTATAAAACTTCCCTTTTGCCGTTACGACATCAACGCCTTGCTACACAACTCCATGAAAACGTCTATGGAGCGACAATGGGACAACCCCGAACATCGACAAGAGCGCCTCTATAGACTTGACGCCGGTTTGCGATTCCGACTTCCACTTCGGATGCGGAGAGGCCAGGAAACACTTATCCATCGATTACGGCTTGGTGTGGCGTACACTCGCAAATACCTTCACAAGATTGGACGAGAACGGGACCCTGATTGTAGCGTCTGTCACACTCCCGAGACAATAGAACACATACTTTGCGTGTGCCCTCAATATGCGACCGAGCGAAGGACACTAAAACGTAGTGTTGACTGTTTGGACTCCCGCCCCTTTTCGGAAGCCAAGGTTTTAGGCGCATGGAGAAGCGTTGATCATGCCCAGCGCGCCATAAGATCACTTTTGAACTTTATGTGTGAGACGGGCTTAGACGGTCGTCTCTAGGAACTGTGCAGTGTGCAGTGCGCGAAATGTGTTTGTGGGATGACATTCTGTGTGGACAACACTACTCCTGCGTGTAGTGTGTGAAAAGTGCACAACCGCGTATTGGACAACGTGTGTAAATAGTAGCTCATTGTACGATATCATAATCACCTGTCACCTACCTCTCTCTGTATCTCCCACTTCCCCTTACCCCAGTGAGGAGTAGCAGGCTAGAGACACGCTCTCCAGGCCGACCTCTCCTCCCTTCTCTTCATTAAAATCTACTCTCTCTCTCAACTAGAATAAATAGAACTAGACGGTTACAGTGGTGTTCTCGTTAATCAGTCGGTCTCATTTTATAACCTTTTGTGGCGTGAAATTGTTTTACGCGCAAGCGTTCATGCCCCGTCTGTGAAATCGCCGAGATTATCTGTTTCGCCTGTGAGGGGAAACGAGCGCCGGAGGGGGAAGGCTCCTGGAGGTGCAGAAAAAAATCGCGCGCCGGGGAAAGTACTAAACTCCCTATATAAGAAAAGTGCCGCCATCTACTCTTTCCTCCGCAGCCTCCTCTCCTAAAGCGCTTGCTTTTTTCTTTACTTTTGGCTTGCGAAAGCCAAGTCGACGGTGGCGCACCTACAAAGTCTACGTTGAAGCATTCAGGCCGGGCGCGCGCCGCCGCCGCCGCCGGCGACTGCGGCTGCGCAGAGGAGTTTCAACAAGGCTCTGAGGCGGAAAAAAAACAAAGTATAAAGAAGTGAAAAGCGCGCGCTATCATCGTCCAATCGGAGATACAGGAGAGAGAGAAGCGGCGTTTATCAAAGGATGGCGGTACTTTTCTTATATAGGGATTTTAGTACTTTCTAGGGGACCTACATTCAACGGCGTTGCATGTAGGCTCCCTAGTACCTTCCCCGGAGAAAGGAGAGGATGTGTCACGGAGGAGGAGGGTAGGCGGAGGCGCGTTGGGTTGAACTCCTCAGGCAGTTCCTGCAGGTTTAGTGTGTCCTATGGGCGTACCGCATTCGTCTCGTGATCGAGATACTGAGCGGCGAGCGAGAAGAACGGAGCAACGACTCAAGCGGCGGCAGGCCGAACGCGAGTTGACCGACCCCGAAGTCGTCGCCAAGCACCGGGCAAGAGCTGAACAAGTCCAGCAACAGGCATGGACTTAGCGTGTCCAGAAGACTCCACAGGAACGCGCTAGGCGGCTTGCGACAATGCGGGTGTATCAGGCAAGGCGGCGTAGCTTAGAAACTTCTCAACAGTATGAAGCTCACTTAGAAGCCCAAAGCAGTGCCTTGCGCAAAGCACAAGACCAAAGAGAATGCCCGGCTGTACACGGGCGCCATCAAAATCTTTAAGAGCGATTTCATCGATAACACGTTTGGGTACGTTTCCTAAACGGAATAGCACCCATGCGCTTACACGTAACTCGCGTTCACGAAGTCAAACACCACTATAACTTCTTGTGCAAACATTCATAGACCTATTGCAGGTTCATCTACGTGAGGTAGTCTTTTTAATAGCTTTGCTCCTGTTACTACCATTGGTATGGGTGATATATTTCCAAATCCTATAAAGATTTGCCATATTAGTACCAAAACGATATTCGTACCAATATTATCTTGCACACTTCTAAATTAAAAAAAAAAAAAAGGTGACAGCATCGTATGTTTCCGCTTGTGAGGGGAAGGCAGGTGTTAAGATTGTGTCCCTATCTCAGAATTTGTCTTTTTCCATTCGCCTACCTGACTTCGCGTCTATACGGCGGAATTACTGGCAATACATTTAGCTTTCTGTCTATAACATCTATCTTTGTAATCAGCCATACTATTAAGGTACTGGCTGTCCGTTTGTTCTTCGCTAACAACGCCTACCTTGTGAAACACCTTAGAAGCGTTATATTCATTGCTCCCAGAATATTTACGCATATTTTTTTTTGTGTCTGTGCCAGGTCACGAAGGTTCAAAAACAAGTGAATAGCATCAAATTATGGTCCTGTAAACATTATGGACGCGATTAAGGCGTGATTCGCCAAATTACCTGCAGCTAAAGCCTTTGGCTAATGTTCATTTTCCTGCTTTGCATTCCTTGCTCGTGAATTTTTCTTGGAAGAATAGATGGTGCTCCGATAGTAAATTTCAAGTCTCCTTCTAAGAGCGGAGCTGTTAAAGCCGGCTGTTAGTCCGTCCGCCGTCAGAAAAATGTGGGCCGATCCTGGCGGCAGTGCTGAAAGTTCCAAAGCGCAATAGCACATATCTCTGTGAACTGGCGAAGCTGAACCTGGCTAAGTCTAGATAAGCATGGTTGGGACTACTTAAGCTTAGTCTTCGATAGCCAATTGATAGCCAATCAATAAGTGATCGATAATCTATCAGTAATCAATAAATTCCGGAAAATGCTGGGGATGACTTCGTAGTGTCTTAGTCTCAGCCAAATACGTGGCCAATACCTTGCGATAGCCAATCAATAGCTAATTGATAATCGATCAACCATCAATAAATTCCGGAAAATGCTGGGCATCACTTGGTAGTGCTTAGCCTAGCCCAAATACGTGGCCAATACTTTACGAAAGTCAATCGATAGCCAAGCAATAGCTGATTGATAATCAATAATTAATTAATAAATTCAGGTAAATGCTGGGGATGACTTGGTAGTGCTTAGCCTAGCCTAAATACTTGACCAATATCTTGTGATAGCTAATCAATAGCCAATGAGTAGCTAATCGACAATCGATCAATAATCAATAAATTCCGGAAAACGCTAGAATGACTTGGTAGTGCTTAGCCTAGCCCAAATATGTGGCCAATATCTTGCTATAGCCAATCGATAGCTACTCAATCGCTAATTGACAATCAATCAATCATCAATAAATTCCGGAAAACGCTGGGGATGACTTGGTACTGCTGAGCCTAGCCTAAATACATGGCCAATACCTTGCGATAGCCAATCAATAGCCAATCAAACAGCTAATCAATAATTGATCAATAATCAATAAATTTCAGGAAATGCTGGGGATGACTTGGTAATGCTTAGCCTAGCCCAAAAGCCAGGACCAGCTAGCTGCCCATCAGCTCCGCTGTCTCTTTTGCATTGAGCCTCCAGTGAAAGCGACGCAATTTTTTTTTTTTTTTTTGAGACTGCTACCGAGCATTACATTCACAGATCTCCTCTGGCCCTCTATCTGTCAGTTCATCAGTGAGAACGAATGTCTAGAATAATTTTAGGCCGTTGCCGTACAAATGTAAAACATTTTTTTAGATATATTCCGAAATACTTGATTGAACTTCAGTCTTTCGCTGTTTCGTTCCTTTCATGCTAAGAATTTAGGTCTTAGCAACAGGATATATGTGATGGCCTCCGCTGTTTTTTATGATAGAGAAGAACTGCAAGCACAATTTGACATTTTCTTGCATTTTATTTTTTACTGCAACATTCTGCTATTATTTACTTGGTATGTGTGTTAGCATTTGATCTGGCATGGTTCAGTTACACATTTGGTTACAATTTATTCTCCTGAACATTGTCATTTCTGAAACCTTCGTACCGTGCTTTCATGGCCAATTCGCTATAATGGGTTGCGCCTTTTCACCGAGAAGCAAACAAATAACCAACATGTGTTTTCGCATGAGCTCATCGAACACGCCTGAGCTGCTCCCCGCTGGCATACTACTCCCTGAATCAACTTCATAGATTGTCTGTAGCCGCCAATAGCTATGCGGATGCAGTACTTCGCTAATTTTATCACCCGCTGAGAACGTATTAGAGGCAACTCCGTTTTTTTTTCTTTATGGAAGAAATACGTCTGTTCATAGTGCCATGCTGAAGATGTGGCTTGAACCTAGTTATTCAATTAATAAAATGCGGAGATTGGTTATATGGTAATAAATGTTCCTCATTTTGCTTCAATACATATAACAGTAAGCGATAACCAGATATATCGACACAAATTAAATGGCTACGTCAGCACGATCTGCTGTTGAAAAGCACAAAATAAATCATTTTATTTGCTGGAACCGAAGTATAATATACATGTTCTCATTACTTACAAGCACATATAACTGTGGAAATCTGCTTTTTTTATGAAGAAATACATCAATGAAATTATTATGCGACAGCTTTGAACCCTTGTCGAGGATGTGTTCATGACAAATATTTTTTTACTCTGATATATAGTGTCAAGGGTCGGCGGTAGCGTTCTTTCACAGCAAGGTCTGTAAGATCCGTGGTGGTGAAAAAACGCTTGCATATACTTGATTTAGTAAATGTTTCTATCAGAACTATGTGATTCGTATAACCTGTAGTCATCCTTGAGAGGTGAAAGATGAGAGCATGGATACACAATACACATAAGGCATATTGTACAAGACAGCAAGCAAATAAAAATGGTGAACACAGAAACTGTAGTGAGTAAAAGAGTTCAAGCTGAGCCTACAGATTGCGCTCACAGAGTGAAGTCCAGTACTTGTCCAAGGTCGGGAGTTCTGTGTATGCGTCGCCAGGTGAGAACCCGATGGTTGGCGATGGGTGTCGAGGCTGGAGCCCTTCGTTGCGGGACCTCTTGAAGGAAACTACGGGCAAGTTGATGGATCAGCACTATCGAGCGTTAGCGTCCGACTGGAGACCGCCCACCACTGTGCCAGCGTCGTAACATGATAGCGCCGGGCAGCTGCAGTTGAACCCATATTTTCCCATGGTACGCATGGCCGCACTCAATTTCAAATGACAGAGACTGAGACGCACATTTGCCCTGTTGGCCTTCTAGGCAACATTCAAGACTGGCTGCCATCTTTTACAATTTTAAGCAGTTTATTTGCTCAGTGGAAGCCACCACAGAAATGTAAAACGCTTTCAAGTCATCTCCTGTCTTCCGCCAAAAGCTCCTGTCCCTATGGCAGTCGGAAGTTTACCTGTCTCTTTTCAGTTATCGGTGTCATCGAATGAAAGCATTTTGAGCTCGTTACCTGCTTCCTCAATGAAGGTAATTATCTCGCGAAATTCCATAGACCTCCCGGTAGAAACCACCAACTACACATATTGTACAGCAGAGGAAGTGAAGTTCATTCAAAGTGCTGAAGTTTTACAATAGACTTCAGGAGAAGGGAAAAATGCAAAATTGCTGACGAGCCCATCCCCCTAAAAACAGTCGTAGTATTTAGAAGCAATTACAAATGATAAACACAAAAATTGTCGTGGTTTAAACATTTCAAATTCCAGAAATCGCGCTCACAAACTAAAGTGCAGGATGCGGCCAAAATGGAACGTGTTGTAGAGAGAGGAAACCGGGTTGTTTGTGACAGGTCTAGAAGCTGGAGCGTTTTGCACCTGGACGACTTGAAGGAAGCTGGCACAACTCGGCGGGTCGCCGCACTCGGGCATGGGCGTGAGACTGGAGACTGTTGCGTCTCAAATCGGCAGGGCGCCTCCTTTCGTTTTTTCTATCGAGGCAGCCGCTTTCATGAGTGCCGCCCAGACGGCGACAGTGCCCGACACCGAACGAGACGGGCAAGCAAGTGCCCCAACTCGGCAGTGCGCATCCTTGGGTGCTTCCCCCGATGCCACCCCCCTTCATCCGCGGCCGCCTACCTGGCGACGCGGCCCGACACCGGCAGTGACGCGTGGACAAAGCTCACTTAGAAGCGACCGACCACAACCGCCATCCCTCGTTAAAAGCGGGGATTAGCACGAAGGCCATTCTGCCGACCCTGACAAGATGACCGTCGGAGGGCAAGAAGTCACTGACTTTCGTGGAAGGAGTGTGAACCCCCTGTTTCCGGATTGCCTCGTCCTTGCTTCGGAGGTTGACATCAGAGGCGGAGTTCGGTAAACAATACGACTCCTCTGATTGGCAGCACCAATGTCATCCAATTCCCTGGTGTAGGGAACTAGGGAAGACGAACTGCTTAAAGGAGGCCTCTCCAGTGTTACTGAGAGAGCGCTGACTGGAATCTTACTACTTGTTTCAATATGTAAATAAACGTTTCTCTTTCGCTCCTACTCCCGGACCTATTCATCCCCATGCCTGGTGGTTTCCTGACTTTAACTCAACCCCGCGGCGCAACAAGACCACTGACCACTGCCCAAGCGACCCAACATGATATATTTCCGGGCAAAGGCACTTAAATCCGCACATGGTGCCGGATTCGAAAGACGCCACTCAAGAGGATAACATTTTTCGGCGTAGAGGAGCTTCTTACCACCGGGTCTGTAGATTGTCTATGCCCATTCCCCGTTCCGGATTGTTGGAGCCTTCCTCTTCTCACGCGGACTTAGTGTCCGCCACCGACGTGGTTGCCCGTCCTAACTTCTCCCAGGCTACCCCCATGTTCTTCTGGGCTGTGTTCTTTTATATGATCGTTGTTCGTACTTTCTTCACGTAGGCCTGTGTGGCACCTGTTGATTGGCTGCTACTTCTCTTGTTTCTTCTTATCCCGTGCCGCGAGTGCACGTGCAGCGAGTCATCGTCCTTGTTGTCCAAGCGGTGCCTTTTGCTCAGGTGCACGTGCTTGCATGTTCTTCGACGCCGCTTCGTGATCGTCGTTGATGCATCGCGTGACACTTCTGCAGAAGCGTGTTATAATAATATAACGAAAAGGAAGCGCAATGCACAGACGTATGTTAAACTATTTACTTGTCAAATGATAGCGGTAGACGCACACAGGTCACACCTCCAGAAGACAGTCTGCCACTCCTTCGTGTTTCTTTTGCACGCACGGTCCTGTCTCAATGCAGCGTAACGTAACCTCCGCCGTTCGCGCCTTCGGCGATGACTACCTTTAGGCTCATAAGAAGGAAAAACTAATGTATATATTCCTAAAAAAATTTTCCCCGACGATTACAATGCGAGTTTTTAGTGAATTTTGAGCGCAGCTGTTGAGGTCTTTTGAATTCGCGATATATTGTGACAAAGAATTTGATTCTGACGACAAGGTGCTCTCGGCGGTGACGCTGAGCATCTGCTCGGGCAGCTCGTTTAGCAGCAGCGGCAGACGAAGCATTTCCACCGATTGAGTCGCTCATTATTCAGAAATGTATAGGTGTGTAGGTGTGCTGTTGTGTAGCGCATACTCAGTGGGTCGGAATTCCACGCCAGCGCTTTGTTTCCATACTGGTCGCATGCCTGGTCACCGCCGACACTTCGCTTCCCTGTCGCCATACCCTCCTCCGCTTGGTGGTTCCGCTCCACCCTCCTCTCCGCTTTCCTCCTCACTCTCGCCGCTTTTGTCATCGCGTTCGCTCTCGTATGTCGCTGTGCTCATTCGCTCGTTTACAACTGACGCTCGCCGGAGCAACAAGAGTGGCGCTCAGAAAGGGAGATATATTGACAGCATTGATATATGGCCAAAGTTTGGCCAAATATATGGCCAATGTTTGCAGTGAAAGCTACCTCACAAAAGCTGGCGACAAATACACCATTTAGAAACTGATATGAAGGCACCTTTTAACTAAAATTCAGGTTGTGAATGCAGGTGGAATAGATGCAGTGTTTATGCATTGGTTATTGAACTCGCTAACAACACATCCGGTAGACTGCACACTGCAGATAATATCGCCGAGAGAGAGAGGTTAACCTCACAAAAAAACATTGAGTGTCTCAAGACACAACGCTTTGTGAATATCGTTACGTGAAGTGTGACTGCACTGAGGAGAAGGAAGACGACGTGTTGCCACTTGATATAGCGTCGGTTTTTTGGCCTCCGTTAGCTTCCCTGTAAATAAATTGTAAATAGTCTCGGGCAGCAGCTACATGTAATAATAATTTGGTGGAGGTGGAAGTTCCCCGTACCCGTCATGGAGCTTCGCAGCGGTCGCAACGGCGACAGTGCAAATTCGGCTCCTGCTGGCGGCAGTTCATCTACACAAGCTTCTCCGCCTGCAGCCCCGACCTACGTCGCCGTTTCCCCCCTCGCGATCCTGGTGTTTTCACTGGAGTCGGCAATCCTGATGTTGACGACTGGCGCCGCTTATACGAACATGTCAGCACCAGTCACAGAAGGGATTCGACTATTATGCTTGACAACGTTCTTTTCTACCTCTACGGAGCTACGCTGGCATGGTTCCAGACTCACCAAGAGGAGATCTCGAGCTGGGATCTCTTCAAAGAGAAGCTCCGCGATCCTTTTGGTAATCGGTTCGGTCGCCAAGTCAATGCCAAGAAAGCCCTTGCCACACGTGTACAGAGGTCGACCTAGTCCTACGTGTCGTACCATCTCGACGTCTTGGCCCTTTGTGCCAAGGCTGACCTGAACATGTCTGAGAACGATAAGCTTAATCAAGTCTTCAAATGCATTGCTCACAACGCCTTCAATTTACTGGTGTTTACAAACGTCACCAGAATTGATATGATCCTCAAGGAGTGCCGCTGTCTCAAGCATGCTAAAAGCCGCCGGGTATCCCAGCACATCACGCGACTTCCCAACACAGCTGCTACGTGATCCTGTGACGACCTTTTCCACAAGCCTTCGCGATGTGACAACTTGACCGGCATCATTCGTCGTGAGGTCGAAGCAGCACAACCGGAGGCCCCTTCATTCCCGTCACCTGACCATTCTCCGGTGACGATCTCATTGATCCAGGCCGTCGTCCGTCAAGAGTGGTCCAACGTCGGCCTGCACTCCATTCGTACCGTACGCTCGGAACCTATTTCTCAACGCACGTTCCTACCCCGAACCTCCACCAAATTAATGCTACGTGTAGCTGATGCCCGAAGCTATTTACAATTTATTTACAGGGAAGCTAACGGAGGCCAAAATGGCGACGCTATATCAAGCGGGAACACGTCGTCTTCCTTCTCCTCATTGCAGCCCACACTGTGGCGGCTTTTCCGTACCAATATGCAAATTTCATCAAAATAAGAGAGTCGCCTTTCCGTCCAGAAGGCGAAGCATTGATTGCGACAGTAAATTATTCGGCAGCTATACGAATATTAGCAGCTTTATCAGCTGCGTAAACTGGTGTAACCATTTGCTTACCGTCTGAATTATTGAGCACATGGGCACGCGCGCACAGGCACACACGAAGACATCTCAATCAATGACCGAGGACACTCGTTGCCAGAAAGCTGGCATGATGTAGAGTGGCAGCCACGGTGAGTGAAGTCCTGTTGGTGCTGCCTCTCGCCTCAATGCGACCTAGGCGCGCGGAAGACAGCGCATGCGAAGCCATCAACTATCTCGGGCCGCCTAGCCTTCGAACTAAGCGCAGATTATCGTTAAGGGGCGCACGCTGCCGCGCACAGCCGCCTCAGCCAGCGTAGGAGAGGAGTTGCGCATTAACCAGCTAGGGACGGTCTATTAATTTTTTTACTCATTTATTCATTCACCATTTTAACCTTTAATCGATTATTCACTTTCGATGCAGGGTTTTCATCTAATAATTATTTATCGATAATTTTGCCTGGCACTTTTAAAGAGGTTAAGACAGAGTTATCTACTTTTGTAGGACCCTATTTTAACGTTTGAGAGGTTGAACCCAGCTTGGAACACAAGTGGATAAACGTTTCAGAAGGATAATTATTAGCTTTTTAAAGACGGAATACGGTTGGCACTAGCAGCTTTGGAAAAGATACACAATATATGTTCTAAAATGGCGCTTAGTGAGAAATGAAATAAGATACATAGCACTATAGTGAATATCTATACAGTACAGTTAAGCAAGAGAGAGAGAAAGAAACCTTTATTGTTGAAACAGTGTCCCGACCGAGGCTCGGATCACCCTGAGGTGGGAAGATTCCTTATTCAAGAAACCGTCCGGCTTCGACTGCCCTCTTGGCCCTGGCGACGAGTTGTCGTTGGTCTTCCAGGTCCCCGAGGGCGTGCTTGGCCTCTCACGTTTCGACTAGGTGGTCTTCGTTTGCTTGTGGAGCTCGGTTCGTGTCCATTTCCGGCTGCATTTCGCTGTCTTGAAGAAATAAGAAAAAATGGCAAAAGTGAAACGTGAAGTCCAGCTGAAATATGCAAGAAATTTCAATATTCACAAGAGAAAATAGAATTACAGGTTTACCTTCAACCACATGCTCTTTTCTACAGAGCAAAAGAATGTCAATTGGCTGGGGTGTTTGGGTGAAACCGACACTTTCTCTGAGTGGTCACAATGCAAGCATGCGAGAATAGATGCTCAGGGTGCTATAGGTTTGCTGGAATCGCGATGAACTCCATCGCTGTGTCAAAAACGTGCTCCAAACCAGTGCGCATGCTGTGCCACGTCTTTAGTGGACTAGCTGGGAGTGGCGCGACGATCAACGACTCCGTTGCTGTAGTATGCCTTGAATTGCGAGGGCATTTCAAGCCTGCGGATAAATTCGGGCGGCGTGGTGGCGTGTAGAGGGGGGGAAGAGCGGGGAGGTGCTCGGCTCGGCGTTACTTGGGACTCGAAAAAACAGCTGACAGTCGTTCTATCACAGCCGAACAGTGAATGCTCGTGCGACACCATTCCAGTGCGATTTCAAAATATTTCGCGCCACCCTTGTCAAACTCTCGAAAGCGATTAATCAAACAAGCCTAATCGATACATTTATTCGATTGATCGATTAATCATTCATCCATATCACCAACCATATAACCGGTTCCCTTCCCCTCAGCCCCTCCTCCCGCTCGAAGCGCACGTACATCTCACCTCCTGCGCACTGCCCGCCTCGCTTGCGCGCGTTAGAAAATGGCGCGCACTGTCCCCTCCTTGATTCCTTACGCACCCGAGGAGACGCCGCCGCATTAAGCCACCACCCGTCTCGGCTCACACTCGCACTCTTTCGCCCGTGCCTGCAACAAATGGAGCACGGTAGCGACGTAATCGCAGTTGGACTTTATAAGGAACTTCGTGCCGGCGGTGACAACATAGTGTAAATTCGCCTTGAATGTCCATATAAATGCTATCGCAATAAAAGGTAGTCATTGAAAACGATACTGACAATTATTTTTGTTTTGGGCCCCGTAGACCGCCGATACAATTTTGTCACCCAGCTACACATTAAGAATTCATGGATCCCATGGAATTTATGGAACAGAAACATCATGGATTATGTCACTTCAATGACAATTTTTGAGACGAACCGTTTCGCTATAACATTCGGAGGGTCAATTTAAATTGAAAGCTTTATATTCAGAAATAATTTTTGTACTGTATGCTAGTGCAAAAACGTCGCTTAGTTCACTTTGATGCACGTGTATATTCTTCTTTGTAGTGTTTGAAACTGGAAAACAAATTACGGTACCCTTTGGGCAGCGGGCGGCATCGCTTAGAGTGGTGTGACTAGTAACGGCAATGAAGAGAGACCTGGCTCGTAATTATAATTGCATTATTTATGAAACATTATGCCGGTGGGACGCACATTTCGAAATATATGTGAAGGGAATGTTTCTCGAAGCGGTTATTCAAATGCTGTAAATTTGCTCATTTGAGTCGTACGTCTTTTGCGTAAAGGAACTTGGCACGCGGACATGTGCCCTGGCACACCCGTGCTACGCAATGTGGCCGACATGGAAATCATCCCATAGGGCTAGTGGTCGTTGGTATCACGGAAGTAAACGTGTGATTGCGGGATCATAGAGCATACATGGGGCTGCTGTGATATGGGACCGAGGTTCGAGCCCACCATTGAAAACGTTTTTTCTTCTTTTCTTTTAAAAAAGAAGAACGTAAACTTTATTTCCAAATGAACAAGATACGAGCCCAGCGTCTGTTTAATGGGTGTGGGCACCCACCGCGGACGCGGTTTCGAGACCTTGTCCCGAAGAGGCTTCCTTGGCTCGCGGCACGGCCCAGAGTTGTGCTGTCAGGTTCGAGCTGAGCAGTGGTCTTCCAGCGCGAGCGGAGGCTGGCGGTGGAAGAGACGCAAGGATCGGCACTGTCCGAATTGTCCATTAAATCCTGACACTCCCATAACATGTGACTAAGCATGGCAACATCGCCACACGATGTGCATCCGTTTTTAGTGCACATGTCTGGATGCATGGCGTACATGAGCCAGGGGTTTCTGTAAAAATTCGTTTGTAGTTGTCTGTAGTGTACCGCTTGTGTCCTGTCTAACCTATAGTGAGGGGATGGGTACACGTGTCTCTGTAACTGGTAGTTTGTTGTGATGTCGTGGAACCAAGTCATAGGATGCTCCCGCGCGTGCTCATCCTCCGATGATGCTCGGTGAGTCAGGCGTCGAGCAACTCGGTGAGCCGCTTCGAGGGGGTGTTCAGTCCGGTGTGTGCCGGTATCCATAGCAAGTGCCTTCGGTTATAGAAGTCGGCGTCTCCCAGGTGTATGGGATGTCAGTGGAGTATGTGGTACGCCTCTTGCGAGATGCGCCCGTTTGCAAAATTGAATTGCCGTTTGCGAATCGCTGATCACGTATGTGGCCTTGGTCTGTGTGAGGGCAGCAGTGTTATGGCCACTTCCTCTGCCGCTTCGGCATGTGCCGTGTTTACGCTGACGCTCGTGAGGTGGTTGCCTCGGTGGCTGGTAAATGTCACCACGAAGTTTCGTGCTGCGTCGGTGAAGACCGCCTCCTTGTCGTTGGAGTAATTTTGGTTCATGTGTTGTGCCCAGGCTTCACGTCTCCCTGTGTGGTGTTGGGTTTGCATGCTGCGAGGCAATGTGGTACGCAGTATAGTTGCTCGCGTACGGTTCTTGGAATTTATACCTTGAAGCCATGCTGCGTGTGGTATCTGGTGCGGAGCTTTTCGAGCACGTGTCGGCCTGGGCGGGTCTTGGATGGGCGATCGAGTTGGGACACTTGTTGCACCTCGAGCATTTTGTGCTAGTCAAGTTCTAGGACCTTGGTGGTGCTGACTCCGGGCGCAAGTCCCAGCGCACACTTGCATGCTTTGTGCATGAGGGCGTTCAGCTTGTTTCTCTCCGCAACCGTTCATTTGTGAAACGCTGCCGTGTACTTTATTTGAGAAATGACGAAGGCTTGTATGAGTCGTATGACGCAGCCTTCGCGCATGACCGTGTGTTTGTTGGTGATGCGTCGGTTGAGCTGCATCGTGCTGGTGGCCTCTGCTGTTATGTTGCGTAGTGTTTCGACATTGCCGCCCTTGTGTTCTATCATCATGCCCAGTACCCAGATCTCATCTACCATCGGGATGGGTAGGCCGTCTGATGCCGCTAAATGGATCTCTTCCTTATCCGGGGGGCGTAGCCTTTGCGGGGCACCCTTTTCTGACCGGTCTATATAGCAGCAGTTCGGATTTTTCAGCCGAGCAGGCGAGTACCATGCCCACGAGGTAGCTTTCCACTTATTCGATGGCCTCCTGTAAACGTTGGTCGATCGCTCCGTCGCTGCCGTTGTAGTTAAGGTATGATCTATTTTGCAACGCAACATCATTCGGAACAGCGAACCAAATCGATGGTACCGAGGTAATCGCCTTCCTGTCTACCAATTCATCGTAGATACCTTTGGCTGCTCACCGTGGAGTCAAAGCATGGAAGTGCTCAAGCTCAAGCACAAAGCCGAGAGATCGCAGCTAACGCACCTTATTAACGAAATCGAATCAACGCTTAGCCACTATAGTGTTACGGAAGAGCAGCATTGCATCCTAAGCGAACGCCTCAATCATCTTCACCCCGTCTTGAGGGCAACTGACTCCGGCATCGTGCCTCTGCTGCCTAACACGGAAGCTGAAGCAGAGTTTGATCGCGTTGTAAACTACAATGATCGAGCCACCGCGACGTCCGTGAAGCGTAAATACCGTATACGTCGGATTAATGAATAATTCAACCGTACGTCACCGTCGACGTCAAACGAACCCGTTCAACGCACGCAGCAACCTGGTGTTTACGTTCTGAAGAGCGGCCTTATAAAGTTCGATGGCCGATCATCAATGTGGCAGCCTTTTTGGGAAAAGTTCAACCAACTGATCCGCAACAACGCTGGCCTCACCGAAGCCAACAAGTTCACCTAGCTACATCGATTTTGACCGGCGACGCGGCATTGGCAATCGCGGGACTTCCAGCACGTGCAAGCTGCTACAGTGATGCCCTGGACATTCGAAAGCGGCGCTTTGCTAAGCACGACTTGATCATTCAGGATCACATGCAGTGACTCATCGGCTTGCAGCCCGTTCGATCCCCCAATGAAATTCGTGGACTTTGAAGCTTCGATGACACTGTGCAGTCCCAGACACGTGCCCTCAAGACTATCGAGGTATCGGAATATAATTATTTTTCAGTGCTCTACCCCATTCTCCAGAAATCGCTTCCTCACGATATTGTCCTCGATTTCAAAAAGACCATCGCACGCCAGAGTTCGGAGGAAAGGGGAGGAGTAGGAAGCACTGGCAAACAAGCACATCACACCCAGCAACAGAAGGCACAAAGCCGAGAGATCGTCTTTGCTGCTTTTTATTCAAACACCAATTGAGTCTCGAGAACGAACAGTCCTGCATGTGTCTGTACAAGAGGACGCGTTGAAGTGCAAAGATAAAGCTCTTCGCACTAGCACGACATCCCCATCACGACCTCTATCTTTTACGAAACTACCTTGCCATGAACGCTCAACCACAGAGTCTTTAACCTTATCCACTAAAGAAGATCGTCAAATAAAGAGCAGCGTTTTCTGTGAATCAACGACCCATTGTCCAAAGCAGTGCGACTCTGCAATTCCTCTCGAGGAAAATAAAAAGTCAGAGGCCTGCGCGGCACACGCAGGACAGTCACAACGTAAGCTAGTGGAGCGGCTCAAGAGTAGCTCCAATTTGGGCACCGCACAACGGGGTCTTTGCGGCAGTCTGTTTGCCTCGTTTTGACGAGAACGATCTGAACTGTCCGCCTGGCGTCGACGGCGAGCTGCGGCTTATAATGCTCTCTGCACAGCAGTCTGCTGAGCCCTATCAAGCCGTACAACTGCAACTTGCATATCGGTCATGCCACGTTTGCAGGCTCATTAAATAGATGGCGCCACCATACTGGCGGAGGCTCGGCAGCTTGGGAGCGCGTTGACTGTGCGCCTCATCTGAATCGTATATCGTCATCTGCGCCTGCGCGCGCTGCGTTTGCAGGCACCTTACCTAAATGGCGCCACAATACTGGCGGAGGCTCAGTTCGTCTGCCCCTGCGCGTTTGCCTTATAGGGCATTTGCGCTGGCCGGTAGCAAGCGTTTGCGTGGCTCAGTTGTACAGTATCTGGCTCCCACGCAGCGGGCGTGGGTTCGATCCTGGCGGGAAACACGTATTTTTTTTCGCATTTCCGGCGATAGCAGTTACGCGCGGCATACGCCACCGCCACCAGCGGTGGCGGCATCATCGCGAACCTAAACGGCTATTGGAATGAGCCCATAACAGCTTACGCTGTAAAAACGCCTTCTAGGTGGACGTTGCTGCTTCCGTTGTACCCTGGAGCATCACGTAGCAAGAAATCGCATAAGGGAGGAAATCGCATAAGGGAGGTGCCCATGGGCGTGCCCGCCCATGGGCACGCCCATGGGTAGAGGAGGAGTTTTTTCACGGGCTCGGGCTGGGCTCGGGCACGGCCCGAGCCCGTGTTTTTGTGTGCTTTTGACCCGGGCCCGGGCCGGACTCGGGTTTTTTTGACGTGGGCCCGGGCCGGGCTCGGGCTTTCTGCGAGTTATTCTCGGGCTTCTCAACCTTTCGGTTTAGGACCGGGTTCGGGCCGGTTTCGAGTCGGGCTCGGGCCGGGCTCGGGCTTAAGGTAAAGGGGTGGCGGGCCGGGCCGGGCGGGTACCTTTGATTATTTCCGGGCCCGGGCCGGGCCCGGGCTGGGCCCGGGTCTCGCCATAAATGTTTTGATCGGGCTCGGGCGGGCCGCCCAATGTAAAAACTGTCCCGGGCAAAAATCGGCCCGTGCAGTGCTCTAATTCTGAGTTCAGCGCATAGTTTCAAGACACCATTGATCGAAGCGCTTGTCACGACCACGATCTGCGACCATTCCTTTCCGCGACTGAGTAGAGACTTTACCGACAAGGCTGGAGCACCAAGGTTGTTACATCACCGATAACGATCAAGCTAAAAGCCCCAAAGCTGTCGATGTCTTAATCGGCAGTGACTATTACTGGTCATTTCTGACGGGAAACATTGGGAATTTGGACAACTGACTCAAAGCTGTCGAGGCTTCCTTAGGCTGGACTCTGCACGGACCAGTAGCCTGTTGTGCTACCGTCACACACTGTAACCAGACAATTGTACTAAAAGTGCCAGTGGCGGACTTTAGGATCACCGCAGATAATTACTGGGACCTAGAAATTACGGGGACAAAATCCGATGGACATAACAAGACACAGGACGCAGACCCAGTTCTGGATTTCTTCAACAGCACAGTCAACATAGAGAATCGTCGTTAAGTAGTTTCACTTCCATAAAAATCAACAATGCTCAACCACAACGATCGAGCAAGCTCACAGACGCTTTTACATCAACTTCTTCGAAAGCTTCGCCGATGCCCTCAATTTCTGCAAGACTATGATGTTGGCATACGTAAATACGCTAAGGATGGTGTAGCCGAGAAGGTCACTGATGATAATAGAGAAAACCCAGTCTACTATATGCCACAACATGTAGTAATCCGCGAGGACCGTACCACCAGAGCTTCGATCTTCACTTGAAAAAGGAGAGCTCTCGTTCAGTGACAGCCTTTATTGCGGACCAAAACCCAATACCGATCTCATAGGACTGCTACTTCGCTTTAGAAAACGTCGCATTGCTTCAGTAGCAGACATCGAAAAAGCCTTTCTTCAAATAAGCATCACCAGCAGAGACCGAGATGCTTTGCGCTACCGGTGGTTGGAGAAAGCACCCAAGCTAGATCAACCGTTGTCTAACGCCGGCATGTGGCGTATGACCAGAGTACCATTCGGCATGACCTGTAGTCCCTTTTTTTGGCGGCGACCATCCGCCATCATCTTGATCGAGCGTCGTCTGCTTACCCCGAAACTACAAAAAGGCTGAGGGGTTCCATATATGTTAACTACATTATAACAGGAGCAGGCTCCGTCGAAGACACATCCAAGCTGCGGTCAGAAGCCACCGAGATATTCGCAAGTGCCTAAATGAAGCTACACAAGTGGGCTTCGAACGACCCACGCGTTCATGGCACACAATCGACGCAGCCATCTAACTGAGCCAGATAAGAGCAAGACGACACAAAAGCACAACCTAAGCAAGATAATACATAAGTACCCTGGTACAGATAAGGATTTAATGAAATAATTCTAAGATAAATACATAAGATCCAATCCCAAAGAAAATCTCAAGACATACGCAGGGGCGTACAACAAAGTACTCGATCGTCCCTTTGCCGTGGCAGATGTACGGGGGGCTATTCAAAACCTCCGCACAAAATCTGCTCCGGGCCCAGACGGAGTTACCAACAATATGCTTCGTAACCTGGATGATCAGTCTATTGAAGCTCTAACCATATAGATGACCATCTGCTGGGAAAGAAGGAAAATCCCAAAACAGTGGAAAACAGCAAAAATTGTAATGATCCCCAAGCCAGGGAAACAAATTACAGCTTCAAAACCTCAGACCAATCTCGCTGACCTCGTGCATTGGGAAACTGATGAAACACGTGGTCCTCGACAGATTAAACAGATACATGGAGAACAGAGAAGCCTTTCAACACACAATGGTGCCTTCCGGCCGAAGTTATCGACGCAAGACATAATGCTGAGAATTAGGCATCAAAAATGTCACAGTTTCGCCCTAAGGGCGAAACAATGAATGCGATAGCAACACAGCAATGTCATACGAAGTAAGGTGAGTGGCTTTGGTAGCAATATGAATTGTAGTAAACATGAGCTGATTAAGTAAGCAGGTGTGCTGCGGCGTAAGTAGACCGACATGAAGAGAGACTCGATGACCATGAGAAGGCGCGTGTGAAAGGGTGGTGTTGATGAGAAGCGCTTCCCGTGGGCAGCGCGTGTGAAGGGACACACCTGTAGTGCTGCACTGCTGATCCGGGCAGCATTGCATGTGTAGCGTGCGTTGGAAAATGTGGCCCGACTATTACTAACTGAATGAACAAGCGTGGTGCGAGTGGGCACAAACAAACATGAATAGGTGACACTGAATGACTGCAGACAACGACTGTCAAAACGCTGGCAGCAAGCGCCTACGCTGCAGCGGGCGAAGGTACGTGCGGTCTATCGCTTCAACGGAAACTGAGGGGCGAATGCACGGCGCATAAAGGTCAGAGCCGTGTGGAGATAAGAGACGGTGCGGGCGGAGCGACGAGCGCGGTTGTTGGCAGAGTAGAAGTGCGCCCCCCCCCCCCCCGCCCCTGCTCCCTCCGGCGCTGGCTTCCCGCTTCCTTGCTTGCGCGTGGGAGATTGAGTGCGTTCGCTCTCCGTGATAGCGCGCGTCCCCGCACGCTTCCGCTCGGGCATACGGCGCGCGGCGAAGATTTTATCTATAGGGAACCTCACGGCGACGGCGACGGCGACGCCGACGGCAGAAATCCGGTTGAAGTGTCCATATAATTGCTATCGCAATAATAATAGACGGAAACGGCTGCTCTCGGATGAACACCAGGGCCATACTGGGACTAGACCTAACCATGGCCTTCGACAATGTGAAACTGAAGCAATATTAGAAAACCTGAAAAAATTAGGAGTTGGGCGTACGACGTACGAATATATCAAGAACTTTGTATCTGACAGAAGAGCAATCTTAGTAGGCGGAGTTGAGTCAGCCGAAGTAGAGATAGGAAGCAGAGGTGCAGAGGTACGCCGCAAGGCTCTGTCCTCTCGCCTTTCCTCTTCAACGTCACCATGATAGGCCTCCCAGAAATACTTAATAACATTGACCATCTAAATCATAGTCTATACGCCGATGATATTACACTGTGGATAGCGGGAGGCAGTGATGGCCATAATCAGGACACACTGCAAAACGCGATTGATACGGTAGAAGCATACGTTGGGTCGAGAGGTCTGGGATGCTCCCGGCAGAAATCTGAGCTCCTGCTACACCAGCCAACGTTAAAAGTGATAAATAAAACTGAAGTCCCCAATATACAGCTCTTCGCAAATCAAGGACAACCCATACCGCTGGTTACAAGTATAAATATCTGTGGTATGCGGATTCAGAAGAACGGCTACAATATTGAAATCATTTGACAGTTATAAACAGTACATATCAGACAACGCGTGTTATTTCGTGCATAGCAAATAAACACCACGGTATGAAAGAAAATAACTTGATAAGAATAATTCGAGCCTTTGTTCTCAGTCGTATCATCTACGTAGCGCCATTCTCAGACCTTAGAACTGAAGAAAAAAAATCAACGTCGTGATCAGGAAAGCCTACAAGCAAGCTCTGCGGATCCCAGTCTCCTCTACGAATGAACGTTTCGAGACACTGGGACTCCATGACACCATATAATAATTGATAGAAGCTCACAGAACGGATGAATTAATTACCTCTAGATTTGTTCATCCCCAGTGGTGTGAGCAGCATCCCGGTGGCTATGGTTCCTTCAAATGGAGGCTCTATACGTCTGACCAACCCCCAGGCGATCAAGAAAGCTCTGCATGCTGCTACCTCTTCATACCAGACTATCACGGAAGTGAGGCAGTTCGGTCGCGGAGGTATCGTGTGTCGATCGCCAGACCAGACCTACGTCGCGGATATGCTTAAGTGTTCATCTTTCGCGTCATCACCGGTGAGTGCCTACATCCCTGCTCACCTCGCCTGCACTAAGGGAATTGTCAGAGGTGTCGATGCCGATCTTTCTCCCGCTGAAACACTAGAGACTGTCTGGGAGTGGAGTAATTGCTGTTTACCGATGCAATCGAGTGGTAGACAATGAGCAGGTCGCAACAGAATCGGTGATTTCAATTTTTGGTGGAACTTCCTGCGCATCAGAACCAAAGGTGTGGCCCCTTGTGTTCAGAGCTGAACCCCTGGCATTGCGTCTGCTGCAATGCCGTAATTGGTGGCGATACGACCATAGTATGGCAGGGTGTAAATCAAGACAACGTTGTTGCGCATGTGGGGAAGAACACGATCAAAGTGAGTGTAGTGCCAAAGAAGAGCGATGCTGTCTCTGTGATGGAAATCATCCAGCCGATTATTCTAACTGTTCTGTTAGTGCTCAAGAATTGCAAGTGATTGAAATAATAGACCGACGACGCTGCTCTAGGATGGGGGCAATGAACATTGTGAAAGAAAGGGCATCTGGCTATGCGGGGATTGTAGGCAGACAAAATCTTACCATGGACCTATCACACGCTGCAACTACAGAGGCCGCTGTGGAAAAGACAGTTACAAAAGCTATAGAACGGTTGGCAATGAGCCTGGGTGAATGTACTTCACAGGCCATCTCTAGTCATTTGTCTCATTTGATGCAAACTACCTGCCCAACTCCTCTACGTAACAACGCAAACAGTTGATCCTGAGCACCAAACTAGTCATAAAAGCTCAGATACCAATCCTTCCAATGATTATATTGAACCTTCGACTTCCTCTTCTGCGGGCCCTACAACTGGTAATCTGATTAACACTGATTTGGAGTTGACAGAGGTGGAACAAAATACTCGAGCATATAAAAGAACCGGGTCTTCTATCAATGAAGACTCCTCCACCACCGCTCCGCACTCAAAAGCTAAGAAAAGTCAGTCCAGTGCTGTGCTAAAGGAAAGCATTCTACAGATGGCAGTACGGCTGCGGCACTTTCCAAAACATAGGATCGCTAAAAGGGCTTCAGTGGAACTGCCGCTATTTATATTCTGCTTCAGTAGATGTAGCTTGTCTAACTTCTCAACTTAATCTTGATTAAAATAGGTTAGAAGAAAAGTGGCTAAATTCTGCGAAATCTATTCAAATAAAATTCTACAGATCATTTCGTTTAGACCATCCTACAAGAGGTGGCGGTTTAATTACATTCATTTCATCTAAAATTTGCCATGAGGCTAAAATTTCATTTCAACTTTCTACTCGAGAGTGTGAAATCCTAGCGATAGAGCTAGTTCTTCCCGGATGTTGTCCCTTTGCCGCAGTTAATTCATATTTTCCATCTGGCGTACCGGACACTAGTACACTGGATAGTGTTATTACCTCTTGTGGACGTGACATTCTAATTGCAGGTGGTTTAAATTCTCACCATATCTCATATAGTTTAAGAACAGATTTGTGCAGCACCCGATTATGGAACTGGTCGTTGGACAATCGGCTAACGTGTATAAACTCCAGATCTATTACGTTTGTGCGAGGTCGATCTTTCTCTTCAATAGATCTTACATTCTGTGGCCCCAGTCTCTCCCTAACTTCTTAATCGACTATTCAGTGTTTGACAAGCAGTGACCACCTTCCAATAGTATTTAAAGTTGCCCGTCCTGTAACATTTATGTGTGACCAGGTTAGAACTTTCATAAACTACAACACTTAAAAAAATGCCTATGAAATGTTCTTTCAAATTTGTCTGATGCGCCTACAGAACAAAAAAAAAAAAAAACCGCGACTATCCGTTCCGCTTTGGAATGCTCTCGAAAAAAGGCTCATTTTGTGATTAGATTGAATAAAAGAAATTCCTACAGCCCTTCGCGGAATGAAGAATGCACTCGAGATTACAGAAAGAGAAAAGCTGCTTGGAAAAATTATTACACAACGAGAGTCCCCAAAATTGGAGTGACTATAAATTTTTTCGAGCAGTCTTGAAACATACAGTTTCTAAAGCCAAATATGAATTCGACTGTAATCATTTTCATTTCTTTTCTAACAATAAAAATAAGCGTGCATTGATCCGTTTTCTCCGCAGTAGAAAAGTTCTTCCGCGTCAAACTAACATTGACTCTATAACCTTAAGTAGCGATGAAATAAAACAATCACTAAAAGAAATCGCGAAGGGATTAGAAAGTAGATTTTCTTCCGTATTGCCAAGTTGTTCTCGCTTACGTAGGGCATCAGATGATTTTACAGTAATATCTATGTTGGAATTGGCTGAAATCGTGGAGCGGCTTCCAGATTCAGCTCCCGGCGTGGATGGGGTAACATATGCTATGATCAGAATTGTATTTAAGGAAGCTCTTGGTGACCTTTTAGCTCTTGTAAATTACTCAATTCGGTTTTCATGGATTGCGTCTACGTGGAAAATTGCTAAAGTCATCCCAATTCTTAAAAATTATGGGGAAAGATATAAAATATATAACATTAGGCCAATTGCGCTAACTTCAAATTTGGTTAAATTAATTGAAAGAATTCTATATGCCCGTACGAATAAATTTATACAGAACAAAGACTTGCTTAGGCTCTGCCAAATTGGGTTTCGACCATCATGTTTCATTTGGCATGCTCACGTGGACTTAGAAAGTAGAATAAAATTAGCATGACGACACAGGCAAATAGTTGCTCTCGTGACATTGGAAATTATTTTTCAAACTGAATTGATAAATTTTTAAATGGAAAAAACATTTTGCTGCTCTTTGAGAGGCTTTTCCTCGAGTATATAAATAATCAATTACGTGGTGTCCCTCAAGGAGCTGTCACTTCACCATTGCTATTCAACATTCTGATGTGTTCCATTCCTCTTCATCAAAACGCACAAACATACGTATACGCAAACGACATTGCTTTCTTCGCATCAGACAGTGATATCCACTCTCTATATTATCGACTACAGAACTACCTCTATGCCATAGAAACCTGGTTAAACAAAATTCGCCTTTCACTTAACGTTATAAAATGCTCGATATTGGTTTTCCGTCTTAACAATCGCGTTAACATATCGCTATTCTATCACCTCGAGACTATACCTCAAGTGGAGTCGGTGAAATATTTAAGTGTATTATATGACGGTTCCCTCAGCTGTCTCGGCCACATTGACCATATAGTTAAAAAAGGGGTGGGAGCAGTTGGTATGGTACGTAAGCTGTGCAACAGTCGGTCCGGAATGCGGAGAGATCCACTTTTAATGATATAATAAATGTATGTGCGGCCCATTTTAGAATTTGGATGTGTATTATTTTCTGGTGCGCCAGCTTATAAATTACGTCCCCTTGTTCTGCTTGAGCGGGGAGCCCTACGACTGTGTTGCGGATTACCGAAATGTGCTGCCAATAACATGCTAAACCAAGAAGTCAGGTTGCCCTCAATATTGTGTAGATACGTAATATTGATGGCGCAAACTGTGTTAAAATTGTATGAATCCCCTATTACAAGATTAGAATACATATTAATTCCCTAACCTGCACTATCCTTCGGAGTACACTGGCCTCGTTTTCCTACACCACAGACGGTTATCGCACAAACAATGATCCATCTTAAATGTACGTATCTGGGAGGTGCCGCCTATTTGTGATGTGCGAGAGAACCTACAAATCATATATGATGACATCTACCCAAACAACGCAAAACTTATCTCTTATAATATAATAAACGGCCTATTACAACACCATTTATTGAGTTTATCAGTACGGTCATTGCGACAGACGCCCCACAGTGTGAAGAAAAATCTGGAATTGGCATTTTCTCTCCTGCTCTAGACTGGTCATTCGCAATCAGGATTCCGGACTTCTTTTCCGTATTTCTGGCTGAATTTCTAGCTGTAATTCTAGCCCTACGGAAACTGAATTCATCAGTATCGGCGGTAGTAATAATAACAGATTCTTTATCTTTATGTTCCTCGCTCACAGCAAATAGTGTCGCTAACCTTCTACGTACATCTAATTTTCTAGTGCCTGCCCACATAAATTTAATTAGATTGCTTTCGGTGCCTGGACATAAAGGATTAGCCACGAATGAAATGGCTGACAGCCTCGCGAGAGCAGCCCTCAGTGGCCAAGTATTACCATTACTTCCTACAATAGCTTATCTAACGACTACTAGATTCAGGAGATTTTCAATTATTCAAGACTTTTTGAACCCAGCTGTATCTAATTTCTCAGAATATCGACACCTCCTATTCCCTTGGCTCACAAATTCATTTCACACCAGAAAAACTAAAGTCATCTTTACCAGATTACGTTGTCGAGTACCAATGTTAAACTTCTGTCATCACAGGGTTGGTATAGTGCCCTCCCCTCTGTGCCCATTCTGTGGAGAAGATGAAACAATAGATCATTTTTTCATATTCTGCGGCCGTTTTTCTTCTTAGAGGAAAAATATTCTGGAATCAAGACTTACACAGCTTGGTTTAGCTTTCCTATTTTAAATATCCTTTCTTTAGGAGACTCCTCTCTTGGAAAGTGCCACAGGGATATTTGCTCAGCCGTGGAGGAATTTATAATTACTTCAAATAGATGTTCTTGAATTCTCAAAAACTTTATTTTTGTTAATTTTCTCCAGTTAGCGTTACCAATTTTGAGCATTAACAAAGGTTGCCTAATTCCATCCAAATCTTGGCCAAGCCCCCGCAGTGGGTATGCGCCATCAGATAAGAAATACCATACCATACCATACCATACTAGCAATGACAACTTCTCCCAAATATAAAATAATAATAAGTGATTCTAAGTTCGTGATATTAAATTACTCTAAAGGACGCACCTCACCCAAGGCGCAAAAAATCATCAAAGCTCGTTTCCACGGAGACCGAGTCAGGCGAATACACATCATTTGAGCACCAGCCCACTCTAGCCTGCCAGGCAACGCGAATGCGCATGTGGCCGCTCGAGGCTACGGAGACCGAGATGACGTCACCAACAGCAACACGGAAGCATTCGCAATCCGCCGGTCGGGCAGAGATAGGTTGATTTCCTTTAGAGAAATCATAGATCATTAGAGGCTAGCCAGGGACCTGGCAGCACATTGCTCGTTAAACAAGCGGGAATCGGTGGCTTGGCGGCTGATACAAACCAACACATTCCCCCACCCCATTGCTTTCAGTCACTATCACCCAGGCGTATACACAGACATATGTAAGCATTGTAACAACAGAGCAGATCTTAAACACATAATCTGGGCACGCCCAAAGAAACAATATAATAACAATAACAGGTCAAAAATATAACAACCCAGTTTAATAATAAGAGATGAGGAGCGATGGGAGACCGTGCTGCTCTGCTCGGACCCGGAAGTTCAAGCAAGAGTAGTCCAAATGGCTGAAGGCGCCGCCGCGGCCCAGGGGTTGCCGGCCGCCGTCTTACGTGAGGACGAGGGAGGCATTTAGTTACTACCCCCTCCACTAACCACGTTTTAGCCAAAATAAGCTATTTCTCTCTCTCTTTCAGGACTTACTTCTGGGACAACTAACAGGAGTATACAAAGTCCAGGGATTGGTATGTCATCCTGACGCTGACGTACTGTCACTTAGTCCGGGAAACATTATGGAGTTTGCTCAACAAAGAACTGATACGAAGCGGTTCATGCTACAGACGACCTCTCATCTATATGACCCTCTCGGCATGCTGACTCCTTTCACAATAAGGATGAAGATCAGTTTTCAAAACCTTTGGAGGAAATGTGTTGACTGGGAAGAACAGTTGCCACTGGACGCTCTACACGAATGGAAGAGTTGGTGCAATGAACTTCCACAGCTCTGTCACATTGAAATTCCCCGATACTACCGACAGGACGTACATGGGCTTGGCGACAAATGAGCACGGCATTTTTTTCACTGACGCCAGTAAATCAGGCTACGGCGCCGTTCGCTACATTTGCACAGAAGGAAGCACGAACGACGACAGCTCAACGATAGTCTTGTGCAAGTCCAGGGTGGCCCCCACAAAGGAGACAAGCCTAGCCAGACTCAAACTACTAGCCTGTCTCGTCGCAGCACGAACGTACGAGTACGTGCGACAAGAGCTAGCCGAGAACAAAATATCAGTGAAGTTTTGGACTGACTCAATCATAGCACTGTACTGGATTCCCTGCGATCCTAACAGATGGAAAGACTTCATTCGCCATAAGGTAACGGAGATTCAAAGTAAAACGGACATTACATTGTGTGGACACTGCCCTGGAAAGCAGAAACCTGCTGATTTTTTTTTACAAGAGGAGTTTCGGCCCGTGAATTAGCAACAAACTTAGTCTGGTGGACAGGACCCCATTGGCTTACTTGTAAAGAGAATGAGTGGCCACCACACCGTAGACGGAACTCAAACGATCATCCACCGAGTGTCAAGGAGGAGCGTACTCAGCGGGCACCATGCTTGCAAGTCGCCAGGCAAACCGAACCACCTATTATGGACATTCACAACTACAGCTCTCTTACGCGACTACACCATGTTACAGCTTGCATACTACGATTTGCCTCGAAGTTGAAGCAGAAAAGTGTGTCCCAGGGAGCCCTGAATGCAGAAGAAGTACAAGCCGGCGAACTATACTGGATAAAGAAGGTTCAAAGCTCAGCGTTTTCTCCTGAAATCGACCGCGTCTCCAAAGGAGCTCAGCATATAAGGGGTTCTAAACTTCGGGGCATGACCTGCTTCCTCAACAACGGAGTTCTTCGAGTCGCAGGACGCTTATAATACAGTAAGAAATCTTACAATGAAAAACATCCAATCGTCTTACCAAAGCACCACTACTACTGCGAGCTCCTCGTCATGCTGCACCATCGGCAACTTCTTCATGCAGAAGTTTGGGATACCCTTGTACAAATAAGGCAAATATTTTGGATATTACGAGGACGGCAGCTAGTCAAGAAGGTAATCAGAGGATGCATCGTGTGCCAACGCTACCAAGTAAAACCTTTCTCCGAAGTAACTGCACCATTACCACCTGAAAGTGTGACCGCTTTTTGAACCCTTTCAAGTAACAGAACTAGATTTCACCGGTCCGGTCTACGTTAAACATCTAGATGACTATGCCAAAGTGTACATTTGCCTGTTCACGTGCGCCGTGATTAGAGCTGTTCACCTCGAACTAGTAGAAGAAATGACCGCCACAAGCTTTCTCAATGCTTTCGGAAGCTCTGTGTCGTGGCGGGAAGTTCCTTCTGTTATATATTCCGACACCTTAGCATTCAGAAGAACAAGAGGGAGCTTTCGAGACGGTGGCTGTCAGTGAGAAATGAAGAAGGTTGTAACTATATCGCTAACCACAAAATAAAATATAATTTTATCGCCGATATGCACCGTGGTGGAGCGGTTTTTGCGAGACTTATCAGGTCTGTCAAGCTGACGTTGAAGAAGTGCATCGGAAAGGGGTCTCTGACGGAGAAACAACTACAAACAACCTTAATTGAAGCAGAAGCTGTGATCAATTCCCGGCCAATCACATACGTTTATTACGACTGTCGAGATCAGGAACCTCTCTCCCCGGCTCACGTTCTCATTGGAAAGCGAATATCTGCACTTTCCGACCTTACACGCGGCGAGATCACAGCAGATAGTAGCCATATACTACCTATGTGGGCACAACGAGAAAAAAACACGAAGAACTTTCTGGGAACGTTGGTCCAAAGAATACCTCGCGGAATTAAGAACAATGTCAAACCCCAAGTCAAGGACATCATTCGACAGAGTTAAGAAAGGCGACCTCGTCCTTCTACAAGAGTCCAGCAAGCTCCAGCAACTATGAAGCATTGTTCGAATAGAGGAGCTCCATAGAGAAGGAATGGCAGGACAAAATCTTGCACCTTGATATCTACCTTCCGGTTAACCTCCCTGCCTTTCCCACTTCATTTATCTCTCTCTCTCTCTTTGAGACTACCGGGCGGATCTACCATTAAACGGATCGTTCAACACCTGTACCCGCTGGAATCAAAATTTTTGTGAACTTGTGCGCACGGGGCAGTTTGTTGTAAGACAGACGAAAAAGGGGACGAAGCTAGCTCGTGCTTGGGACCACGCGCAACACCAGCTACCCACGGAGTCTTTTCATGGTTATTGCTTAATAAACCTATTTTTCTATATAACGGGAGGCTTGATTCCTACACTCAGCAACGCCCAGCAGCACCAAGCTGCCATGGTCAGGAAAGTCCGGGAGTGTTCACAAAAAAGTTTAGCTTAAAAGGCTTTTACGGGAGAAAGGGGGGGGGGGGAGGGGGTATCACCGCAACGCAGAAGGGGACTAAAATCAATTCAATTAATGCATTCTATCTGCATCATGCAGGAGCAGCAACATTTCTGCAAACGTCCGTCACCCAACGGGTGCAGTTTTCAGGTATATGTGGCTTCTTTCAAGTCCCGGACAGTGTGCTTGGCCTGCAGAATGCGATCTTGGTGATGTGACAGCGCTTAGTGGATGTGGTATAACAACGAAGACTTGAGTTCAGTTTAAAATGAGTGTCATGAGTAACCCAGTAAGGTTTATTTCAATTTAATGCAGCAAATTGAGAAGCCTAGATTTTGATTATACGAGTAGCTATTTCAGCACCAACCCCAGAGCTACTTCTTTCTCCGGCAATCATTCAGCAATCATTCATATAAGAATATTTGTGAGGAAATGTGTCATCTGCAGGGACAAAGCAGTGATGTGTTGAATTTATTGCTTTTACAACTGAGGCCACTCTTCGAGGACAATGTTGAGAGCTTAGAGTTATGTATGAAATGTATGCAAAGGGCTGTTTTTGCTGTAATTTATAGATGGGACCTTTATGAAGCATAAACAATCAGATAACAATTGTGATTTGAGATATTCGAAGCGAATTTGAATGCATGAAACTGTAATATCACGTGCTGTATGTTTTTGAACATTTATGTACTATTGTCATTGTATCTTACACAAATATATTCAGATCAATATACAGATCTACTATATGCCGATCCATATGACTACGCTTGGGGTGGCGAGCAAATGGATGACTCCAGCATGGAGAGACTTAAGAATTGGGTATGTAACCTTTGCCAACAATCGTAACGTAGCGATCTTGTTTTTAGATCTGAAGATGTACTCAGTGCAGACGTTCGCAATTATGTACACCTATTAAATAAATGCTAAAAAGCAACTGCATAACGTGTGCCTTTAAAATAATTTCATAAACCCTTCTATTTGTCAGCCAGCCGAATTCGCCAAACTGTAAACGAAAAATTCACACCACCGCTGCGCCCTGGGCAAGCGCTGAAGTGTACATGTATGCCGTGAAGAAAGGTCACGCACGTGCAAACCTCGGCGTCGACCGCTGCTAGAAGGCGCGGAGGGCAACTTCTTGAAGCGCTCGCGTGATCTGCGTAATTTTGGTGGAGTGTTCAGATGAATAAAAGTCACATTCAATTATTTTGAGACATAAAAGATGCACTATGTTGCAAGGTTTTATTGGAGTTTCCGTTATGACTGCTAAATAACCACAATTAGCTTATTCGTTTCCTATTATGGTAACAATAAGCGAAAGCTCATAGAGTTACACCCATCAACACTGTGGTATATTACTCAATTGCCGCTACGAACAAGATATCCAGCGCAAGTTCATGTGGTTTCATTGCTGTTACTTGTGTGTAAAAGTGCACACATTTGTCTTAAAGTATTGCGCTGTGCACAAGAGCTAGCACAGCTTAACAACATTTCTGAGTTTGTTGAGCAGCGACAGCAAGCAAGGAAGCTCAAAAGATGCACCTACCGACAGTCGCCGCGCTCCATTCCTATTTCTGTGGAGATTGTGCCATGACTACGAACTTGGACAATCTTCCACCATGGAAATATACATCCATAATCGAAGAATTGGAGGACGCTGAAGCTTCGCTTTTAAGAGTGGAACGCGATAGCATTCAAAGTTCCCTGACTGCTTCTCACGCTTCCCGACCACTGCAGCTTAAGCAACCATAATGGTTACCGGGAAACACTGGCGGCGAACGCTATGCACGAAGGCGAGCTTTCTGGTAGAAACGCGGCCTCTTGCGTGGGGTGATCCCGGAGATATTGCACAGCCGCGCCAAAAAAACTGCATAATTTTCAGGTTACAGTTTTTGTTTCGTACTTTTAATATTTCAGTCTGAAAAGATTTAACATAAAAGACATGCGCTGTGAGTGTTTTGTTTCATGACATTTGTTTGTGGATTGTCATTCTCAAAATTCCAAGGAATAGCTTTGCCAAGAATGCAAGACAACGTATGAGCAACTATAATGATAGAATGGTGTGACAATATAACCTGCATATATCGCATGTCGTATAAGAAGGCGTGGCATATACATGTACCTAAATATATTCGGAGGGCCTGCGTGGTTGGGGATGATTTTCTCCGCCGCACGCCGACATCGCACGCCGACGCCGGTTGCCGACGCCGGATTTTCTGCGACACGGGGCCCTTAACGCTGTCCCATTAAAGCAAGACGACAAGGCTCCGCCGGCGGGTTCAACTGATTGCAACTTCTGAAATGACCGTAATTACTGGACACTGTGTGATATACACGGACGCGGCGGTTAACTTAAAAGGAAGAAAAATTGCCTTCTTAAGTCCGACACGCCCTGAGATCCAAGCCACTCGCAGCTATACAACGGACTTTTCAGACCCCTTATTATTTGAGCTGCAGGCTATACAAGATGCTATTGAAACCCTTGTCAACTTGCCTAACATCAATGAAGCCCACATCTATTCTGACAGCCTCAGCGCAGTGAAGCATCTCAAACAAGTAACGAAAACATTGCGCATTTGTGCCTGGTGGTACACTTCCATCACGACCGAGCGAGGAGCGAAGACCATTGGGTGCACTTGGATTTGCAGAGAAATAAACCGGAGCTAGACAGAACAGCGACGGCGGTCAGCGGCGGCCGCCTCCAGGAAGCAGATCTGTCAACAGAGAGACAGCGACAGCGAGGACACCGATGTCTACTCTCTCAGCAGTGAGGAGCCTTCCGAAGACGCCATCCAACTTGTGCAGAGCTGCAAAGCGAAGAAAAGGAACACGAGGACATCTTCATTGTCAAATATGGAAACAGTAAGACGCACGCAGAGGCCGGACGCCAATACTATCATATTTGTGCCCGTGCTTCCTACCGTTAACCTGAAGCTAGTCAACAGAATTTACTAGTGGTCGATATCCAGCACGCGTGTGCTCTGACCACTCTACGCGTCGTAACAGACCTTGATAGCATTCAGGTGCGCTCCTACATCCCTCTGGGGACTGCTGAAGTAGGTGGCGTTATCTTCGACGTAGACGTGGCCATCCTTAACAACGACTTGCCGATTCTTCTCAAGCCAGGTAATGACGAGGTCATTGTTGCTGTTAATCGGCTAGGGAGCTCACGCTGCCTGAAGATTGAATTCAAAAGTAAATATCTACCCTCGCATGTTAAGGTGGACACTTATGCCGCCTATAATTCCGAAGTCTCTTTCATTCTTAAGCCGCAAATGCATGAGACTGGGACGCGTGAGCAGCGTCTGTGAAAACCAGGCAACATTCCTCCAATGTGCCGAGCCCCACGCAGCAGATAAATGTGGCGCCACTGTAATGAAGTGTTAGAACTGCAGCGAGTCACATGAGGCTTCATAAAAGAATTGCCCACATATTAAGAAGGAAATTGCCATCTTGAAAGAAATGGTGAGAGATCATTCATCTCATCGAGAAGCCACTGCTAAAATCAGGAGACGACGTTCCCGTCGCCGACTTACTTCAAGGAACTCTGTCGCCTCTACGACGCGCTTGCCACTTCCTATGACATCACCTTCTCCTCTGCCGCCCAGAGCATACAATGCGGAAAGAACCTTGAAGGACGAATCCACTGAGAAGACGACATCTTCCGAATATTGGCGGGCACTACAAAAACGACAGCAAGCACCAACAGGATCGCAGCTAACTTCTGATGGACAATCCCCGGCGTCTAGTGTCGGTGATTTTTCCTACCAGGACAGGCAAGTGACTGTAATGCTGCAGTCGCTAATTAATACAATCCGCATGATATTGAACAACCTGCAAACACCAGCAGCTCGAAGTGCTCTGCAAATACTGGATGCACTAAATCCAGTGCTTGCTAGCATCATCTAAGCAACATGGCTCGACCAATAGTCCCCTTCCGCACTGAAGTTAAAGGTGAACCGATCTTTCAGTGGAATGCCAGAGGTCTCAGGACCCGCATAGTTTCACAAATTCGTTTTCACAAATAGTTTCCTTGGGGCGTAGAACCGTCGGTATGGCGCGAGCGCTGACCAGCTTTCTACTGCTTACGCAGGCTATATGGGCGGATGGTTCCTCGGCAACGATGTGTTCAGGATCAATTTCCGGCGACACTATGCACCCGAGGATCTTGGTGGGTGTTTCTCCAGCACAGCCTACAGCATCCGCTCCCGTTGACGTGTGCCCGGTCCGGCGTGCGAGCGAGGCAGTGCCTGGTCTTTTTCCGGAGACATTTCAAGTATGCTCCCCCACGACGGAATTTGACGTTTTCCTCAACTCAAGGGGGCAACAATGTGTGCCTGATAACAATGACTGTCGCCTAACATGGGTACAAATGGACTGCAACGGCAGTTCAATGATGGGGCGTGGAACCGGCGGTATGGCGGGAGCGCTGACCAGCTTTCTACTGCTTACGCAGGCTATATGGGCGGATGGTTCCTCGGCAACGATGTGTTCAGGATCAATTTCCGGCGACAGTATGCACCCCAGGATCTTGATGGGTGTTTCTTCAGCACAGCCTACAGCATCCGTTCCCGTTGACGTGTGCCCGGTCCGCCGTGCGAGCGAGGCAGTGCCTGGTCTTTTTCCGGAGACATTTCAAGTATGCTCCCCCATGACGGAATTTGACGTTTTCCTCAACTCAAGTGGGCAACAATGTGCGCCTGATAACAATGACTGTCGCCTACCATGGGTACAAATGGACTGCAACGGCAGTTCAATGATGGGGCGTGGAACCGGCGGTATGGCGGGAGCGCTGACCAGCTTTCTACTGCTTACGCAGGCTATATGGGCGGATGGTTCCTCGGCAACGATGTGTTCAGGATCATTTTCTGGCGACAGTATGCACCCCAGGATCTTGGTGGGTGTTTCTTCAGCACAGCCTACAGCATCCGTTCCCGTTGACGTGTGCCCGGTCCGCCGTGCGAGCGAGGCAGTGCCTGGTCTTTTTCCGGAGACATTTCAAGTATGCTCCCCCATGACGGAATTTGACGTTTTCCTCAACTCAAGTGGGCAACAATGTGCGCCTGATAACAATGACTGTCGCCTACCATGGGTACAAATGGACTGCAACGGCAGTTCAATGATGGGGCGTGGAACCGGCGGTATGGCGGGAGCGCTGACCAGCTTTCTACTGCTTACGCAGGCTATATGGACGGATGGTTCCTCGGCAACGATGTGTTCAGGATCAATTTCCGGCGACACTATGCACCCGAGGATCTTGGTGGGTGTTTCTTCAGCACAGCCTACAGCATCCGTTCCCGTTGACGTGTGCCCGGTCCGGCGTGCGAGCGAGGCAGTGCCTGGTCTTTTTCCGGAGATATTTCAAGTATGCTCCCCCACGACGGAATTAGACGTTTTCCTCAACTCAAGTGGGCAACAATGTGCGCCTGATAACAATGACTGTCGCCTACCATGGGTACAAATGGACTGCAACGGCAGTTCAATGATGGGGCGTGGAACCGGCGGTATGGCGGGAGCGCTGACCAGCTTTCTACTGCTTACGCAGGTTGGTGCTCTTGAAATTTGCTGTAAGAAACCATATTCTGCTGTGCTGGTTCCACCCCAAGTGCTGTTTTGTATGTTTTCTTCTCGGACACGTTCGAAAAGAACGCAACATCAACGCCAATTTGTAATTTTTCGCAGTTCGGCGCTTTATTTATTGATTTTGTTGCTGTGTGGTGGGGATATCGAAATGAACCCAGGGCCAACTGAAGAGCAATTTTCAAAGCTTGTAGCTGGCCAGAGTAAAATGATGTCGAAGCTAAATTTGATTGAAGAAAAACAAAACCAACTTACTCTAGACGTTACAGACTTGAAGGGTCGTATTCTATCACTAGAAGCTAAGATCGACAAAGTTGATGACGTACGCAATGCCCTCGCGACAATTGCAGACCAACAACGGGATGATCGTGCCGCATTGACGGCTCTCACCGAAAAGATTGACGATATCGAGAACAGACAAAGAAGGAACAATTTGGTCTTCCGCGGTATAGAAGATTCTACTGCAAACGAGACAGCAGCCAAATCTGAAGAACTCATTTTGGAATTATGCAGAAGCAGGCTTGGTATAACAGGCCTGAGTATTGAACATGCGCACCGTATAGGAGCATATAAGGCAGGCAAACCGCATCCAGTCATAGCAAAATTCTGTTCCTTCAAATCCCGTCAAGCGGTGCTGTTGAAAGCTTTTAAACTCAAAGGCACCAGTTACAGCATATCTGAAGATTTTTCACGCTCAATTAGGGACAAAAGAAAGAAGCTATGGGACTATGCGAGGCTAAACAAGCAGGAAGGTGAAAGGGCTGTCTTGAAGTATGATACGCTTTATCTACGGGGAAAGCGCTTTCGACTCGATAATGCAACGGGAGATGTAGCACAGCTGTGACCTTCGTAGTTGCGTAAAATAGAGCAGCCGCTCAGAGTTTTGTTGATAAATTGCCGAAGCATAAAGAATAAAATTGACAACTTTCAATGCCTTCTATGCACTCTTCAGCCTACGATTGTTCTGGGCACGGAGTCATGGCTAGATTCTTCTATTTTTGATTCAGAAATTTTCCCGGCAGGCTACCACTGTTTTCGACGCGATCGAAATTCTCACGGAGGAGGTGTGTTTATTCTTGTGAAAAATAGCATACCCTGTGTCTACTTGGCATGCCCACTTTTTGACGTCGAGACGGTTTTTTGTAAGATGGGGCTGGCGAACGGCAAGGGCTTGGTGATTGGCTCGTACTATCGGCCGCCAAACGCGTCGTATGAGCAGTTCATTGGGCTTTCTGAGTTTCTTGAAAGTATAAAAAATGACCGTGTCGTGATCGGAGGCGATTTTAACCTTCCTGAAATTGACTGGTCATTCCCAGAAATAGCGTTAGTGGTTGTTTATACTCTGCCTTTTTTGACCTAATGGACACTCATGCCTTTCAACAGTACGTTCTCAGTGCGTCGCGAGATGATGCTACGGGCCATGTCTTGGACTTGCTGTTGTGTAATGAGCCTGGTGTTGTATCAGATGTGCATGCTTTACCTGGTTTGAGCGACCATAATATTGTTGTTGCTGATGCTAGTGTGAAAAATGCATCCGTGACGAAGAAATCGCCAAGGAAAGTGTTCTTGTATTCTAAGGCTGATTACGGTTCCATAAATCTGTCGTTGGAATCCTATTTCCCAACGTTTGACACATTAGAGGATGATATGAGCGCTGAACAATTGTGGGAAAACTTTAAAGAAAAGCTTTTCTATCTTCGTGATAAGTTCGTGCCGACGCGGATGCTTTCATTTAGACGAGGTAAAGATAAGCCCTGGTTTCATCAGCAACTGCGCATCTTGCTACGGAAGGTACGAAGGGTGTACGTAAAGTATAAAAAACACAGGTCCCCAGAAAACTCATCTGAACTAAAGAGACTGAAGTGTGATTTTCAAAACTTAACTAAATCAGCTAAGCAATCCTATTTTTCTAAGCTTGGGGAACGCTTAGTAGAAGATCCAAAGGAATTTTGGAAGTATATCCGGCGAAATGGTAAGGACGACAATTCTGTCCCCCCTTTAGAATACTTGGACACAGTAATAGATGATGACAAGCGCAAAGTTGAATTATTCAGTAGTTACTTCTCTTCCGTATTTAGTCAACGCCAATTTCGTACTCTAGCTGTGGATTTTTCGTTGGGGAATGAAGAAATGCCCGAGGTTAAGTTTGGCTTGGCAGGTGTGCGGAAGCTATTAGCAAATATTTCTCCTAGAAAGGCAAATGGGCCAGATGATATAGCAGCAGCAATCATAAGTAATTGTTCTGAATCTTTATGTCTCTATTTTTGCCGCATTTTCCAAAAGTGTTTAGATATGGGTGCCGTACCTGCCGACTGGAAATTAGCCAATGTTGTGCCTGTATATAAGAGTGGACCTAAAAATTGTGTTGAGAACTACAGACCAGTGTCTTTGACTAGTATTACATGTAAAGTAACGGAGCACGTTATATACAGTTCTATTATGTCACATCTTCTTCAACATAACCTACTGAATATAAACCAACATGGTTTTCGGCAAGGTTTTTCTTGCTCCACGCAACTTTTGGAATTCACACACGATTTTGTACTAGCAATTGACAAAAGGCAAATAATTGACTGCATCTTTCTAGATTTCCGAAAAGCGTTTGACGTTGTGGCTCATGATCTACTTATTAGCAAATTACACGCCTACAAATTAAACAAAAAGGTAATTGCATGGATATCTGAATACCTGTCAAATAGACAACAGTCTGTGGTTCTCAACGGCATATCGTCTGATCTTGCTGCGGTGACCTCTGGAGTGCCCCAGGGCTCAGTTTTGGGGCCTCTTTTATTTTTGTTATATATAAATGATATTACTAGAGGTATTACGTCGACTTTCAGGATGTTCGCCGATGACTGTGTGGTGTATAGGGTTATTGATAGCGATTCTGATTTTTCTTCTCTTCAGTCTGACTTGGATAGCGTTTCATCTTGGTGTTCCAAATGGAAAATGTCACTTAACGTTTCTAAATGGTTAAACATCACCTTTACAAGGAAACATTCACATAAGTCATATGAGTACAAAGTAAATGGCGTTACCCTACGCAGGGTTAGCGAATGCAAATACTTAGGTGTTTTGTTTACCTCAGATTTAAGGTGGAACAGGCATGTACAGGAGATTAGAAGAAAGGCGGCACGTAAGCTGGGCTTCCTACGTCGAAATTTTGGCCACTTACCTAGTGCACTGAAAGAACGACTATATTTTACCCACGTACGTACGGTACTTGAATACGCGTGTGTTTGTTGGGACCCTTATACTGGTGAGTCAGTTAATTTACTTGAAAAAATCCAGAATAGGGCAGTCCGATTTGTATTGGGAAATTACAATAACCTCAGTATCACTGAAAGCAAGCGTAAACTTCAGTGGCAGGATTTAAAGGACAGAAGAAAGAACCTTAGGCTTAAATTTTTTCATAATATATATTATTCTAAAACAGGCATTGAAAGAGAAAAGTATATTAGGCCACCGTCGTATATTTCACGCAGAAGGGACCATAACTTGAAACTTTACGAACTTCCTTTTAAAGCTGATGCCTTGCGATACTCATTTTTTTGTCGAACCACGAGGGACTGGAACGCTCTTCCGTCAAATATTGTAGGTATTGAATCTAATGATGAATTTTACCGCGCTTTCTCTGTTTAAATTGAAAAACAATTTTTGTCGCGATTTGTATACCCCCCTGCTGTAATGCCTGCAAAGGCGATGCAGGTACCAAATAAATAAATAAATAAATACTGGTCACTTGCGAACCAAACACATCGACAGCACTCTGATTGTCTGGTCACGACCCTTTCGTCTCGTCCACATGCGGAGCGTGCAGCAAAGTAATCATCTACATCCGCTAGGATTTTCCGTATGTGGCTCACGTGATAGAGCCTCATGACGACAACCAATAGGACTGCCGGCATGTCAAAAAGAATACTGTGCCATTTACATCTATTGGAGCTTACATATCTCCAGCGGGTCACTTTGACAGCCAAAGGTTCAAGAAAATATGGCTAATCACCAATGGCCCCTCGGTGACACTTGACTTTAACGCGGATCACCAGCTATGGTAAAGTACTAAAATTGATCCCAGAGGCAGGAGTCGTGCTACCTTTGCTGCCGACCATGATAAGTGCTGCGTGAATGATGGCAGCCCTACATTTCTGCGAGGCACGACCTATAGTAGCTGCTTAGATTCGACTTTGGTGTCACGGCGATTTGCCTCCAGCGTCCAATCGTTTACGGACATAGAGACACATGGAAGCGACCACATTCCAATATACATAAAGATAAGATAAAAATTAGTGGAGTTAAGCAATGCTACTCTACTGTCTTGCGTACACTTGAGTGGTCAAGGTTTAAGGACCATATGGATGACGCATGTCAGGAAGGCCTTTCACACAATATAGAAAATGTAATCGCGGAAGCAATTAAAGAATTCATGTGCTCGCTCACAAGGTGAGCAAGGCGAACACACTTCGACACCGAACTGGATAGGCTGCGCGAGGCACGCCGACCGGCGGAAAGAAGCTATCGGCGCACGAAGTCCGCTCTAGATCTGAGGGCTGCTGCGCGGCGCATACAAACGAAAGTCCAACGTCGTACGAATAAATTGGACGACAAGCGATGGAAATATTTCTGTCAAACGCTTGATCCCCGAAGATCGCTCTCGCACATGTGGTGAACGGTTAAGGGTATTCGCTCATGTCCGCATCAAAGGAAGCCCTTTGCTGCTCTGGCCCTCTACCAACGCCGTTCGCAGTTGGAAGTGGCTGAAGAGTTCTGTGTGCGGGTTGCTGGTTCCGTGATAATCACTACTGACGCGACACTGCATGACGTCCCTGATGGTCGTGTACTAGAAATGAACGCGCCATTTTCACTCGAAGAGCTCGACACTGCGTTGGCGACCTGCAGGTGTTCTTCGTCACCAGGACCAGATGACATCACGTACGCTGCCCTATGCCACCTTGGACATGACGCATGTAGTGAGCTGCTCAACTACTACGAGTGTACAATGTGTCTTAGAGGAACGGCGTCGTTCCAAAACAAAGGAAATCGAGCAGTTCGATCCCCATTCTGAAACCTGGAAAGTATCCGCTTGCTTTATCATGATATCGTCCGATTGCGCTGTCGAGCTGTGTCGGCAAAGTCATGGAAAGAATGATTCTTGCTCGCTTGGAATGGTACCTTGAGCGATTCAACATCTATCTGGACGTTATGGCTGGCTTTCGTCGAGGTCGCTCATCTATCAACAATGTTAATGACCTCATTACCTCGGTCCAAGAACAGAAACTTCTCGATGTCAAAGGAGCATACGACAACGTCGCCCATGAGGTCATACTGAACGCACTTGATGTTGTGGGAGTTGGTGGCCAATGTATCAATGGATTCGGGACTATCTGTCTGAGAGGTGCTTTTTCTTACAGACTGAAGACAGCCCAAGTTCGGAACATTACATCTGGCGTGGTGTGCCGCAGGGTGGAGTGTTGAGCCTTATGTTGTTCAACCTCTTCTTGGTAGAACTAGTTGAGTATTTGCCGCGGTCAGTTCATGTCTCCATATACGCCGACGACATTTGCATCTGGGCCTCTGCAGTGACTCGCCCTGAGGTGCTGTCCAGGCTTCAGCGGGCGGCAACCATCACGGCGTATTATCTACGAGAAAGAGACCTCAGTGTGTCTACTGAAAAGTGCGCATTAGTGGGCTTTACGCGCAAACAAATGTCATTGTATCCAGTTTCGATCGACAGTTAAGCTGTGTCCTATGTTAAGACGCATCGCTTCTGGGTGTCTTCATTGACTGCAACCTCACGTGGACCCAACACTGCGTCTATCTGAAAAAGACGTCATTTGCTATTGCTCAGGTGTTCAAATTTCTCTGCGGGAAAAACTGGGGTACACTAGTCCATACTATGCTGCAGCTGCACAGAGTACTGTTCCTGGGACTCCTCCGTTACAGTCTGCCAGTTTTGTCGAATACATGCAAGACGAACATTCGCGCTCTAGCGAGCATACAAGGTCAACCCTACGCACGTGTTTAGGACTGCCTCGGTGCACCTCAACAACAGCAACAATAGCTATCGCGAGAGACCATGTGGTCCAGACACACGTCGCTGTCGACTTGCTCAGAGCGTGCATTCGTCTTCTGTCAAGGCTCCCCGACCACCACCTAGCGTCCCTACGAGCGGAGAGACCTCAAGCCACACTTTCAAAAGCTATTAGCACCCATCATGAGTGTATACCATCATCTTCTACACCGGCGGCGAAGCCTTCATATCCCCTGTGGTACCTGCGACAGCCTCAAGTGAACCTTAATATTCCCGAAATCACCAACAAGGCCAATCATGCATCGCCGGATCTGAAGAGCAACTGACGCTCCTATTACTGCACCAGACATATCATGACTACATACATTATAATATATATATATATATATATATATATATATATATATTGTAGTGAAGAAGAGGTACGATGCAGTGGGGCATCCTTACTAGTGCTGTCTGGTGGGGCTGTCTCTCCAGCGCATCGCTCGCACTACGCCGCTCGCGCTTGAGGTTCCCTGAACTGATCAGACGGTCAGCCTTGCGCTTTCGTGCAATAAACGCCTTTACAAGTGGTGGTGAGTGCTACGATCGTATGCATCCTCGAGCTTCGATCCCGTACCCTCTCTTCAACCATGTCTCAGGACGCATCTCCACCCACGACCCAGCAAACGCCTCCTGCACCCTCCGTCGTGTGCTCTGGTTTACCTCGCCACAAGTATCCTCCTGTTTTCAGCGGCACAGACGACCACGACGTGGAGGACTGGCTGTCCACGTACGAGCGAGTAGGCGTCATCAATAAATGGGACGATGCCGCGAAACTAAGCAACGTGCTCTTTTACCTCGCCGGCGTGGCAAGGCTCTGGTACAACAACCACGAGACGGAAATTCCGACATGGTCCGCGTTCAGAACCTCACTAGTAGCTGTGCTTGGTCATCCTGCTGCGCGAAAGGTGCGAGCTGAATCCCGCTTGCGAGAACGAGCCCAACAGCCGCGAGAGTCCTTCACTAACTACATCGAAGATATCCTGGATTTGTGTAAGCGCGTGGATGCGACAATGTCGGAATCGGACAGAATCCGAAACATCATGAAAGGAATCGAGGACGCCGCTTTCAACATGCTGCTCGCTAAGAATCCACAATCCGTCACTGAGATCGTTACATTTCGCCAAAGTTACGAGGAGCTACGCAGGCAGCGCTCGTTGACTCGTCGGTCTTCACCACGCGACGAACACATCGCTGGTCTGGCTACCACCTTCGACCAGACCGCACTGCTTGCGGAAATGAAGGCCTTCATTCGGGAGGAAGTGGCCCGCCAACTCTCCTTGGTGCCATTTGCTCAGCCGCCGCATGTGCCGCAGCCCGCTTCGACTATCGTGCCTCCGCGCCGCCGTGCCATCGAGCAAGAAATCACCGAGGTATTGCCCGACCACCGTCACCCTATTCCTGCACCTATGCCACTGACCTACACCGAGGTCGTGGCTCCACCCCAACAGGCCCCGGCACCAGCACCTGCACCGCTCAGCTACGCTGAAGTCGTCGCGAGGCCCCGCCCACTCCCTGCGTATGTGCCCCTCACTTTTGCCGACGTCGTGGCTAGGCCACCGGTGCAGCCCGCTATACAGTCCTATAACCAGCCGCTCCATACCGGGCGTGCTCCGACATGGGCGGGACCAGCCACAGCGAACCGTTGGCGTACATCTGACAACCGGCCTATATGCTTTGCCTGCGGCTACGCCGGTCACGTGGCCCGTTTCTGTAATCGTGTGCAGCCTCCCAGCGTCGCATCATCCATGCCAAACCGTTCGCCCCGTCCATCTTACGACCCACCTTTCGGTGTGTCACCAACATACCGCCCGCCGCCGAACACCCGCCATTCCTCATCTCCACGCCGGCGCTCGTTATCGCCGATGCGGCCTCGTTCCGCTCCTAGAGATGAGGAACACTAACAGTCGCAGTCCAAGAGGCAAGGGCTGCGACAACGTCGAAGTGCACAAGTACTCATTGCAGCCCTTCCAATGTGATAGACGTGTTTGTCGACAGTGTCTGCGCGTCTGCACTCGTGGACACAGGCGCAGTCGTATGTGTTATGGACGCTACACTTTGCCGCTTACTTCGGAAAGTCACGACGGCCCTGCCCGGACTATTCATTCGCACAGCCAGTGCTCAGCATATTCGACCCTTGGCGTCTTGCACTGCTCGTGTAGAAATCCATGATGTTGTCTATGCTAGAGCACTGCACGGGCTTACCCGAAAGGCCGGGCCGGGTAGAGCAGTTTTTTCAGAGGCTGGGGCCGGGCTCGGGTTTCTTGACGCGGGCCCGGGCCGGGCTCTGGCTTTCTGCGAGTTATTCTCGGGCTTCTCAACTCCGGAAACATGTATTTTTCGGTCTCGACCGGGTTGGGGCCGGTTTCGAGCCGGGCTCGGGCCGGGCTCGAGCTTAAGGTAATGGCGTGGCGGGCCGGGCCGGGCGGGTAACGTAGATTATTTCCGGGCCCGGGCCGGGCCCGGGTCTTGCCACAAAAGTTTTGATCAGGCTCGGGCGGGCCGCCCAATGTAAAAACGGGCCCGGGCCGGGCCCGGGCCGCAAAAATCGGCCAGTGCAGTGCTCTAGTCAATGCCATAGATTTATTCGTCCTTTCGTCCTGCTCTCATGATGTCATCCTCGGCTGGGATTTTCTCTCGCGCCACAATGCCGTTATCGATTGCGCACGGGTTGAAATAGAACTATTGCCGCTTATCGATTTGACGCCTACTGACGCTCCGTCGATTTCCAGGAAATTGATCGTCGAAGCCGACACTCAGGCTGCTCCCAACACCTCAATGATCGTGTCCATGCACTGCAGTGGCCTCTCAGACGCCATTGCATTACTTTCCTCGTCTGGCCGTTTCCTCGCAAGGAAGGGCCTGTTGCTACCTTTTGCGACCGTGGACATCGTCAAGGTCACTAGCTCAATTTTCGTTTGCAACTCGTGCCCATACCTTGTCATGCTGCTCCGCGGAGAATGTGTTGGTACCGTGGAAGCCATCGACGGCGTGCAAGTTATCGATGTGCCCGGCTACCCGAATTGCATCACCTACCGTACGCTCAGTGCTGTATCTACATCAGACGCATTGCCCAGAGATGTATTTGGTTCCTCCATCGCTGGAACCCTTACAGTGGCCGAGCGTTCCCAGCTGCGGTCCCTCTTAGAAGAATTTCGTTCGTCTTTCGACGTGGGGCAAGCTTCCCTGGGTCGGACTTCCACTGTAACGCACCACATCGACACTGGCTCTCACCCACCATTGCAACAACGCCCGTATCGCGTTTCTGCGAGCGAACGTCGTGTGATTAACGAGCAAGTCGACGACATGCTTCAGCGCGAAGTAATTCGACCCTCAAAAAGCCCATGGGCTTCTCCTGTCGTCCTTGTTACAAAGAAAGACGGCTCCGTAAGGTTTTGCGTCGATTATCGCCGTCTCAACAAGATCACTCGCAAGGACGTCTATCCCCTGCCACGCATAGACGACGCAATTGACTGCCTGCAAGGAGCCGAGTTCTTTTCATCTCTGGATTTGCGCTCCACGTATTGGCAAGTACCTATGGAAGAAGTGGATCGGCCGAAAATAGCCTTTATCACGCCCGACGGCTTGTACGAGTTTAACGTCATGCCTTTTGGACTCTGTAATGCGCCCGCGACATTCGAGCGCATGATGGACACAGTTCTGCGAGGCTTAAAGTGGCACACATGTTTGTGCTACCTTGAAGACATCGTAGTTTTCGCGCCCGACTTCCCCACGCACCTCGAACGCCTCCGGTGTGTTTTGACGTGTTTATCGAACGCTGGCCTGCAATTAAATTTAAAGAAGTGCCGATTTGCTGCACGGCAACTCACGATTCTTGGCTATGTCGTTTCCAAGGACGGAATTCTCCACGACCCCGACAAAGTTCGCGCCGTTGCCGAATTCCCCAAGCCAACGTATATCAAAGAACTGCGCAGTTTCATCGGTCTATGCTCGTACTTCAGACGCTTCATTCGAAATTTCGCCGCCATCGTATCGTCCCTGACGAAGCTCCTCGGGGGAAACGGGCTCCTCACCTCGTGGTCATCAGAGTGTGACGAGGCGTTCACGAGTCTTCGTCGTCTGCTGACCTCCCCCCCCCCCCCCCAATTTTGCGCCACTACGATCCGACGGCCCCTACAGAGGTACACACAGATGCCAGCGGTGTTGGCCTTGGCGCTGTCCTCGCGCAACGCAAGCAAGGGTTCCCTGAGTATGTCGTCGCTTATGCCAGCCGAACGCTTACGAAAGCCGAGCATAATTACACCGTGACAGAAAAAAAAATGTCTCGCGATCATCTGGCCTCTTACTAAGTTCCGGCCATATTTGTATGGCCGTCCATTTGATGTCATCACGGACCGCCACACACTCTGTTGGTGTCATTGAAAGATCCGTCCGGCCGTCTTGCACGTTGGGCACTTTGCCTGCAAGACTACGACATCCGCGTACTCTACCGCAGCGGACGACACCACTCGGACGCCGATGCCCTCTCGCGCTCTCCCTTGGCTGACAACAATATATCTCGGTTGACTGTGTCTTCCATCGACTTTCGCACCATCGCTTCTGAGCAGCGCAAGGACCCCTGAATTGCGTCGCTTATAGGCTGGCTCTCTAATCCATCGACGAGGTCAACAACCCGGGCGTTGCGCCGTCAAGCTCACCATTTGGTCATTCGCGACGACCTGCTTTACTGGTGCAATTACAGCTCCGACGGCCGCCGGTGGTTGTTAGTAGTGCCTCGCAGCCTGCGTTCCGATATTTGCGTAGCTTTCCACGCCGATCCCCAGTGTGCCCACTCTGGCGTTTTCAAGACTTACCAGCGCCTTCAACTGCGGCGCTACTGGCGAGGGATGTACAGCTACGTTCAGAAGTTCGTACGCTCTTGTCTCGATGGCCAGCGCCGGAAATCTTCACCCCGCCTCTCGCCAGCTGGGCTGCAACCTTTACCTTGCCCCACCCGGCCCTTTGGGCGTGTTGGTATAGATTTGTACGGGCCCCTCCCCATGACATCGGCTGGAAACCGCTGGGCTATTATGGCAGTTGACCACCTTACGCGATACGCTGAAACTGCGGCGCTTCCGGCAGCCACTGCGCGCGACGTTGCTTCCTTCCTGCTTCGTCGATTCATTCTGCGTCATGGGCCACCCCAGGAGCTGCTCAGTGACCGCGGACGTGTCTTCCTCTCGGAAGTAGTTGAAGCTGTTCTCAAAGAGTGCCACGTTGTTCATCGCACAACAACTGCGTACCATCCTCAAACGAATGGACTCACGGAACGCTTCAACCGTACGCTCGGCGACATGCTCTCAATGTACGTCTCCTCCGACCACACGAACTGGCACGCCATTCTGCCCTTCATCACCTACGCGTACAATACCGCTACGCAGAGCACTACTGGTTTTTCTCCATATTTCTTATTGTACGGCCGGCACCCATCGCACACCATCGACACAATGCTACCACACCGGCCCGACGCATCTGAATGTGCGCCCATTTCTGATACGGTGAGACATGCCGAAGAGTGCCGCGACCTCGCCCGGGCCTTTACCTCCAATGACCAAGAGCACCAGAAGAACACTCGCGGTGACAACACCTCTGCGCCCAAATTTCTTCCTGGAGCGCTTGTGTGGCTCTCAGTTCCTTCCGCTGCACCTGGTCTGTCTTCCAAGTTAATGCCCAAGTATGAAGGTCCCTGCCGCATCGTTGAGCGTGCATCACCGGTCAACTATGTGATTGAGCCCGTCGAACCATCTTCGGACATGCGCCGTCGCGGACGCGACATTGTCAACGTCGAGCGCCTCACGCCGTTTTATGATCCCCTAATAGTGACGAACTGTTAGGTCGCCGGACAGCTCCCTTTTTCGTCCCCCGGGTAATTGTAGGGAAGAGGAGGGACGATACAGTGGGGCATCCTTACTAGTGCTGTCTGGTGGGGCAGTCTCTCCAGCGCATCGCTCGCACTACGCCGCTCGCGCTTGCGGTTCCCTGAACTGATCAGGCGGTCAGCCTTACGCTTGCGTGCAATAAACGCCTTTACTATATATATATATATATATATATATATACCAACGGTTCGACCTCACCTACCAGTTCAACTACCAGATTCGTAGTTCCAGCCAAGCAGGTTACAGTTAAATTTAAATTGTCACATATGACTACATCTACGTCGGCAGAAATTGCAGCCCTCCATGCAGCTGTGACCTACATCGCCGAAGAGCCGGCACAGAAATTCGTCATATTTTGTCACTGTTAGGCAGCTCTTCACAGCATCAAGTCTGCCTTACATCGCAGAAGTTACGAGCAGATGAAATCCGACATCAGGGAAGTACACCACCATGCTCTGGAAACAAGGCACAGCATAGTCTTCCCGTGGATTCCTGCTCCCTGCGGCATCCTCACCAACGACATTGCTGACAGGACGGCTAGGTCTACCCACGAAGACACCCAGACGCGTCCAATACCTTTGGCAAGGACGGACACTGCACGGAACTTCGTCTGCTTGCACGCGAAAAGTCACAAGCTTTCTGGAGTTCCAGTGCCTTGAATTGCCGATTATCATTGATCATTGTCATAACCTTATTACATGTAGTGTGACGTCACAGTAAGGGCGGACCTTTACTGAGCCAGAGAGACGACACGGCGAAGAAGGGCCGCGTCCACAACCAGCCTGAACAGACTTCGACACAGTCCACGCTGATGATGATGCGCCCGCACGCGCGATGAAGATGAGGGGCACACGCATGATGATGATAATGTACAGATGATGAAGTGCGCAATAAAATCCCACACTAATTTCCCTCGCGCGAAAGCGGCCATCCTGGCCGCTGCCTAAAGGTACGGGGAACGCCGCGTGAAGGGCTACATACGAGAAACGTGGACCACTTCCGTAGAGCGGCAACGGCGGTCAGTTGAGGAAACAACAGGGGTCACTCGATAATTAACTGGAGAAGTCATTTCCCGGACCGTGTAGGGGCCAATAAACTGGCACTGAAACTTCTCGCACAACCCAGGAGTGCGAACTGGTGTCCAGAGCAGCACTTCATCGCCAGGCTGGTAGAATACTACACGATGATATGCGTCATAATGATCCTTACGGTCCCGCTGTCTGGCTGTGGTGTTGACGCGGGCATGCTGGTGACAGTGGACGAGGCGGGAAACATATTCTAAACATAGGGGCAGCGAAGAAAAACATCGAGAAAGAAACTGGGTGTACGGCCATAAACAAGGTAGAAAGGCGATAGCCGGCTGTGGGTTGAACGGCGGTGTTATACGCGAAGGTGACGAATGGCAAAATTGTTTCCCAGTTTCTGTGATCGGGTTGAATGTAGGCGGCTATCATACCAGAGAGCGTTCGGTGAAACCGCTCAGTCAGGCCGTTGGTCTGAGGATGATAACTTGATGTAGTCTTGCGAGTGGTTCCAGAGGCTTTGAGCACTTCGCCTACTAGTTGGGAAAGGAATGTCCTTCCGCGGTCGCTCAGAAGGACACGAGGGGCGCCGTGGCGCAGGATGATGCATTGAAGAATGAAGGCAGCGACTTCGGAAGCCGATGTTGAACTTACTTGCACAGGCTGTTTCGGCATAGCGCGTCAGGTGGTCGACGGCTGTCACTATCCATCGACTACCAGCGGGAGTCATGGGAAGTGGCCCATAGAGATCGATGCGAATAACCTCAGATGGTTCCGCAGGACATATGACTGGCAGTAGTTGTCCGGCAGGAGCTGATGGACGTTTGCGACGCTGACAAATGGCGCAGGAAGCGACGTATCTCGCCACACTGGTAGACAGGCCAGGCCAGTAGAAGCGACTTCTTATGCGGTCGTAAGTTTTCTGGATGCCAAGGTGGCCAGCAGTCAAATCGTCATAAAAGGCCTGAAGGACACGTGCACGAAGGCAGCGAGGTAGCACGGGCAACCAGCGTCGTCCATCAGCATGCTGGATATGGTGGTACACCACGGCGTTTTAAAGCTTAAATTGTGTCAGCTGTCAACGAAGCCGGGCGTTAGGCGGGCGCGAAGCTCCACGAAGGTGGTCTATAATACGGCGACAGTGCGAGTCAGCGAGTTGTGGAGACGAAAATGATTCATGGTCGGTGCGAAGTGAGATGATCAAGAGTGCGAAGGACAAAACCGCCGTAGAAGAGACGTCAGTGAGTGCGTCACTGGAGGCGGTGGCGGAACCATTGATGAATGCGGCTGTAGGAAGCGGGTAGCGAGAAAGAGCGTCTGCGTCTTGGTGCTTCTTACCAGACTTGTAGATGATTTCAAAGTCATATTCTTGCAGACAAAGAATCCAGAGGCCAAGACGCCCTGACAAGTTCTTGAGTGTGGAAATCCAGCATAAGGCGTGGTGATCCGTCAAGATGGTAAAATGGCGACCGTGGAGATAAGGGCTAAATTTCTGGACGGACCAAATGACAGCGAGGCACTCCTGCTTGCTGATGGTATAGTTCTTCTCGGCAGGTGTGAGCACGCGGCTGGCATACGCAACTACTCTCTCACGCGAAGAGTTGTCTCGCTGGAGGAGCACAGCACCGATGCCATGGCCGCTAGCATCCGTGTGCAAAAGTATGGGAGCAGTCTCATCAAAATGACACAGGACAGGTTCAGATGTGAGGGCGCCCTTTAGCTGGTCAAGGGCAGATTCACATTCAGGTGACCACACGAACGGAGCTCCAGAACGAAGTAAGTGGTGTAAAGGTGCAGCTATAGAGGCGAAATTGCGAATAAATCGACGAAAATAGGAAGCGATGCCGAGGAAACTGCGTAGGTCCTTGGTCTTTTCTGGACGAGGAAAGTGAAGCACCACCGAAATATTGTCAGGATCAGGTCGAATACCATCCTTGCTTAAAATATGACCTAAGACCTTGATCATCTTGCTTGCAAAATGATACTTTTTCATGTTGAGCTGCAGACCAGCGTTGGCTATGCACGTGAGAACCTCGTCGAGACGCTGCAGGTGCTGTGCAAATGTCGACGAGAAAATGACGATATCATCCAGATAGCACAAGCAGGTCTTCCACTTCAGGCCACGCAGAACGGTGTCGATCATGCGCTCAAAAGTTGCGCGAGCATGCAGAGGCCGAAGAGCATGACGTTGAACTCGTAAAGATCATCTCGGGTTGCAAACGCTGTTTTTTCTTTGTCGGCTTCGTGCATCGGAATTTGTCAGTAACCTGAACGCAGATCAAGACTGGAGAAGTGCTTGGCACCTTGCAGGGAATCGAGAGCATCGTCAATGCGAGGCATGGGGTACACATCATTGCGGGTGATCTTGTTGAGCGCTCGGTAATCTACACAAACAACGCACGGGGCCATCTTTTTTTCGGACTAAAACAATCGGAGACGACCAAGGGCTAGCAGAGGGGCGAATTATCTCACGTTGCAGCATGTCGGCGACGTTTTGCTCAATAATTTTGCGCTCTGCTAGAAACACGCGATACGGTCGGCAACGCACGATGGATCTGCCGTCTGTCTGAATCTGATGCGCTGTGACGGTCGTCTGTCCCAATGTCGAAGAATGGGCGTCAAATGAACCTTCATGCTTCTTCAACAAGGCAAGGAGCGATTGCGTCTGCGAAGGGGTCAAGTCCGAGCTGATTACAGCAGCAAGAGCGGAGGTAGAGGCAGAATGTCCAGCAGGTGGGATTTCCGAGGGAGCAGCCTTGAGGGGAACGACAGAGAGAGGCTCTGAATCAGCAACCCAAGCCAAAGTGTTGCCTTTAGGAAGTAGAATTTTCTCAGGTGTTGTGTTCCTTGCTTCGAGAAGCGCAGAACGATTATCAAACCTGACTAGGCCTGAAACAATGGCTATCCCTTTTGTGAGCCAACGCGCACAAGGTAACAATAACACATCGCCGTGCACGGTCGATGGCGTCGGACGTGATGGTCAGAATTTGCTGACAGCCTGGAGGTAGCTCGGTATCTTTTGCAGCGAGTAGACGAAGTGGCTGGTACGGTTCATCGCCGAGCGAATAGTCGGTGTCGATCATATGTACGACACCTTGCCCACAACATATAGCAGAAAGAAGCAGAGGCAAGGAAATCCCATCCTAAAATGAGCTGGTGGGAGCAGGGCGACAGCACAGCGAATTGTATGTAGTGGACGATATCATCGATGGATGCACGCACTGTACAAAACGCGGAAGGGCGGATTGTTTTCCCGTGAGCTGCAACAAGCGCGGGTTCATCATAAGGCGTCGTAAGTTTCCTGAGACGCCTGCACAAATCGGAATGCATAACAGATAAAGTCGCACCGGTGTCCACCAGAGCTTCAACGTGCACACCTTCAACAAAAACGGACATCATATTACAAGAGCGCGCTGGAGGAATTGTAGTCCTGTCGGTGAATGCAGTTCTTCCTCCGAAAATTGCATTACTTAGTTTCCCGGGCGGCGGTCAGGGGTGAATGAGGCAGGCCGAAGCGGAGACGAGGAGCGGCGGAAGGGCGAAGGTGATCGGCGTCTGGTGGTACGATAACCATTCGGCGTCTCGGTCGTTGCAGGCGGAGAAGGGGAACGGCGCGGAGGGGAAGCGTAAGGACGGCTTTGGTAAGAGGCCCCACCAGAATACGCATCGCGTTCACACAGGTCGTACCCGCGACGCTCATCTTGTTGGCGCTTGTGGCAAAAACGTGATATATGGCCGCGATAACCACAGCAATAACAGGTAGGACGAGACGGTCGCCAAGGCGGGAAGTAAGGAGCGATCGGTGCTCTGTGAGATAGCGCGATGAGAGGGGGCGATGACGGCTCAATTGGTATTGAGGGGACATTGGCCGGAGGAGCGACACCAACCTGCGCGTATGCGGGTAGAAGCAACGTTGGACGTACACTAGTTGGAGGCGCGGCAGCAACTTGCGCGTATGTTGGTACGGTGCGAGGGGCCGGAGGGTCCACATTCGCAGAGCAGGTCATTGACGCAAGTTCCTCTCTGATGACGTCGCAGAATGCTGTACCAGAAGGCTGAGCAGGAATCATCAACGGAGATGACAACCCAAGTGATTGCAGTTCTTCGCGTATGATCGCCCGGATCATCATGCGCAAGTCGGGGTCTGCCGCAGAACGGTGTTCGCTGAAGTCCGGCTGCAAGGTACGGACTCGAGCTCGTCGAGGCGCTGGCACGTCAAGACGATGTAAGCGACGGTAGCCGGGTTCTTGACGGCGTTGAAGGCCACAGTCCCAATACCTTTAAGAATGTGGCGTATCCTGTCTGACTCAGCCATGGCAACATTGACACGGCGACAGAGTGCAAACATTACCTCGATGTACGATGTGTAGGACTTGCCGGAGTGTTGTTTGCGAGCATTCAGTTTTCTTCGCAAGGGCGGAGCGAACCGCCGGCGTGCCAAAAACTTCTCGAAGCTGCTGCTTGATGTTCTTCCAATCGGTGAAATCAATCATATGGTTGAAAAGCCAGGTCTTCGCCACACCGGTCAGGTAGAACGAGACATGGCGGAGATTGTGGGGATCATCCCACCGATTAGCAGAGCTTACGCGCTCGTAATCATCCAGCCAGTCCTCAGCATCTTCACCGCGAAGACCAGCGAACAGATGGGGACCACGCTGGTGGCCGCTGATGATCACAGAAGGTGCGGCTTGTGGAGGCGGAATGGTCAGGGTAGAAGTGCCAGGCTGCTCGTCCTGCGACATGCTGACGGACAGTGGGCACAAGCGGCGACCCGAACGAAACTCCAGTGAGTAGGCCAGGGGCGTAGAGGACGGCGAACCAAGAAGCACCTCCACCACCTGTGACGTCACAGTAAGGGCGGACCTTTATTGAGCCCGAGAGACGACACGGCGAAGAAGGGCGGCGCCACAACCAGCCTGAACAGCCTTCGACACAGTCCACGCTGATCATGATGCGCCCGCACGCGCGATAAAGATGAGGGGCACACGCATGATAATGATGATGTACAGATGATGAAGAAGTGCACAATAAATGCCCACAGTAGATTTTACGCTCTTTACAGCGACTATTTTTAGGCCCCTTTACAGCCACGCTTGATCTAATGTTTTATCCACGCCTCATAATTCACTATTCATGTACCACTGACACGCCATTATCATCGCCTTGGTGCTCTTTGGCCACATCTGGCCCTTGCGCAAACAAACACCACAAATCATCATCATCAATTGCCGATTAAATAAGTTGGGCCCTTTGCTATACGGCTACGACTCCCATCTAGCCTTTCCCGCAGCGAAAAAAAAACCCTGCTGTGCTGCTTGTGGCTGGGAGTGTCGTTCACGAACGCTTGCTCATTTGTCACGTAGTAGTGACAGTTAAGAAAACAGTCATAAAACTGCGTATGGAGAAACTAATTCTTTATTAGGCGAACCTGTGGCCACAAAAGCAAGCTACACTCGAAGGACAACGATAGCGGCGAACACAGTCGGCGATCGTCAAAAATCTGATCAGCGGCGAAACGCGTCGACTTTTATACATGAGTCATTGAAAGTTCCAGATTAATCCCTGGTGCCCGCGTGTCTTCCAGAAAGTTCTAGACAATTCGCGTTGCTCATACAATCAGATTACATGAGCGTTGGTGACAACAAACAACGGATAGAAGCATCGACAACGTTCGAGAATCTTCCGATACATGCAGGCGCGTCCTGTACCTAGCGATAACGTTTAACATTTGTTAGTCGGTAACAAGCGGTCACCGGCGAAAGATAAACAGTATACGTGTCAATATCATATAGGAATGGCCGAGAGCCCGATGTGTGACTCCTGTAGGTGTGAGGAAACCATCGAGCACCTATTGTGTACCTGTCCTCGCTACGACGCACAACGCCTCTCTCTCAGGGCAATTTTAAACCAACTGGACTCGACACCGTTCTGTGAGTCAAAGATACTCAGATCGTGGCTACACGCGTCACTAGCAGAAAAAACGATTCGGGCACTAGTACACTCCTTGAAGTGCAGCGATTTAAGAGATCGCTCATAGTGTCCATGGACATTGTCCCACGAGTGCTCAGTACTCTCTTTCAATCTTTCCCTCTTTCTATTCCCCTTTCTCTTACCCCTAGTATGGGGTAGCAAAGCGGACGCTCGTCTGGTCGACCTCCCTGCCTTTCCTTTCATTGCTCTCTCTCTCTGCGCATTTGTGAGCAGATACACAAAATTCAAAATCCTACATGTGTGAACGTTACTGTCCACTGGGTACAAGCCCATGGTCATGACTACAACAATGACCTTGTGGATCACATTGCTCACTCTTTCTCGACACCCGTAATTCCTCTCTCCCTTCCCTCTGACCCCCGCTCTGTTTCATTGCCCAAAAATCTATCCTCTGGCGTGACACGTGTGAACTCATCCCCCCGCGTGTCTGATCCCTTCTCCACAATATATCTCGAGTAGAGGAAGTCTCTCTCCGGAGACTACGGGCCAAGACGGCCCTTACACCAGCTGTCACCTTGTGTTTGGGGTCAACTGTACGAAGACATTGTCCAGTGTCCGAAGTGCTCTGCTCATGGGTATGCAGCAGATACCCACCATGCGCAATGGACGTAGCCTGGGACAAAGACAATTCAAGAATGTGCCCTGAAAGCCGTGAAATTTAAGAGTGATTGAGTAGAAGACTATGGTAGATGTATTATGGGCAATGCATTTTGTTAGTCGCTGTTTCACTAGCTCCATGAAACGGGCATGCATGCTTATATTTAACCCCACGATGATGCTAAGCCGCGTAGCAAAACAAGCGGGAAAAAAAACTTAAATTGCTCTGCACTTGAGCAATGTGGTCCCGTTTTCCAATTAGGACAATATAAAATTCTCATTTCCGGAAACAAATGATTGATTATTTCTGCTATTGGCACGTATTCGTTTTGAATGCCTACTGTGTTAAGTGGAGACGTTAATGTGACGTTTAACCGTTAAACGACCTTTGCTTCGTTTACAGAAAGACGATATAAACGATAGATGCACGAGAGAGGATGGAACCCCACTGAAAGACGGATCATCATGCGTGGTGAGTGCAGCTACTATTATCGTATTCATTCAGATATGAATACTGGATGAGTGCTCCTCAAGTTGAACTCGTGAAGAATGCGATGCATTCTTCACGAGTTCAACCAAGTTTTCTGCATTGAGTGCCAAAGTGCTCCACACATGTGGCTGACGGAAACTTTCCTTATTCTGAATAAAGGGCCTATATACACGAATTGCTCCTGTGGGTCGACTGAAACAACAATATTCATTTCTGCATGCGTAATGGTTGATGTGCGTAAAAATTCCCTAGACAGAATAGTGCGAGGGTCGTCCGTGGGCGTTCCCGCTCGGCTCGGTTTTCTTGCAGAAAGCTCTAGAAACGCACATGGCACTGGCTCCGTCAGATGCGCCTGTGGATTTTTGAAGACGCACATACCATGCATGTGAACCACTGGTTATGTGCCACAGACACGTCTAGGTCAGCTAGTATTCTCTCCAGGTAAACGAGAATTGCATCACGACCGCCAGTTTCTCCCCTGGTGACTGGTAGGGCATGCTTCTGACGAAAACAAGTTCACCGACGATTACGATACTCCCTAATACGGAATTTGAGCCAATATTTATACGTGGTTTTATTTCGCGATATATAGGTTGACACAGACAATCTGTCCCGTGCAGCACGTTGTACACGGAGCGAAGAGAGGCAACGCGTGGGTGAAGGGCGGGAGCGATTCGCTGGAGCCGCTGCCGACAGACTTCCCAGACGGCAAGTGCTACTCTGGCCCCACCTCGTCGCCATCGTCGACGGACTACGCTTTTCTTCTCACGTATTCGCCATACCCTTTTCCTCAGCTTACCGCCTCAAGGTTGCGCTTCTCCGTCTTCCTCCGCTTTCCTCCTCGCGTCCTTCATCCCCCACTGCGCTCAGTCTTCGCTCTTCATCATTCTCTGTGCTTGTTCGCTCCGTAATGCCGAGGAAGGCGACGTTTAGCTGCGGCATCAAATGCGTATTTATAAAAAAAACGTTGCGAGGCGAGAAGGTGGTAAAGGCTTCCGACGCTGCTCGACGGGTTTCCCGTTCTGATCACGTCGAAAACCTCCGAGCCGCCCCCAAAGGCTCTGGCAACAGTCACCAACGCCGCGCGCGTTCGGTGCGAACGCGGGCAAAACGGCGACGGCGTCGACACCAGTTCTGCGCGTTGCTGATGCTGCTGCATGTCCAAGTTTATACACCTTATAACACTACTATCCTTAATCCGTATTCTCTACTAAGTTGCTATCGCAATTGATGCTTTGCCTTTCGGGTGAAACTGCGACAATTTGTAGCCCATTCCTGCTCGTAATGGTAATTTTTTGCTTGTCATTGGTTCGTCCTGTGTTATTACGTACCAGCTGTGCATCCGCGTTTCTAAAAAACTTTACCTTATTCCGTTCAAGATACGTGATACCTGATACGATATAGCTCAAGATACGGCATAGCGCGTAGCAATTGGGTTTTTTGTTCAATATTGGGCAGAGAAATGTGTTTTATTACGTATTTTTACTAGAAACATTTGCACCAGCGAGAGAAACAATACAGAAACAATATTTCAGACCTTAGTATCTCGTACCTAAAGTACAAACTGCACATTATTTGGCGCGTAAGTACATAACAAATCTTCTTACAATTTCTAAATTGGAAAAGTCGTGCTATTTTGCTATGCATGTGACACTACTACAAAAGCAAATCGTATGTCGCCTCGCGAAGCTCCAGGCAGTGACTGACCAAGGAAACAGGTAAACAGAGTTTTCACGGCCACATCATCAATTCATCCGTGCAGCACTCACTCAAACATATTGTGACGGCGCCACAGAAAGTGCCAAAGTCAGAAGACGACGATTTGACGTGTCGATGTGTAATTGTTCTCGACAGCCATCTTGTTTTTATATCGTTGCCTTCCTTGTAAATATTGCAAATAAATCTTTATATGTGACCCCCGCAACGTAACACATTCGCGCGAGGTGAGAGGTACCAACGAGAGACAACGGAGCTCCGCAGTGGTCGTCACCTAGGAAAGGACAACGTAATGAACGAAACGGAACCCGAAATGGCGCAGCCCACTTGAACGCCTGCAACCCCGACGGGTATCCTCGCCCTGCCGCGGGATCCAGAAACGTTGTGCGGCACCGACGACCTCGACGTGGAAGAGTGGAGCAGCACGTATGAGCGTGTAAGTGCCCACAACAAATGGGATCCGATGATTATGCTGGATAACTTGGTGTTCTACCTACAAGACACGGCGAAGGTGTTGTGTAATAACGATGAGCAAGAGCTTAACGATAGGGACACCTGCAATGAGAAGCTGAGGGAATTGTTCGGCCGTCCAGTCGGGCGGAACAGTGCAGATAAGAAAGAACTAGCAAGCCGCGTCTAAACGTCCGCAGAATCATATGTCTCTTACACCCGGGACGTGCTGACTCTGTGCCGCAAGGCCGACCACGATATGGCTGAGTTAGACAAAGTTGGTCATGTACTGAAGGAGATCGCTGACTATGCATTCAACCTGCTCATGTCCAAAAATTGTGAGACGATACAAGACATCAAAAAAGGTGTCAGCGCTTTGAGCCGGCCAAGAGCCGCTGCCTTGCAACGTCTTTCGCACGTCTGCCAAACACAGCTGCGACATCCTATTGTGACAACAGGGTCGAAATGTACCGACCGTCATCAGCAAACGACCTGACACGAATATTACGGCGAGACCTTGAAGCCATGGCTCCTGCAGCCCCCTTTTCCAGCCACAGTGAGCCGAATGACTTGCCTACAGTGGCATTTGTGCAAACAGTAGTCCGCGCAGAACTCGCTAATCTTGGAGTTAATTCTGCATGTGCCGTTGCCCCTTCTCAGCTGTCCAATGCTGTTTTCCATGCACTGGTCAGTGGTAGCCGGCACGCTACCAAAATCCGGCCGGGTAGCGAACCGCAGACGATTGGCCAATCTGTTTTTCGTTGCCAGCTTATCAGTCAGGTTGCTCGCCATTGTGATAACCACACTGTCTCCTCCTCTCGATGACCGTAATTCGCCAGATCACCCAGACCAGAGCCAGCGTCGGTGCCAGCCTCTATTTGAACCGCAACAGCCAAACAATGACGCTCGTGCCACTTGGAACAGTGCCTGGTCGTTCTTCCGACGTCGTCCGTCCGGTTCACCACTAGCTCGTCGACCATCGTCCCTGTTGCCGCAGGCTCGTCGTCCACCGTCCCCAATGCCGCCCCGACGCCTGTCTCCATAAAACTAAGCGATGCAGCTCCCGGAGGTGACGCTGCATTCACGACTCGACCGCAAAACCCTCTGGTCACTTTGCCGACCAAACAGAACTTGATGGACGTTGTAGTCGATGGTGTCAGTGTCCCAGCGCTCATTGACCCTGGCGCACACATATCTGTTATGAGTGCCCAGTTGCGCCGATGCCTGAACAAATTTCTCACACCCGCTGCATCGCGCATTCTCCGCGTCGCTGACGGAGGAACGCCTACCGTGCTTGGTATGTGCACTGCTCGCATTGACATCGCAGGTTGCCTAATGACAGTGTTGTTTGCCATTTTGGAACAATGCCCCTAGGACGTTATACTCAGCTTAGACTTTTTGTCGTCCCATTCAGCCCCTTTTGACTTTGTGTCTAGTGTTATTCAGCTGGAGCTACCCCACGGCTGCTATAGTCCACCAGTCACAAAGCCACGGTTATGCTCTGCCGAAGACTTCCGCCTGTCGCCTCAAGCAACTACGTACGTCACTACCATATCGTTTCCATCTGTACCTGACGGCGTCTATGTGCTCTGTCCCACCGCTGACATTCTGCTTGAAAAGAATTTGACTGTTCCTCATACCGTGCTCACTAATACAGGCAATCAGACTTCGCTCCCTCTGCTTAATTTTAACTGCTCGCATCAAATTGTTCACAGGGGCACGTCCTTGGGCTACATTTTGCCTGTCAACGATTGCGAGATTTCGGCTTTTGATACAGCATTACCGTCGGCCTTTACAGGAACCCCCGATCCACCTACTCTGGTCACAGCCGAACTTGGCAAGGTGATTGCACCTCAGCTTCTTCCTGCACAAGCTTCTGACCTCTGCGGTCTCTTGGAAACCTACAGCGATATTTTTGAACTTGACGGCCGCCGTTTAGCCCAGACATCGGTTGTCGCCCATCATATTGTTACGAAGGTGTGGGTTTATTCACAGGTGATGATAGATGAGAGCACATGAATGGAGCAGCCGAAGGCGAAAACAAGTCCGGTACGATCAACCGCCCAGCTCAAGCGCGTGGTCCACACCACCTCTTTGTCTTCTTCTAACGTCCGCACGTTGCCGGTATACAGTATTTGCACCGGAGAGAATAATCCGATACGCCGCCGGCCGTACCGTGTTTTACATACTCAACGACAAGTGATACAACGAGAAGTTTATAAGATGTTGACTAAAAACGTTATCGAGCCATCTTGCAGTCTGTGGGCGTCCCCTGTAGCCCTTGTCAAGAAGAAGGACGGCGTTTGGCGCTTTTGTGTTCATTACAGGCACCGCAACAAAACACCGCGCAAGGATGTCTACCCCTTGCAGCGTATTGATGACGCTTTGGACTGCTTGCAGGAAGCCAAGTACTTTTCATCCATAGACCTTCGATCAGGTTATTGGAAAATATCGGTAGACGACATGAAGCGCGATAAACCGCATTCATAACACCTGACAGCCTCTACCAATTCAAGGTTATGCCGCTTGGTCTTTCAAATGCCCCGACAACATTCGAAAGAATGATAGACTCATTACTGCGTGGCTATAAATGGTATACGTGTCTGTGTTACCTAAACGATGTGATAGTCTTTTCACCAACTTTCCTGAGTCATCTAACACGTCTATTGGTCATATGTTGGAGTGGCGCTAGTCAGAAGAAGACGATTTGACGTGTGCAGGTGGAATCGGTCTCGACAGCCATCTTGTTTTGCGGATTGCCGCTTCAATAACGTTAGCGGCTATTCGGTGCATAACGGCTGCATAAAAAGCGTACTAATCTTTTATTCTCTTGGGTGAGGAAAAAAGTGGCCCCGCAGTCCTTCCCAGTGTTGGCCTTGTGGTCTTCCTCTTGTTTTCTTTACATTGCTTGAACACGAAGTAATACAGAAACAAAACCTGGCAGTGCACAACCCACAGCGAAGGCGTGCATTTGGGCAGATAGCGTCAAAGAAAACACATACAAAAATGTACGCAACAGTTTGCACTCTTTCCGTTTACGTCCCTTTTTTCCTGTGTTTGTCCGTGTATATGCGCAACGCTTCCCCATACAGCTATGCATCAACTCGCACAGCAAGAGAGAAAAAAAAAGGCGATGTTGCGTAAGTGACACTTCGGTTACCTTGTATCACGTGGAAACAATTTTCTGCGCAGGTTCTGCTGATTTGAGGTGGGCTTGATTTGCGCCCCCCTCTCCCCAATTTCCCCCCTTCCTTTTTTGTGGCACGTGTTAAAGCTGCCTATGTATAGCAGCCAGTGCACGAATAAAACCAGATGATAGCTTGCGCTCTTTCAGTTTGCGTCCCTTTTTTCCTGTGTTTGTCGGTGTGTATGCGCAACGCTTCCCGATACAGCTTCGTCAATCACGGTAAGCAACACACGTCGCGTCGTGCGCGTTAAGATGAGCAAGTGGTACAATGCTTATGCTTACTTAGACAACCGCAGTGGAGTTCCTGGACATTTTTTGTTATTCCCAATCTTTGAGGCCACAGTCTTGACACAGGCATTTAAAACTGTCAGACACTTTGGCATTTATTGATAGGCGCCATCGCGACTCAGTTACAGTCTCAAAACGTCGTTTTAACTGTTACTAAAACGATGACATTCGACTGGGGTGCTTATAAAAATTCCACCCGGAAGTTAGGTACGTCATTTCTACAGTTCCTTTATTACTAGTACACTCCTAGCAAAGGACCGGAAGCCATTTTTTATTCCTATACTATTTTTCAAAAGTTTCACTTCTGTGCCAAGCAGACGACCTTGAAAATAGGTTATTATTATTCAGGGTGCCTCAACTATCATGCACCAAGGTTTCGTCGTCGTCATCATCATCATCATCATCATCATCATCATCATCATCAGTCTATATTTGTCCACTGATGAACGAAGGCCCCTCCGTGCGATCTCCAATTAGCACTGTCTTGCGCTAGCTGATTCCAACTTGCACCTGCTGCACTACAATGTTCTCATTGACACTTATGATCTAATTATAATATTTGACAAGTTGATCATTGTATTAAGAATAATGATGTAATTAGGCGGACTACAAAAAAAGTTATCTAGGTATCTCCAAGCGGAAGCAAACAAAATTACGTTGGTTCGGTTCAGCTACGTGGCATTTGCATATTTTTAAATATAGTAGTTGCGACACTCTGCATAATTGAGTGCAGGGCCTCGCCAGTGAAATTGCAAATTTATCGCCGTTATAAAGAGCTTCTGATTGACGTGGACTTTCGTTTAATTTATTGCTGCTTTCAATCTATCATCATCATCATCTCCCCATTTTTATGTTCAGTGCAGGACGCAGGCCTCTACCTGTGACCTCGTATTACCCCTGTCATGTGCTGGCTGAGTCCAACTTGCACCTGCAAGTTTTATAATGTCCTCACCCCACCTAGCGTTCCGACGTCGTCGACCGCACTTCCCTTCTCTTGGCACACATAAATCTATATTTATTAATAACTTTTGTGATTTTCACGTGCCAGAAGCACGATCTGGTTAGGATCGAGGCACGTCGTAGTGGCATACTCTGGAATAATTTTGACGATCTAGGGTTCTCTAACGTGCACCCAGTGCACGGTACACTCGTGAGCATTTTGGTGTTCCGCACCAGGGCAATGCGAACCTTACGGAGCAGCGGAAATAGCCACTGAGCTACCGCAGCGTGTTACAGTGCACGTCGACCTTATTTTCTTTGTTATGATGCGAAAGCATCAAATAGCTCATTCAGAGATAAAGCCGACGTCTGTCGTCTGTAGCAGCGTAACGGCAGGTAAATTGCCTTAGGGAGCCTACATGCAAGCGCTTTTTTAGGGTGGTGACAGCCTTTGTAAGGGTACTTGCCGCCGCCAGCTAAATTGGCGGGTTAAATCTGGGGCACCAAATGGCGAAAGACCAGCTGACAGACTACGTTTCCCGCAACCCTTAGTGACGCGAAATTAATTAACCTCTTTTGATAAACTTTGGCCTCAGTAACCAGAGATAAATGGCGCGTGTGAGTGCCGTACACGGCAGGTCTACGTTTTAGTTAAAGAGACTAGTAAGCACAGTGTCTATTACAGCACACTTCAAAAAACAACTTTATATATTATGTACAACTGGAAGCCAACGACAATGCTTAATGTAGTTCACATTCTTGGCGTGAGATAATACTACCACGAGCACCGCATCGTGCCTTATAACTTGTTGCTTTATATGTGTCGCAGGACATGCTCTAGAAAAGTAAGTTTGATGTGTTCAAATAAAAGGAAAAGGCAACTAGTATATTAAAGATCTATGCAGGTTTCTTGTGCGCACTGGCGGAAAACTAAATTAAAGAGGTTAATAGATCACGTGCCAACACGAGTGCATCAGAGCGTGACAAAAAATGTGGTTGATCCCTCTTATATAGGAATCGGTATAGAACACGAAAGTGAAACGTGTCTTCACAGAAGTAGTGTAATGTTTATTGCACATTGATATATAATGTCTATTGGTGTTTTGTGGCTAAAGCGCCCTTAGGCGTTGATGCACCCACGCTGACGCCTGGTGGCACGTCTCCTCCATCACGACTACCAACGTCGATGACCATGAGCAACCGTCGTGCATATGGAAGCTGCACTACGCTGCACACGCTAGCACAACGCGAAAGACGAAGCACGTAACTGACACACTAATACAACGCGCAAGACAAAGCACGTAACTGAATCGTCACCGAGTCAAATCAGCGCGTACAGCGCGTCGTAATTGCAGCCTCCGCGATCAACTTCAGAAACATTTTCAGAGCTAATTGCGGAGGCCACGCTCCGCTGTGCTGAGTACGGTGAACGCCACTACCAACGCCACCTAGGTGGCGTTGGTAGTGCTTCTTGATGCCAGCGTCCCTTCGAATGCTGGCATCGAGGCGTCGTAGTGCTGAGACCACCGAAGCGTTCACTGTCGGTGCGCGTTAGTGTCATAATGCAGTACTTCTCTTTTCTGCTCGTAGGCGGCGGCACCGCCCCGAGCAAGAGCGCGGGTACACGGAGGAGTGTTAGATATATAAGGCGCGTCTGTGTAGCTCTCCGCAAATGCGTTTGTGGCGCAATGGGTTAAACGCTCGGCGATGTATCGTCGCGGACCGAGAGGTCGTGGGTTCGATTTCGAAATTTTGCATGTTTGTGGAACTTTTTCTTCTGGTTTCTTTCTTTGTATTATGTTCTATGACGTATTTCCGTGACGGAAATACGTCAGTGAAGTCTTGGTGGACCCCGGCATAAAACACTTTCGTGTTAAAAAAGGCCGAAAGACTGGGGACCAAAATGGCTTCCCACCTAATTTGGCGGCAAATAGCGGTCAAAATTTTGGTGTTGTCACCACCCTAAAACGGCGCTTGCATGTAGGCTCGCTAAATTGCCTTTGGCTGCGACGCCACTGCACGAACGCGTCTCGACGGAGCAGAGTGGGCGAAAAGGAACGCCTGCTGCCTGCCACGCTAGCGGGCCAGATGTTGCGTGAGGGGAAATCGCATCGTCACGACGGGCAACGCGGCCGGGGTTCGTGAGTGCCGGACGCATCTTCTTCACGCTCCGCCGGCTTTCACTCCTAACACCGTGACCTCTGCATTCTTTGTAATATGAGTACCACCAGTCACTTGCTCTCATCGCCTGGACTACGGGGATGTCATATCAACACAGGACATAATGCTCCGCCTGAAGCACGATGTCATAGACTTACCAAGTTCTGCACAATACCACGCCGTGTTAGCCATAGACCTCAAGGCGGCGTTCAATAACCTCTCCCACGATTTGATTCTTGAACAGTTAGGAGCTACTGGCTGCGGCGCGAAGGCGTATAACTATGTCCGAAACTTTCTTCGTGACCGATCTGCCAGCCTTGTCATCGGTGATCTCCGCTCCCCTACTGAATCTGTCTCAAACCGCGGCACTCCGCAAGGCCCCGTGCTATCACCGCTCCTATTCAACCTTGCCATGCGAGGTCTCCCTCCCCTTCTCGATCAGATCTCGGATGTTCGTCATGCTCTTTACGCAGACGACATCACTGTCTGGGTTACGACAGGCTCCCTCGGATACATTGAAACCCAGTTGCAGGAAGCAGCTACCACAATAGAGCAATACGTCCGACGTGGAGGTCTCACATGCTCCCCTGCCAAGTCGGAGCTACTCGTTGTCACCAAGCGCGCTCGCGGACAGAAAGACTTGTCTCTTAACATCACTTTAGATGCGAAACCTGTTTCACGTAAATCGTCCATAAAGGTGCTTGGTTTCACTTTACAAGCCAACGCCAAAGCAACACATACCCTTCACCAACTTACCACCCTATGTAACCAAATCATGCTTCAAGCTTTGGCGGGTGTCTAACCGCCGACATGGCTTCAAAGAGGCTGATGCCTTACACCTTGTACAGGCCTTGATACACTCACGCCTACTATACCACCTACCTTATCACAACCTAACTTGCACTGAACACGCACGTATGTCTACCCTACTACGGAAAGCGCAGAAACTTGCAATTGGCCTTCCTATACACACGGCTACCCTTAACCTGGAGCGACTTGGGGTGACTAACACCTCAGAGGAACTTATAGAAGCCCACCAGGCTGCCCAGCTGACGCGCTTGAATTCTACACCTCAGGGAGGGAATCTTCTTCGTTCACTTGGTTACCCATCCAGCCCTAGTGTCCTTGCATCGTCGGGCCTTTCCCCAGCGGCGTGTGCCAAGCTCACGGTATCTCCTATTCCCCGCAATGTGCACCCTACTCGCCATACTGCCCGCTGGGATCATCGGTCGCGTTACTTGCAGCGCGAATATCCCGTGGGCTGCAGCGCTGTTCGTGTGCTCTTCACTGATGCCAGCCCAGCGAATGAACGCGGGGGAGTCACGCTATTAGTGGACTCTGATCTCATGACCGTATTCGCAGCCTCGGAACGTACATTAACCGACGTCTCCCTCCTGGAAGAACGGGCGATTGCGAGGGCAATCCTTTCCACCTCTTCTGTCCCTCCTTCTACCCCAAATCATATTCTCATAGACTCCCAGGCAGCTTGTCGGCGTTTTCTTTTCAACACTTTACATCCTACTACCACGTCCATACTGGAGTCCTTCCTATCATCCACCTCGCATACTTTTCGGTTGGTCTGGGTGCCTGGGCACGCAGCGATCCCCGGCAATAAGCGCGCTCCTGCGCTGGCCCGAGGACTCTCACACCGAGCCGCTGGGGATCGCTCTGCCATCATCCGACCGCAACCTTTCTGTTACGCATCCCAACTTGCTGAGATACGACTAACTCGGCAACACTACCCCCCACCTCATCCTTCCCTTACTCGCCGACAGGCTGTCTGTTGGCGACAACTACAGCCGAATACTTTCCCGACGCCCCTTTTCTATTCCTACCTCTACCCTCCCCGTGGTCCAGCTGAATGCCCGCACTGCGGTGACCGCCCCACCCTACTACATATGGTCTGGCTTTGCCAAGACATTCCCCACGTCCCTCCCGTTCCAAATCCCACCCTCACCTCCTGGGAGGAGCGGCTGATCGACGCGATGGTGACAGGCCAGCAATGGCTGGTCGACCGTGCCGAGGCGGTGGCTGCTACCTATGGGGCCCCGGACTAAGGGCTCCACCTTCGAGGCACAACTGATCACGATATTTTAATAAAGTTTTTTCTCTCTCTCTCGCCACGACGGCGCGTCATCCTCGCTTTCACTCTCGGAGGCTTGTGTTATCCGCGCATTCCTTGTCTGTGCAAGCTCTCGCCTGTGTTCTAACTGCGCTTCGGTAAGACCACATCGAAACACGCAAAGCGTCTCAACGCGCTCCCTTGCCCGCGAGGAGTTCATAACTTGACAGACCACTCAGCGGCGTTCCATTGGACAATAATGCCTTCGCATTCACAACTTTCATAAGTGCTTAGGTGTCCTCGGATTTCTGGCTCATACAGTCTATCATCTTTGTTTGAGTGCTCTGATCAAACACATTTGCAATAAAAATCACAGCATATCCACGGGGTGAATGATGATGAGTGGGCGAAGCTGCGGAGGGAATCATCGGATCTCCCGCTTAAGGGGACGCTACCACAAACGCGTTAGAAACGTGCAGTACTCTCTAGTAAGGGGGAGCGGCCACAGCGTCTTACGCAGCCATTTACACATGCCGGAACGTGCACCGCGTTTGCCGACGCCATCACATGACTGCTGAGAGAGTATACCCCCCGTATTCGTAAACGCTCCTCGACTTGAACTTGACTTGCCACCGCTTTGGGCAGCGCGTTCTAAACGCGTTGAAGGTAAGGCGGAGAGGCCACAGCGTCTTACACCAGCTTCTTACACGGGCCGTAACGCGCTAGCACAAACGCGTTAGAAACGTGCTAGAAACGCGGCCTTTCGTTAATGTTGGGTATTTATTGCCATCGTGGTGCGTGTGTCCATGTCCGCTTCGTGGCGTAGTGGGCTAACGCCGCGCGCTCGGAAGCGAGGGGTTCCTGGTTCGATTCCGCGCTACGGACACAATTTCGGAATTTTTTTTCTCATTTTTCTCAGACTGGTTACACACTACTACTACGACGACGGGGACGAAGGGGGGCCGCTATAAGGAGCTGCGCCCCTAAAACGTGGAGGACGCTTAAGCTTCGTCTTTAAGAGTGGAACGCGATAACGTTATCGGGACCCATTCGCATAGCATTTTTCTTTCAGTAGCTTCACTGCTACACTTAATGTGGGAAAACCGCCTTACAAAGACCAAGTTTACACCGATCCCCTTAAAGTAGACTTCACCTTTAAACAGAAATGCAATGCTGGGAAGACGTTTTTCCAGGCGCAATATAAGTCGTCTTGTATTAAAATGTGAAGGCCATGGACCTTTTTAATATTTTAATAATTGCTATTGCCCCGACGCGCGCGCGTGTCCAAAACGCATTAGGCAGGCCATGTCCCTTGACCTGTAGAGAATGCGAGTGCCATCTTGATAAGATTTTCGGAAGTTCATGTTCATGGCAAACACAAACTACAGTCGCAGTATATACCTACCTCTAAGATACAAAAACATCAAGACGGCTGGGATACGGAAATACACGTCCCTAGACACAAAATACAGTCAAAATTCCAAGCACCACGAAACTAAAACAGAGGCAGAGTGGCGCAAGGCAGTTATCAAGGGATTCAAAGATGCCAAAACAACAATATGGCGCACGGCAGTAGCAAAGAAGCAAAGCCTGGCACTCTATCAACAACACAAGCCGGAACCGTGCCCATCACCACACTATCGAGGAGACAGAGGCAGCGCCCTACTGTTTCAAGCCCGCACTGGAGCTCTCCTCACAAACCATCGCCGCCACGAACTATTCGGCGTGGATACGACATGTCGCTTGTGTGCTGTACAAGAAGAAACCCTCCTCCACGTCTTACAGCAATGCCCGAGGCTTCCCCTAGACGCCCGATCGTGTACCCTGGCCGAGAACCTAGCGCTGACCGGTACCCGCGAGGAGTAGCGAGCAGCACGCGTTGAGGACACGAAGACCCGGCTAGAGAAGTGGGAACATGATGGCAGGCGCGCCGAAAAATCTGGCAAAATAACAACCAAACAGTCATTTGACTCTCCAGCTAAAGCCAGCTCATCACAGCAACGGTGAACTCTACAGCGGCGGGTTTGCCGACGCCGCCCACGCCACCACCACCACCACGCCAAATGCGGGAGCCTCTGCCGGCTATAGCTGATCGCGACCGACGAAGCGGCAACGCGGTTGGATGGGACACCGCGGTACAGTGAAGCCGCGGGGGACGCGCTGACTTGTCCCTGGCATGGCTGGTGGATCGGATCGTACTGGCTTTGGTGATATTCAAGATGGCTGGTGAACAGTGAACCGGACCAACGCCTCCTCTAGAAAGCGGAGGCGTTGACCGGGCCAAACAGACGGCCTCAAAGACTGTGACGAACTGTGTTTTGTGTTTTTCTTCTTACTTTCTTTTTTTCTTGTTCTTTACGTTGACAAACGCCTGCCCTGCGTCAAAAGGGATCAGGACCATTCACCTACTTACTTACTAAGTAGTCTACCCGAGCGCGCCGCTGTTGGCATGGTAGAAATGCTAGAAAAGGTGTTTGTGTTTGAGTTTCCTCGTTAAAGAAATATGTTTTTTCGTACATTCAAATAACAGTCCGACGCCACCATGTCTGTAGGTTGTGGTTAAGTCCTACTTTGCCATTTTTTTTCTGACGGATTTCACTGTGCGAAATTCAATTTTTTTACCACCATCTTGCGCCACGTGGAGGACCTGCGCGGTCGGGGTAGTTGGGGATGATTTTACCTGCGACGGACGCCGACATCCACGCCGACGACGACGCGGGATTTTTATATGACACGGGGCCCTTAGCACTAGCGTGCTAATATACACCTCTTGCCCGAGCCATAGCCCCCGCAAGGGCACCTTCGCCAGCAAGCGTTTGGTGTGCTGCGACACCAAGGACCCGAGCACGCGTGAGGTGGACCCTCCTGCGTGTAGCCGTGCGCGGCTTAGGCATGTCTACAGTGTACTAGAATATTGGGTAGTGTGCTCTCTGCCCTATGCGGCGCACGCTTCCAGCTGAAGCCGCGCATGTCGCCGGAGCCGGAGGCCGCTAGGGGCGCTGGAGCTAGTTCCACCTGAAGACCCGTGCCAGCGTGAGCGCTCCCGTCACTGCCATTCGCTTGCTGCAGTCTGCACACGAGGACGCGAATCGACTTGATTTTGATTGTCTTTGTAAAGTGCAACGTTCGTCGACTTGCCTCTGCAACGTCCTCGGACTTCCTTTGTGCTCGTTCTACGGTGCGCTAAGAAACTCCGGCGCAATTACTGTTTTTCACCAGGGTGCCGGACAGGCTATAGTCGAGTGAACCATCGTGTGGTCAATACAAAAATTTCGTCCCTATCTCTACGGCCGCCATTTCACAGTTGTGACCGACCATCATGCTCACTGTTGGTTGTCGTCCCTGAAAAAATTGTCTGGACGCCTCGGCCGTTGGGTACTGCGCTTACAGGAATATGACCTCACTGTCACGTATAGGTCCGGCAAACAACATCAAGATGCCGACGCTTTGTCGCGCTGCCCGCTGTCCCCAAACGCCCATTATTCACCTTCGGTATGCACGTCACCATCGAGCAACACGTCTCAGCACACGCCCAGTAGCCCGGGACAGTCAGTTGCCTCAGTTGACTTTCTCCCGTCTATAACAGACCGGACTATCTGCTGTCTGCATTCGTCCTCGGCAATATCGCCTTGTCCTCCTCTCCCCCCTTCCGTCTGCTTTACTTTCCTCCTGGCTTTCGTTCGCCCTTCCCCGCTGGGAACACGGCTACTTAACCGCGGCAAATCAACGACCGGGGGTCTTTTTCGTCTTGCCAAGGCCCAGCCAAATGTTGATCGTCGTTTCGTCTGTCAGTCAAACGTTACACCGTCTACTGACCTCGTCTCGCTCCAACGTACTGACCCATACTGCCGTACGCTGATCGACCGACTTACTGGCTTGGCACGACCCCCCAACAATCGCTTAAGACGACAACTTTCGCTTTTTAAGCTTCAAGGTGGAGAGTTTATTCGATCAATCTACCATCCTTCCGGTAACCGATGGGTACCCGTCATACCTCGCTCACTTCGACTCCAAGTATTAGAAGCATTTCACGACGACGTGACGGCTGGCCAATTTGGCTTTCATAAGACCTACGACCGCATCAAAACGCGTTGTTTCTGGCCGGGCCTTTCCACCTCTGTCGCGAAATACGTTGGATCCTGCGCGTCATGACAGCACAGAAAACGCTCGACATCCCTTCCAGCCGGTCCTCTGCAGCCTCTACCATGCCCGTCCACCCCCTTCGAAATTGTGGGCATCGACTTGTACGGGCCCCTCCCGCTCACGCCCGCTGGTCACCGCTGGATCGTTACCGCTGTGGATCATCTAACGCGGTACGCTGAGACAGCTGCTCTTCGCTCTGGTACTGCCTCCGAAGTCGCCGAGTTCTTCGTGCACAGTATCGTTTTGCGCCACGGCGCACCTCGTGTCCTCCTGAGTGACCGTGGCAAGACGTTCCTACGTGAAGTCCTCCAGGCCTCGGACACCATTCATAAGATCACATCATCGTACCATCCGCAAACAAATGGTCTTACGGAGCGTTTTCATCGAACTTTGTCTGACATGATGTCAAGGTATGTTCGACCTGATCACACCAACTGGAACACCATCCTACCTTTTGTGACGTTTGCGTATAATACTGGCGTCCAACGTACAACCAATTACAGTCCCTTCTTCCTTGTGTACGGTCGTGCGCCGTCTTTCGTCTTGGACACTACACTCCTTTCAGCACCTGCTGCTCCATCCGCGTCTCTTCCTGAAGAATTTGCTGCTCGCATCGCCCGCTGCCGTGAAATTGCCCACGCCAACACCGCTACCATTCAGGACAAAAGTAAAATTCGCTATGATGCGACGCGTCGGGTTGCTTCGTTCCGCCCAGGCGACGAAGTTCTTTTGTGGACACCTGTTTGCGCACCGGGGCTCCGTGAAAAATTTCTCCACAGATATCTCGGCCCCTACACCGTTTTGCAACGAACTTCGGCCGTTAACACATGCGTCACTCCCGTCAGCTCTAGGGAGCCTACATGCAACGCCGTTTTCGTTCCCGACGCGTGCTCTCTTTCTCTCTCGTCCGTAGCGGTGGTTTACCCGAATGATCCCCCGGTGCTTCGCCCACTCATCATCATTCAGTTCGTGGATATGCGGTGATTTCTTTAGGGGCGAAGCTCCTTAGGGTGTGGGTCTGTCCCTCCTCTGTAGTATGTAGTAGTAGTAGGTAGTCACGTCTACTTTTATGAAAAAAAAATGTGGTTGATCCCTCTTATATAGGAATCGGTATAGAACACGAAAGTGAAACGTGTCTTCACAGAAGTAGTGTAATGTTTATTGCACATTGATATATAATGTCTATTGGTGTTTTGTGGCTAAAGCGCCCTTAGGCGTTGATGCACCCACGCTGACGCCTGGTGGCACGTCTCCTCCATCACGACTACCAACGTCGATGACCATGAGCAACCGTCGTGCATATGGAAGCTGCACTACGCTGCACACGTTAGCACAACGCGAAAGACGAAGCACGTAACTGACACACTAATACAACGCGCAAGACAAAGCACGTAACTGAATCGTCACCGAGTCAAATCAGCGCGTACAGCGCGTCGTAATTGCAGCCTCCGCGATCAACTTCAGAAACATTACCAACGCCACCTAGGTGGCGTTGGTAGTGCTTCTTGATGCCAGCGTCCCTTCGAATGCTGGCATCGAGGCGTCGTAGTGCTGAGACCACCGAAGCGTTCACTGTCGGTGCGCGTTAGTGTCATAATGCAGTACTTCTCTTTTCTGCTCGTAGGCGGCGGCACCGCCCCGAGCAAGAGCGCGGGTACACGGAGGAGTGTTAGATATATAAGGCGCGTCTGTGTAGCTCTCTGCAAATGCGTTTTTGGCGCAATGGGTTAAACGCTCGGCGATCTATCGTCGCGGACCGAGAGGTCGTGGGTTCGATTTCCAAATTTTGCATGTTTGTGGAACTTTTTCTTCTGGTTTCTTTCTTTGTATTATGTTCTATGACGTATTTCCGTGACGGAAATACGTCAGTGAAGTCTTGGCGGACCCCGGCATAAAACACTTTCGTGTTAAAAAAAAATTGCGAAAGTTGTGTCCGTAGCGCGGAATCGAACCAGGGACACCTCGCCTCCGAACGCGCGGCGCTAACCACTACGCCACGAAGCGCACATGGACACACGCACCACTATGGCAATAAATACCCAACATTAACAAAAGACTGAGCGTTTCTAACGCGTTTGTGCTAGCGCGTTGCGGCCCGTGTAAGAAGCTGGTGTAAGACGCTGGGGCCTCTCCGCCTTACCCCCGTATTCATAAACGCTCCTCGACTTGAACTTGACTTGCCACCGCCTTGGGCAGCGCGTTCGAAACGCGTTGAAGGCGGTGGCAAGTCAAGTTCAAGTCGAGGAGCGTTTATGAATGCGGGGGTTATACTCTATCAGCAGTCATGTGATGGCGTCGGCAAACGCGGTGCACGTTCCGGCATGTGTAAACGGCTGCGTAAGACGCTGTGGCCTTTCCCCCTTACTCGAGAGTACTGCACGTTTCTAAAGCGTTTGTGGTAGCGTCCCCTTAAGCGGGAGATGGTGCAATTATAATGAAGGGCGCTGTTATAAAATAGGAATGACGTCACATATGGCGCGTGTCATTGGTGGAAGTCAATCGTTAGATTTAGTGCGGCGAGACTGGGCGAATTACACGGAAGATTCACAGTTTACCGATGATTCCCTCCGGAGCTTCGCCCACTCATCATCATTCACCCGGTGGATATGCGGTGTTTTTCTGTTTATTGCCTCGCTTTGACACAGAACATTTCACGAAAAGAACAGTCACAATGAGAACACACAGATTACAAAGTACATTAGGCGAAGGTATATTCAACCGCCTTCGTGCTGGCTGCGCCTAATTAGAATTCGCGCAAATCCAAAAGCGCCTCTACTCTTGAGAGCCTCTCGGGGGGTTCCGCTAATGCTTTATGGCTTTCAACAAACCAGTGTATGCTCTCATGAAAATAAATTCGTGCAGGTCGTGCTGCCTTATCAACGTAATATCCTGCCATTCTGGACTCGGTCAGTAGTGGGGAGGGAGGCTATACAGATACGCTTACAGAACATGCACTTATGCGAGCCATATGCTTGTGATGATGATGATGATGATGATGATGATTATGATCTCCTCAGCGCATGTCTCGTACCCACTTCGGGGGATTGGCCAAGAATTGAGCATCTGAACTTTTAGATATGCATTCTGAAACTACAGTTAATGTGCAATTTAGTAATCAGAACAACAGACAGATTAATTTTTCTGAACTGCATAATTTATAATACTAATGCCATGAATTAAAACTGAAATATCTCTCAGAGAATTGTAAAAGTGGAAATTTAAAATTTTATTCGTTTTGTTGATTGAATGAAACCACAAACGGCATCAAATACGTCCCTGTGGCTAAAGCCCAATACCGAGGCACCGAAAGTGAGTACTGATTCTGATGTTAAATTTAACCCTAATTTAGCAAGCGGTATTTCAAGAAGTCTTTTTCTTTGTAATTTATACCGACGACATATTAAAAAATAGTGTTCTACGGTTTCTATTTCTAGGCAGAATTGGCACAGCGGTGATATCGCCAGAGCAGCCCTGTGTAAATATAAATTTAATGGTGGGACACGGCAACGTAATTTTGTAAGGATGACTTCCGATTGTCTTGATGGACACCAATGAATTTTCCACGGAAATTTTAGGTGCTGAAATTCAGTCTATGATGTTATTGTTTCCATGATATCTGTACGAATTGTATATTTCCGATATCTGATCGCTGTTATTTGTGCCACCACGGGAAGGACCGATAGTATCGGTCCATTCAGGGATGCTCTGGCTAATGAATCGGCCATTTCATTTAAATGTAATCCGCAGTGTCCTGGTACACATAATAATTTTATAAGATTCAGCTGGGGGGGGGGGGAACTAATGTTAGAAACGCCTTTAGAGCCGGTGAATTTGTTGAAGCTGTAAGCGCAGTAGAGACAGAAAGGGAATCTGTTAGAATAGACGCGCTGGATTCATTTAAAGGGAGTTTCCGCAAAGCTAGAATCATTGCTAAGAGCTCAGCTTCAAATACGGGAGTGAAATCTGGTAGTCTGAAGGAGAATGACCAGCCAAGCGAAAGCGAGAAAATGCCTACGCCCGCCTTTTCGTCATTCACGGAAGCTTCAGTGGCTATTATGTTAATTGTGTGTACGTGTGCAAGGTAATCTTGCAACATATTTAATAACCGGACTGAATGAAACTTAGGGTTCTGTGGGAAAATTTCATCTAATTCAATCTTTAAATTCTGATTTGAATCGTATGATGGAATAACGTCTCGAATTTTTACATTCAAACTGTACAATTGCTTTTGTACAAAAATAACCTGTGGGGTGTGAAAACGTGGCCAATGAGCAAGAAAGAAGGAGTTTCGATCGTTCATAAATGCAAATTCAGATGGTCTAATTGGAGAACTGTAAAATTTGAGAAATGTTTGTATCGTTAAGATGCGAAATCTGCAGGGCAATGTTGGTAGGCGCGCTTCCTGATAAAGAACATTGTTTGCTACAAACCTAGGGAGACCCAGGCACAGGCGCAGGGCTTCACGCTCCAATAGAACTAGAGGCTTAGTTTTATAATAAGCAGGGCTTCCCGAGAACAATACACAGCCGAATTCCAATATTGGACGCATGTACATTTTGTATATCATTAAGGGGGCTTGCCTACGTAGCCCATATTTTCGGTTGCTCAGTCTGCGTAGTAAACCTAAAGCACGCTGAGCCTTGAATGCCACGTTTTGTATATGTGGACTCCAGTTGAGTTTTCCGTCATAATGATACCTAATATTTAAGAGACTCAACCTGCAGAATGTTTTCTTGATTGTAAAATATGGATATAGAAACCGGATGCATAAGTGGGAACACCAATATTGCGCTTTTACTTACGTTTAATGACATGTCAATTGATTGAAGCCATACCTCAAGCATACTCAAGTATCTCTGCAATTTTTGGTATAAAGAATATATGTCGGTGTCGGCGGCGAAGAATGCAATATCGTCTGCATAAACGTAAACTTGCACGTCCTGACCGGCTGGAATAGAGCTCATTAATATGTTAAATAATATTGGAGATAGGACTGCTCCTTGGGGGACACCACGAGTCTGTTTGAATTTAGACGAAGAGCAGCCATCCTTAAAGCAATAAAATTCTCTTGATCTCAAAAATTCTACCAACCACGCAATAATATATTTTGGAGCATTATGATTCCGTAGTACATTCAGTAAAACTGTATGTTCTACGGAGTCATATGCTTTAGCTATGTCTAAGGTCACTAAAGCGGCATATTGTCTTCTTTTTCTAGCGAGTTGTATGCGGCTCTCTAAATCAGCATGGGCACACCATATAGAGCTGTCAGCTCTGAAGCCTATTTGATTTGGATTTAATATTAAATTATCCGACATCCAGACAGTAATTCTGTAATGTAGAACCCTCTCTATGAGTTTGAGCATATTAGAAGAAAGAGAGATAGGTCTGATATTTTCTATGGTGTAACCTAATCCTTGTTTTTTAGGTATCGGGATTATTTTAGCTAGTTTCCAATCGTATGGTATCCAGGCGTTGTTTATAGAATAGTTTATAATGCTTAGGAGATCAGAAGGAGATAGTTCGAATAAAATTTTTATCATATGCACTGTAATTCCATCAGGACATGGAGCAGACACGGGTAAGTTTCGAATTACTTGAGCTAATTCAGGCAAAGTAACTTCATTACAGTCTGACGTTAGGGCTGGTTTTTGCAAGTTATGTGACATAGATGACACGAATCTACGCTCAAGGCCTTTCGCAATCTGTTCTAGCGATTTTGTCATTTCATCATATGATAGAGTTACATAATCAATATTAATTGGTGGTGACAGAATTTTACGATTTCGCATATATCTAAACAGCGCTTTTTTGTTTTTGGGATTTGAAAGGAAATCGAAGTGTTTCCTATCATAATCTACTTTTGATTGAGCGACTGTGCGTTTAAATATAGCGGCGTAAAATTTGTAATCAGCCCAGTTTTTGGGGGACTGGTTATAAAGTAGTTGCTTCCAAGCTGCTTTTCTTCGTCTGTAGTCTCGTGTACAGTCTGGATTCCACCAAGAACTATGAGAGGCTCCCTTGGCAGACTCAATAATAAATTCAGCTTCTTTGTATGATCGTTTGATTACAGCACAAATTTTCATAGGTTTGGATTCTTCGCGCTCTTCAGAATAGTGGGCCAAATGTGCTTTTAAATCATTTTTAAATTTATTGTAGCTTACGAATACTCGGATCTGAGAGCACGATGGTAATAACGGGCAAGCAATTTCAAATATTATTGGACAATGATCACTGTTGGTGGCACAGTCCAAGGCTGCTCAAGATTAACCAGTGAGAGATGAACTTATGAAACTTAAATCTAAGGCTGAGCGCGACTGATTACAAACAAATGTAGGAGTTCTAGTGTTGAGACAAGTCATATTATTATCTGTTGACCAATTCCACAAGCGTTTGCCACATTGATCTGTTCGAAAACCCCAACACGTGTGATGGGAGTTGAAATCTCCCACAAGGATTTTATCCTTGGACCATGACGTCAACGCGGAATCCAAAGATCGAGTGTCTTGCACATCCGCAGGAAAGTATACATTTACTAAAGAGAATGGTAGGCAGCCCGGTAAGGTTACATCTAAGGCAAAAATTTCACTTTCAGGGGACATATGTTTGTATGAAATCTTCACCTTAAGACTAACTCTATTACTAATGAAGAAGGCTAAGCCGCCGCCTTTCGAAGGACGGTCCAATCGGAAAGATCGGAAGTTATTTATGTGAAAAGGTTGATGTGTTGAAAGCCATGTTTCTTGTAGTGCAATAATATCCGGGGAGAATTTCGATGCCAAATACAATAAATCTGTTACGGAAGAGTGAATGGATCGACAATTCCAATGAAGAATTTTGAGGAATCCTATGGTTGCGAAAGGATTGACTCAGTAACTGCCTTGCTTAAAATTCTGTCTTTTACGAAATCGTTCTTTGTAAGGTTTTCTTTCAGGTATTTTTTGGTCTTTGAGTGAATAAGTGTAGTGGCTGTTTTCGACAAAGGGGATCTAGAACGTTTTAGCGATCGGGGGTCCATGTCCATTTCCTCTGCGCTTTGTGCCTCCTCATTGATGCTTTCATTGTGATTTTTGTTTGCATCAACAGATGGACCAGCAATTTGATCATCTTGGGACGTGAGTTTAGGAGCTACCTCTTCATGTGATGGTCGTGAACACTCAGTAGTTTGCGAAGTTATACTGATAGGTGCTGTTGTGCCGAATATCTGCGCCAGCTGGGTAGCTAAGATTTGTGACAAGGACTCACAAAGGTTTCCAGCTAGGCGCTCCATGGCCTTCTCCATTGCCCTTTCGACAGCATCGGCAATTGAAATTGAAAGAGACGCTTCCGTGGACATTGTATGACGGGCTGTGACGGCTGCGTACGCCTGTGTTCTAGTCTGAATTTCAGCTATGGCTTCTTGACGAGAACAACGTCTTCGCTCAACGATTTCTAGAATCTGTAGTTCTCGTGCCCTTGCTGAGCAATTCAAATAATCAGCAGAGTGGCCTTCACTGCAGAGGCAGCACTTTTCTTCTTTGTTAGTGCATTCGCCGGAATTATGTTCCCCACCACAAACTCGGCATCTAGGAGCAGACATCGATCCTTTCATTATGTGTCCGTAGCGCCAGCACTTTACACATTCGTGAGGACGAGGGGATAAATGTTCCACTCGATAGATTAGGGGCCATGCCTTGATTTCTGTTGGGCTATCTGTCCCTGCAAATGTTACAATGACCGATTCAGTAGGAATTTTGTTTTTGTCTACCACACGTCCACACCGATAAATTGAAATAGCACCTGCTGGTGAAAACAACTCTAATATTTCTGTTGGTGACATGTTGACTTCAACGCCACGCACAAGCCCTTTCACACACGCCAAGTGAGGTGGGATGAATGCCCTTACCGGATTGGAGCCAAACGTGGAACACTTTAGAAGGTCTTGTACACAGGGCTGGTCTGGAGAAAAGCAAAGAATATCTCCTCTGCCGAACTGGCGGACCTCTGTAATATTCAGGAAATGGGCTCTCGCCGATCGCAGTTCCGCCTGAATCGCTTTCGGGTTCTTGATCCGTATGATGCCATCATTGGTTGGGACGATAGCCACGGGAACTGATTTGAAGCCGTTACGCAGAAACAAGTCGACAGGTAAATCCTGCGAGGGAATAGAGGCGGACCAGGGGAAAGCCTCGGGCCCTGGTGACGAAAATGGCATCTGTCTGGTCTGAGTAGCTAAAAGCACTTATTAAATAACAAATACGCTACAAAAACAGTTAACAAGCAAAAAAGAGTCAGTAACTACTCAATTCTTGGCCGCAACCCCCAGAGCCGAACACGCAGCACGAACCGGAGGCGGAAGACCACCGATATGCTTGTGTTCGAGCGCCGTCGTCTTCGTCCACAGCTGGTGCGTTCGTACGCTCATGCTCTGCAAGGCGAAGATGTTTTGCGTGTTATGAGAGCGAGAGAGGAGAGAGTCGCATTCACGGAGTGGGTCTCCTGGAACGCGGTGTCGGCATCGGAACGCGGTGTTGGTGTTGCAAGCTGCGCTATGCAACGCGCACTGACGGTCGTAAGTCCGAGATGCGCGAAAAGAAATTATTATCATCATGAGCAATAGGCTGAAAAGTGCGCGCGCACTTCTGGAAAATGTTGGGCCCGCCCAGCTTCGCTGTTTCAGGCGTTGCGCGGCAGAATACACGGTTAAGTGTTTTTTTTTTTTTACTTTCCGCATAAAGTTTGTGCCACTGTGCTCATCTACCTCGTTCTTATCATTTTTAATTGTAATTTTACATCCAATTTGAAAATCGCATGTAAAATGTTATTTCGCGAAAAATATTCTACGTTGAAACACCAGTCTCAATTTACATGGCTCTGCTAGTAGTACCTCTTATCTAGCTTGCACATATTGCTTACGCCTTCTTCCTATATAGAGTAAAATCGGTACCCTCGTCGATCTGTAATAACTCGGTTTCGGTCTTAGCGCATGTCAACGCTGCTTTCCGCTTCTATTTAGATCTGACTACGAGGCAGCAAGCAGGAATGCCGCAAAAACGATATCTTTAGCTTAAGATGCTTCTAAATTACAAATTTGGGCAACAAATGTGTGACAACTACAACTGATTGATTGTTCCCACACTGCAGCAAATTGCCCTCAGATTATAAACGACTAAGATGTTTATTTTACTATAAATTTCGGATTAGTAACGCGAAGGTTTCCCCTCAACGACAAACAAATAGAAAGAAACGAAAATTGTTCATTTTCTTAGTAAAATGAATGAAACATTTTAACTGAATATAAATGTGCCCTGATTCCTTCTTGAGTCCTAGGCAAACGGCATTTTAATGACAGCCTAAAGGCTGCGCACACATGCACATGCGTACTTGCGCTCATCAAGCTGTCATTAAGATTTACCTATTTGCCCAGCAGCAAGTTCTGCTAGGGATGTTTAAGTTCACTTCACACTTGTCAAGCGCATCAGGTGCGAAGAGGAACTAGGGTTGGTAAAGAGTTCTATTAGGCCAGCTTGAGTGGCCTCGTCTCCCGGAAAACCAAACGGCACTGCTGGTAGGTGGCTTACATATACAACAAAAATAAACTCAGCAAAATGCAATAAATGTTTCATCCTCGTATGTACAATGATTGAACAAACCTAGCAACACATGTGGCAATATAAGTGAAATGAAACAGTGCATATAAGACGCATGCTACACACAGAAGGACAACACGCACACCTTTACGCAAAAGACTAGATAACAAAAAAGAGCTCATAGCCGAGAAAGACAAGCCATGAAGCAAATCACACTAGTCTGTCTTCAGGAGAACGCCTAATTCTGACTCAGCTCAAATTGGTATCAGTAACAAATACGCTAGTATCATCCACATAAATGATATAATCAATATTTTTTTCAAATGTTACGTGTCATTACCACAAATTATCAACACCAGGGCCCAGAATACTTACATGCGGTGCACCATGATAAATGCGTTTTGATGAATAAAGTTTATTTCTGATAGACACCCGTTGGGGATGCTTGGCTAGGTAGCTGTTACGTGTAATGCTATGTAATCGGGCTACCATCTACCTGATGGTAGCCAATTTTTCTCGCAGCGTTTAACGATTTATTCTATCAAATGCTTTGTAGAAGTCCACAAGGACGCCTAATATTAGTGGTCTTGCTTGAATATACCTTGAATGTACCTTTCAATCCCTTCTCCCCCTTTCCCAGTGCAAGGTAGCCTACCGCGCTCAGCCTGGTTAACCTCCCTGCCTTTCCCTTATGACTTTTCTCTCTCTCTTGATCTTAATTCTAAGAAATGTAGGAAGCTAGAGCGTTGTCCACCGAGCTGTTCTAATTGTCTTGCAGAGACTGATTGTGGATCTACAAGTAATAAAAATAAATGCTATGGAAGATCAAGCAACATAGAGTTATGTTAATAAGAATCACACAAGGAGCGTGATAATTATTGTTACAAGGAGTCCCTACTTAAGAAGAAGTTAACGGCGATTCAACGCGCCATGGCTGTTACTTCACATGGAGGTGACTATGTTGATGCGCAATGAACACACACAAAAATAGACGACTCAACGGCTGTTGATATCGAAGAGAGACAATGTCTTCTGAGGCGCATTAGTGTATAATCTGGTATGTTTAGATCACACTACCTTGGCAACTGGCCAAACATATTTAGAGTGCACAATTTGCGCGATTGACTGACTGAATAAACTTTATTAAAACCAGCAAGAGGTGGCGGCTGGGCCTAGGCCTCCCACGTGAGGACGTCGAGATGTCTTTTCGCCGCCTCGCAGGCTTGCTGGGTCGCCCAGAGGTGGTCGCCGAGGTTGGAGCTACGCAGGGCAGCGTGCCAACTCGACGAGAGGGTCGTGGGGTTAATGTCGGGGTATTGTTGTGTACAGTCCCAAAGCATGTGTGCAAGTGATTGGACCATATCTTTTTGTTTAGTAAAGCCACCCTTCCTCCTTCAGGACTAGGCGCGTTCTGTTTGAGCGAGCGTATCTAGGTTTAACTTCGGCGTTTTTGCTCCAATTCTGCGTTATTAGGGCTGCGTACATAGGTCTACGTTACTTTATGCGTGTTTTTCATTGCAAGTTGGATTTTCACGGTTTTTTCGTCGTCTTAAGTGCACTAGAATGCGTCGCCTTATTCATTCAGCAAGGTCACACTTCTGGTTCTAGTTTAGACGCGCGCAGTTTTAACAAGCGCATACGGATCTCATTTCTGCATTTGGCGCTAATTACGCATTATTACGGCTCCCTACGTACCGCTTTGCAAACTTGGGGCGTATTTCTTCCCGCACGATTCATTTTAACGCCTTTTTCGTTGGTCTAGAAAGCCTTACATTAGAAGACATGACATTGTATAAGTTACGAGACGAAAGGGGCCACACAACGAAGCACCGGGAGCGTCAAATCTATCTGGTGTACCAAAGACCAGCTTGTCTAAAAAAGTCGCACTTTCACCCGAAAGGCGAAGCATCAATTGCGATAGCAAATTTGTAGAGAGCTATAGGGAGTAATGATAGTAGCTTTACCAGCTGTATAAACTTGGACATGCAGAAGCACCGGCTACACGCAGAACTGTTGTCGACGCCGTCGGCGTTCTGCCCGCGTTCGCACAAAACGTGTGCGGCGTTGGTGACTGTTGCCGGAGCCTCTGAGGGCGGCTCGGAGGTTTTCGGCGACGTCAGAACGGGACACTCGTCGAGCAGCGTCGGAAGTCTTTACCACCTTCTCGCTTCACAACGTTTTTATATAAATAGGCATTGGTGCCGCAGCTAAACGTCGCCTCCCGTCCCCCCCCCCCTCCCCCACGGCCTCTCGCGCGTCGGAAGAAGGCGCGTTTGCTCTACATATATGGTGATTGTAAAGGAGGAAAGAGACGCCTATTTCTGCAGCCCTTAAGCGAGCACGGCGCAGAACGCGCGTTTGTTCTCCGCCGTGCGTTCACTCCCCGTGAAAGCGCGCGACCCTCGCGCCCTTTCACTCGCACATACAGCGTTCGGCGCGCGGCGCTGAGCCGTGCTCCCTCAAGGGCTGCAGAAGATAGCGCCAACCTTTCCCTTTCCCTCAAGAACCACTTATCATCGGCAACAATTTCATCTCCATTGACGTCATACGGAACCTCACGGCGACGGCGACGACGACGGCGACGGCTACGGCAGAAATCTGCTTTTGAGTGTCCATATAATTGCTATCGCAATAAAATCAGTAGCCCCTCCCGTGTCGAGGGAATGGGGGTAAGCGAAGCTGGTCGTGCGTTCCTTCCGTGCTCCTCCGAATTGCACTGACGAATACCCCGTTGTGCTCTTACAACAACTGGTCACATGCACTGCAGCGGGCTCCAAAATTACGGTTAAGAAAGCTGCGTTACAACCTCGTCGTCACATCGGGCAAGTTGACGCTATAGCATTGCCGACGCGTGCACCACCGTTGTCTGGTTCCAGGAGGGCTAGACGGCGCTGACATTTGGCCTCAACATGGCGCTCCCGCAACTCAGGGTCGGCGGCTCTTCGCTAACGTTTGGCCTCAACATCACCGAAGAGTCGCAGACCTCAACTCGGTGTCTGCGACTCTTCGGTGACGTTTCGCCTGGGCTTGAGAATCCCTCACGCTAAAATCGGAACGTCGATGACGAGTCCATTCCCGAGCATGTTCATTCTGGATGGATTTCCAAGAATTGTTTTCGTAATAAATATGTGCCTTACGTAAAACAATGAATGGCTCATACCCCCTTAAGCAATGGCTCATACCCCCATAAACGCGGTCTCCCTATTACGACGACAGAAGAGAGGTGAAATTCTACGCTGGAATGATTAGCGGCAACGCAGGCAGCTGTGGAAGCAGACGACGGCGACGAACGCTGGAGCAATGGCGTTAGCGTGTGCCGACCATCTGGGCAGCTCTGAGAGCAGAACACCTGTTTAACTGCCGGCTTCTTGGCCAATCCCAGGTGGTGTATGCGCCATGGAAGCAACGTAGAACGCGACAGCGTTCTGGGGGCCCGTTCGCATCGCAACGCGCGGCTGTAGGTCTGGTAGAAATGCTGGAAAAGGTCTTTGTGTTTTAGCAGAGTTGGGTTTTCTCGTACATTCAAATTACAATCCGACGGCGTATCCGACCCTGAGTGGTAACGTCGTACTTTGCCATTTTCCTGACGGATTTCACTGTGAGAAATTCAATTTTTGTTCACCAAAACCTTGCACCACGTGGAGGACCTGCGCGGTCGAGATTGGGGATGATTTTCTCCGCCACCCGCATCGCACGCCGGTTGTCAACGCCTTCTGCGACACGGGGCCCTTAACGCTATCGCGTTAAATGGACATGGCCTGCCGCGTCAGGCCGGCTGCAATGGGAGCGAGTGTCCGAGCCATAGTTGCGTACGCGGCCGCTTGGCTGGCCCGAACGACGCTATTTGCGGAGGATGGAACGCATCGGCGTCCATGGTCGACGGCGTTCTTCGCGCGTTTCTCACGCTTCTTCTACGACGTTCCCAGACAAGAGTCCTTGACCAAATCTATGTATATACAACCAACGCGAACGGCGCTACTTGCAGGGGATGGGACGCGTCGGCGTCCACGGGGGACGGCCTTCCTAGCACGTTCCTCTCGCTTTTAGGGGCGAAGCTCCTTAGGGTGTGGGTCTGTCCCTCCTCTGTAGTATGTAGTAGTAGTAGTAGTAATAGTCGTCGTCGTAGTAGTAGGTAGCCACGTCTAGTTTTATGAAAAACAAATTCCGAAAGTTGTGTCCGTAGCGCGGAATCGAACCAGGGACCCCTCGCTTCCGAACGCGCGGCGCTAGCCACTACGCCACGAAGCGCACATGGACACACGCACCACGATGACAATAAATACCCAACATTAACAAAAGACTGCACGTTTCAAACGCGTTTGTGCTAGCGCGTTACGGCCCGTGTAAGAAGCTGGTGTAAGACGCTGTGGCCTCTCCGCCTTACCCCCGTATTCATAAACGCTCCTCGACTTGAACTTGACTTGTCACCGCCTTGGGCAGCGCGTTCGAAACGCGTTGAAGGCGGTGATGATAAGTGGTTCTTGAGGGAAAGGGAAAGGTTGGCGCTATCTTCTGCAGCCCTTGAGGGAGCACGGCTCAAGGCGGTGGCAAGTCAAGTTCAAGTCGAGGAGCGTTTATGAATGCGGGGGTTATACTCTCTCAGCAGTCATGTGATGGCGTCGGCAAACGCGGTGCACGTTCCGGCATGTGTAAATGGCTGCGTAAGACGTTGTGGCCTCTCCCCCTTACTAGAGAGTACTGCACGTTTCTAACGCGTTTGTGCTAGCGTCCCCTTAAGCGGGAGATGGTGCAATTATAATGAAGGGCGCTGTTATAAAATAGGAATGACGTCACATATGGCGCGTGTCATTGGTGGAAGTCAATCGTTCGATTTAGTGCGTCGACGTACCCTAGGGGAGCGTTGTAATAAAACCCGCTCGCTCTTGGCGCGCTTTCACTTTCGCTCGGAGTCACCGGATGGAGGCAGACAAGGCTGCGGATGGAGGCAGACAGAACGCGACGAGATTGTTCATCAAAGGATACGTTCCCGTCGTGTGTACCGAGGAATCGGAACGTCATGCAGGTGGTGTCGCCATCTACGTGAGGCAAACGGAAACGGCTGAAGATCTCAAACTACCACTCATGAGTCAAAGCCACAACGGAGAATATGCAGCCATCAAACTCTCTCACTCTGGCATCGTCATCATGACCATGTACCTCGCACACAACCTGTCCACCGGGAACATCAAGACAATCATAGACACTGCGTTACGAAATTATGACAAGTACAAGAATGGACCATTTGTAGTAGTTGGGGACTTTAACGTAGACATCATTGACAACAATTGGCTTATCCAACATATGGCTTCTAGATATGCACTCAGATGTATATCGTTTGACCATATGAAACCTACCACGATCCGAGGAACATGTATAGACCTAGTATTTGCAAATTGTCCACTGCAACCCATACAGGAACCGCTCTCCCTTCATTTCACGGACCATAAAGCCGTCATAATGAAGGGACAACGCAAGCCATCCATCGTCTAAGAACAAATTAAAGTTGATTTTGTATATATACACACAGTGTTTCTCACGTCGTTACATGATGATGGACTGGGCGCATTACACGGAAGATTCACGGTTTACCGATGATTCCCTCCGGAGCTTCGCCCACTCATCATCATTCACCCCGTGGATATGCTGTGATGTTTTTTCTACGATGTTCCCAGACAAGAGCCCTTGGCCAAAGCTCCGTATATACAACCAACGCTAAAGCGAACCCCTCTCATACCCCCCTCCTCCGTTTACCTACTTTTTTCGTACACCGCCATTGGGTAGCGCGCCTCACGCTCTCCCCCTCCAAAGCGAGTATTGGACGGCGCGATTTAGGACAACCCTGCAACCCTCTCACGACAACCCTCACTGGCGGTGGGGACAGGTCGGCAAGTACGAGCTTGACTGGTGCTTCGCCGGTCCTTGGACTCCCACTCACGAGATCTCTTCCGAGCCGGCTCTGCGCTAACCGACGACATGGCGCCTTTTCTTTAGCAGATAGTTATTAGCAGAAATGCGGGCTGTCAGATTCATGGACCCTAAGTACTTCCCCTCGATCACACCGCAACTTCTTGAGAAGCTGGCAAGGTTGGTTTCCGACCACTTCTCGACGGCAATGCAGCAGTCAACCACATCTCCACTTTGGCCGTAAGATACCTGCTCCTTTCCTCCAACCCATGCTTCATCCTGACGCATGGGTTGGAGGATTGGACTCCGCGGATTGGACTCCGCAAGAACCATTTTCTTAATTAACCGATGAGCTTGTTATTTTCGCATGCCCTGTTTTAATTTTTCTTTTGATAATGCAAGAATTCGGTTCTATTGTGGTTTCTCTAACTTCTTGGCAAGCCTCGTTTTCTACTGATGTTTCTTCATATTGTAACTGGTGCTTTGCGCATCGACAAAGACGTCGACAACGGTTTCGGCTGGCGCTCTGTGCTCGTGTTGACATTGGCCTTGGCTGCAGCGATATGTTATTTCGCCAGCTTTTCTGAATATGTGCTAGTAAATATATTCTCCGTGTAAGAATATATTTAATGCGCCTCCTAGAAAGTGTAAAGTTTTAAGCTGTGAGCAAGGTATTTTCTTATTGACAATGCCATCTTACGTGTCTTTACAACCAGCCTTGCCTCTTTCAAGCAGCACAGTGGATGCGTTTTCTCTTATTTATAAATGAACCTATCATCACACCCTGTACGTTTCTGCCAAGTATTAAGTATCTTCAAGCAAGATGGCACGGACGGCGGTGCCATCTTGATTGGTTAGGATTTGTGTTAACATGTGAAACACTGCAAATCAACAGGAACAAAGGCCGCCATGTTGTCGTTTGTTCTCTTTTTTGTTCCTCTTTATTTCGACTGTTTCACACCTTGAGTATCTAGGCAGATATATTGATTATGACAAAATAAGTGTATTTCTTGCGCTTTAGACCAGCCTTTCCTTTACACCATACGCCGGTTTTATTCTAATTTCCAGATGAAAGAATCAATATATAAGGACCCCAATGACCTTCAACAATGTGCTCTAGGTGTATGCCGCAGTGGCCAATGCGTGTCTGCTATGTACTCCGCATGTGCAATTCGCTGACAAAGGCGCCACCTAACTCTTCCACAGAACCTTTGTTTGAGATACATTAATGTAGAGGAGCGGTCACCGAAAAAAAAATATGTGTAACCCGCAAACTTTGTTGGCCTCAATAAAATTCAATTTACAAGTTTTTTCTGCATGTTTATTTTCCCCTCGCCGTACTTGGTGTGGGAGTGATCAATGATAGTGCCCATGCATTCCGTATGCAAAATTACTTACTACGCATAATTACTACCCGACGTGTTCGTAGATTCCTCACGAAGAGTGAGTGCCCGAAATTTTTAGGCACTGAACATATCCAACAGCGTAATGTCATTCACTTGACCGTGTACGAACGACGTCGAGGTTACAGAAGTGAGTAATATTTACGGCGGACATAAAAGGGCAGCCTCCACACGTTTGGAAAAGATCAACGGCAGTCTTAAACTTCCCTTGTACAGGAATGATCTTGCGCCCATTTCAATTACCAGAACACCAACAATCATTCTTAATTACAGTTGGAAATCGAGTGTCAAAACACGGAAACTCGAATATGTTTGAGAGCTCTGCGCACCCTTCCACTACAATCCCCAAAGGACAGCCTTGGGCAGTCCAACTAGGCCCTTCTTGATTTCTTTGTGCGTACTGAAATATTCTAAAACGCGTAATCAATACTTCACGCTATTTCTGGAAACGTACGTGAATAGAGAGTTTTGCACTTAGCGTACAATTTTCGCCAATTGCGAAATAACGGTTTACTGGAGCCGTGATGGTGGTAGCTGAGCTCGTTAGGCTATCTTGTCAAAGCATGTCGAACTGCGGAGTATGGAGTGATACATTTTTTAGACCATACTATTTTCTAAACGCTGAGGCGTTGCGCAAGCTATCTCACTCATATGTCGAACCATTCCTAACATTCGGTGCCTAAATCTGTGGCTGGGCAAACGCAGAACGGTAAAGCTGCGTTCGAGAATGTTAGCGACGTGGTTAAAACACAACTGCACGATAATCATTCTCTTCATATCGCTCAGTAGGAAGCTTTATATACAGTACGTCCTGCCGTATTCCTTAAGGCGAGGATGCTCGTACACAGACACACGAAAGCAGTTACTTGCACTCAGGTCTCCCTCACTGCCAACGTCGCACCGCAGAGAAAGTAGAAAGTTACCTATCAAAAAAGGGTTCACGCAAGGGGACACTGTTCAAGTGGCTCCGATTAGCACCGACGCCACTTGAACAGTGGCTGGTGTCGTAACAGCTACGTGCTTCATTTTCAACACGCCACCGGACGTCGTTAACAAGCTTAGACGGATATATAGGCCGCAATTTAGAAATTTCAACTAGCAAATCAAGCTGGTGGAACACGAATGCACCGCCTCCAACGTGCGCCTACAGATACAGCAAGCTTGACGCATACCTGCATAGCCCTGAGGAAAGCATATATTCTTTGAGGATATATCCGACAGACATATCCTCAAAAGTAGCGCGCGAAGCATTTTAGAGAAGCAACCATCAGCAATGAGCGCCAGCACTCCCTGTAACTGCATTCAGTCTCATTGGAGCTGATCACGTGACTACCCACTTTTGGCGGGCAGCGTTTTTCTGAAGTCTCTTTGACGGGTTCCGACAGAAAGGAACACCCGGATTAAAATCCTGTCACGTCGCTCTTCTGCTGTTGCACATAGCAACCGCAGTAAAATGAGAGTATATCGCTATACTGCTCCCGTCTATCGGCGATAATATTGAGCGCTGGATAGGTCTTCATCATTACCATCATGAACCTATATTTATGTCCATTGCAGGACGAAGGCCTCTCCCTGCGATTTACAATTACCTGTCTTTCGCTAGACGATTCCAACTTTGGCCTGCAAATTTCCTAACTTCATCACCCGACCTAGTTTTCTGTAGTCTTCGACTGCGCTTCCCTTTTCTTGTCACCCATTTTGTAACTTTAATACGCCATTGGTTATCTACCCTACGTATTACATGGCCTGCCCAGTTCTATTTTTTCTCTGTGTCAATTAGAATATCAGTTATCCCGGTTTGCTCTCTGCTCTACGCCGCTCTTCTCCTGTGTATTAGCTTTACGCCTAACATTTTGCGTTGCATTGCTCTTTGTGCTGTCCTTAACTTGTTCTCGAGCTTCTCTGTTAACCTCAAAATTTCTGCACCATATGCTAGCACCGGTAGACTGCAATAATTGTGCCCTTTTCTTTTTAACGGCAGTGGAAAGCTTCCAGACAGGATTTGGCAATGCACGCCGTATGCACTCCAACCCAATTTTGTTCTACTTTACATTTCCTTATCATGATCAGGGTTAACTGTGAGTCATTGACCTAGATAAACGTACTGCTTTACAGACTCTAGAGGCTGACTGGCGATTCTATATTCTTGTTCTCTTGCCAGGCTATTGAACAATATCTGTCTTCTGCACATTAATCTTCCACCCCACTCTTATACTTTCTCGTTCAAGGTCCTCAATCATTTCTGTAGTTCGTCCCCATTGTTGCTGAACAGGACAATGTCATCTGCAAACCGAAGGTTGCTAGATATTCACCGTTGATCCTCACTCCTATGCTTTCCCAGTCCAATAGCTTGAATACTGCTTCTAAGAATGCAGTGAAAAGCAATGGAGAGATTGTGTCCCCTTGCGTGAACCCTTTTTTGATAGGTAACTTTCTACTTTTCTTCTGGAGAACCGAGGTAGCTGTGGAATCTTTGTAGATATTGGCCAAAATGTCTACGTATGTCTCCAGTACTCCTTTATTACGCAATGTCTCTGTGATGGCTGGTAGCTCTAATAAATCGAATCTATTTTCACAATCTGTGAAAGCGACATAGTCTGGTTGATTGTACTCAGCGGATATCTCGTTGGCATCGTTGATGACATGGATGTGATGCATCGTAGAATATCCCTTCCTGAAGCCAGCCTGTTCCCTTGGTTAACTGAAGTCAACCAAGCACAGTTATTAAATGCGAAGCGTTTCTTGGCGAACATTTGCCTTTTTGACAGTATCTATCTATCTAGCCGCCTACGTCTTGGTACTCTCATGGTCATATCCGTAACTTGGTGTGTACTAAAATTGGCATAGTATGAGAAGAGGGTGTGACGAAGATGAATGATGGGTCATTGTCATGACATGCGTGTCATCTAGGTCTTGAAACAGCCGCCGACACCTTGGTGCTCTCATGGCCGTTTCGTTAACTTGGTAGGTACCAAAATTGGCAGAGTATGACAGAAGTGTACGGCAAACAGAAGTGATGGGTCATGACATGCGTGTCATGTAGATCATGACAATGACCCAGCGAAATAGATTATCGCTCAAAAATCACTGAAATGCGTTCGGACGTGGGTACTAAGTGAAGGGAACATTAAATGATGCTAGTACAAGTCATAGCCATGAGCATGATTCAGTAAAAATTACAATGACACCACGAAAAAATATTAACGCTCAAAAACCACTGGAATGGGTTCAGACGTGGGCACTAAGTGGAGGAAACACTAAAGGATAATGGTAAAAGTCATAGTCATGGCCATGACTCAGCAAGAATGAAGATGACTCAACGAAAATAAATATCCCTCAAAAACCACTGGAATGGGTTCGGACGTGGGCAATACGTAAAGGAAACAGTAAATAATCATGGTAGAAATCAGTCATGAACATGAATCAGCAAACATGACAATGACTCCGCGAAAAAAGATGAACAGTCATAAGCCACTGTAATGGGTTCGGACGTGGGTCATAAGTGAAGCAAACACTAGAGGATGATGGTATAAGTCATAGTCATGACAATGACTCAGCGAAAAAAGATTAAAGCTAAAGTGCCACTGCAATGTGTTTTGACGTTGGGCACTAAGTGAAGGAAACACCAAAGGTTGACGGTAGAAGTCATAGCCATGCATGACCATGACTCTGCAAAAATTACAGTGACTCAGCGACACAAGATTAACACACAAAAGCCACTGAAATGGGCTCTGAGGTGGGTACTAAGTGAAGGATATTCATAACCATGACTCAGAAAAAATGAGAATGACTCAGCGAAAAACGATTATCAGTCAAAAATCAATGGAATGGGTCCGGATGAGGTACTAAGTGAAGGAAAAGGCTAAAATTGATGGTCGAAGTCATAGTAATGAGCATTATTAATGCTTTAGCCTTAAGGCCTCTTAGGTGTAGCTAAAGGTACTCCTGACGGCTGATGACATGAATGTCATGACATGCGTGTCATGTAGGTCGTGAAAGAGGCGCCTTCGTCTTGGTGCTCTCATGGCCGTTTCGTCAAATTTGTAGGTTCCCCGCACACTGCTTCGCATAACGTCGATTCCCACAGGGCGTGCGACCTGCCGGTGTTTTTTATATTGACAAATTACTGACCCTTGCCGAAACTTTGTTGGTCCGCGATTAGGCCGTTCTCCGGCAATACTATTTCTATTGAAGGCCGCGGAAAACTTGTCGATAATATGTGTTTGCCTCCAGCAGTAGGCGCCGCTTGCATTCTGCCTGGCTTGTGTTTTTATTGCTAATAGGAATGTGTAGATACAGACTCTGGAGGTGCGTACGCGTCGTCGCTGTCGGCACCACCGCGCTGTGCCAGTATGCCTCGTGCATGCGAGGCCAGCGCACCGAGTGGTGGAGGTCACCAATTGTATTACAGGTACAAGGATGAGCCACGCGAGGGCAAGAAGTTGGACATGACCTTTAGACACGCGACGAACGCGCAATCTGTTTTGCTGCTAAACTACGAAGCAAACTGGATGCGCTGTCATGCTTTGTAGATCCAATTATCTGTTCTGCAGGCGGCATGAACATTTTGGGCACGCGCAATAGCATTCCTGATCAGCAGCTGCGGGTAAACACTGGTCTGAGTGGAACGGCTAGTAAAGGTGAAACTAAACCGATCGATTACCCTCATTAGACAGTAGGCAGATTTATAAACGCGTTTGTCGCCTTACGTACGTTAAAGGGAAGCACCTTTGCTTGACGTTTGGTGCGCGTCCATTCAAGACTTTTAGTTTAACGTACGGGAACGCAAATGTAAAGAAAATGTTAAAAGACCCGGCACCGTCTTGTGTCCCTTGCCAAAAGTACCCAAGTCTAGACAATCCATTAGCAACCATCCAGTTGTTGTTATGCGGACGCGTCTCGTTACTCCTGCTTAAGCCGGTATCTGTGGGCACGCTATGCTCTCATAAGTGAGGTTTCAGGTGAGTTTAGAGGGAGCCAAAGCTCCTTTCAATAGTTAGTGGCGATAAACCAGAGTGAAAGCGTAGGCATCACGAGAATTCACGTTGAAGCGGCAGTCTTGGGTGCCGCCATGTTCGGCAACTCTATTTTTTAGCGTACGTAAGCATTACGAACGGTAAACTCGCCAAATAACGTACGTCATTAATGTGGACGTAAACCACATAAGCCCATTTACGTTCGGAGCATGCGCAGTGAGGACCACGCTCTTAAATGCGAAGCATTTCTTGGCGAACATTTTCTACTCTCACAGTATCTATCTATCTATCTATCTATCTATCTATCTATCTATCTATCTATCTATCTATCTATCTATCTATCTATCTATCTCTCTCTCTATCTATCTATCTATCTATCTATCTTTCTATCTATCTATCTATCTATCTATCAATCTATCTATGTATCTATATATCTATCTGTATATCTATTTATCTAGTCACCTACGTCTTCGTGCTCTCATGGTCGTTTCGTTATCTTGGTATGTACCAAAATTGGCATACTATGAAAGGAGTATATGACGAACATAAATGATATGTCATGACATGAATGTCATGACATGCGTGTCATGTAGGCCATGAAACAGCCGCCTACGTCTTGGTGCATTCATGGTCATTTCGTTAACCTGGTACGTACCAAAATTGGCTTAGTATGACAGGAGTGTATGGCGAACATAAGTGATAGCTCATTACATAAATTTAATGACATGCGTGTCATGTAGGTCATGACAATGACCCAGCGATAAAGAGTAACACTCAAAAACCGTTGAAATGAGTTCGGACGTGGGTACTGAGTGAAGGAAACACTAAGGGATGATGGTAGAAATCATAGTCATGAGCATAACTCATCAAAATTAAAATGACTCAGCCGAAAAAGAATAACACTGAAAGACCACTGAACTGGGTTCGGACGTGGGTGCTAAGTGAATGAACCACTAAAGAGTGCTGGTAGAAGTCATACACATGAGCATGCCTCAGCAAAAATGACAATGACTCAGCGCAAGAAAGATTAACACTCAAAACCACTGAAATGGGTTCTGACGTGGGTACTAAGTGAAGGAAACACTTAAGGATGATGGTACAAGCCATACTCATGAGCATGACTCAGCTAAAATGACAATAACTCAGCGAAAAAGATAATTACTCATAAGCCACTGAAATCGGTTCTGACGTAGGTAGTAAGTAAAGGAAACCCTAAAGGATGATGATAGAAGTCATAGTCATGAGCATAACTAAGGCTTTCGCCCTAAGGTCTCTTAGGTGTAGCTAAATGGACTCCTGAGGGCTCATGACAGGAATGTCATGACATGCGTATCATGTAGGTCATGAAAGAGCCGCCTACGTCTTTGTGCTCTCATGGTCATTTCTGACTTGGCAGGCTCCCAGCACACTTCTTCGCATAACATCGATTCCCACAGGGCGTGCGATCTGCCGGCTTCTTTCTTTACGTACATAATTCGTTAACATTTGGTTGCAAATGCTATTCTAAAAATTTTGAGGACGCTTAAGCTTCGCCTTTAAGAGTAGAACGCGATAGCACTCAAAGACGACCGTCAATTTGTCAGGCTTCCCGGCAACTGTGGCTTCCTTTTTAAATGCGAAGCATTTCTTGCCGACGGTTCTGTCCGTCGCTCCCGCGTCCCACACCCCCAAAGCGCATGCGCGTCCCCTACCTCTCTCTCTCCTCTCCTACGCTCCCCCCTTTCTCTCCTCTAGGAATCCGGAGCGGCGCGCACGACAGGTGGTGCGACAGCTGCATACTCCGCTGGGGGTGCCACGGTAGTTCCGCGGTATGAAAATAACGGAGCGCGCGCGCCTCATTCTCTCGCCTGTGCAGCGCCGCGATGAGCGCTCGGGCCGCTGCCGCGAAACCGTCTCCCGCTCAAGCTAACCATCTCCCCGCTGCTTCGAATCCACACATGGTTCCCTTTAGTGGGAGATGGAGTAATTGTTTTTCTGTACCTTTGCCTCGGCGCGCCGCTGCCGAGGAAGCGAGCGCCATCTGAATGGCATTTGTGCAAAGACCACCGACTGGAGCGCACAGCTGTATGAAAGTAGAAATGCTGGAAAAGGGGTTTGTGTTCGAGTTTCCACGTAGCAGCAATATGTTTTCTCGTATGTTCTAATTGCAATGCGACGCTATCATGCCTGTAGGTTGTGGTTTTGTCATACTTTACGATTTTTCAGACGCATTGTCCTTTGAGAAATTCAATTCGTTCACCAGCGCCCCTGCGCTACAGGGAGGGCCCGTGTGGTCGGCATGGTTCACGATGATTTTCTTGGACGGACAATGCCGCAGACGCCGGCACGGACACCGGTTTTTCTGCCAGCACGGGGCCCTTAACGCTCTCGCGTTAAAGCTGTCTAGTGACAAACTTCACCGTTTTAACGTCCTTCTCGTCTCGTGCACCATCGACGCGCAATGCCAGCGACGCCGTTTGTGGCGCTCTTCGCGCACGCGGGTAAGCGCATTCGTTATGTTCCTGGTGCGCAGTAGCAGTGGTCTCGCGTGCGCCCTCTCGAATCGTTGGAACACCGTCCGAGGAGCTCGAACGCAATTATAAACCTTCTCATCGCTCTCAGTGCCTCGCCCTTCAAAGGAACTTGAATTGTTTAGTATGCCCAAACCTGTGTTCAGATACACTTGAGCCAGACATCACCACCGGCTCTCATTACCAATAGATATATTGTCTGCTGTTATCGCTATACACTGCTCTCGTAGAATAGATGACGCCTGAGCATACGCAACACGCAAAATCTAAATCTAAAAAAAAATTCCAGAAATCCCAGAAAGCCCTCTCGATAGCGCCAGCTTTATGTGCATTTCTCTCCTTACTCGTTTGTATAGTATTGCTAGAGCAAGAAAGAGCAAATGTAACAAGAGCACAATTTCACAGAGTCCATACTCTAAGTTAAACCATTTAAAAAATCATTATTGTGAAGATGCAACATATTACAGAAAATTCGATATTCCCACATCCACATCGGTATTTGTGCTCCCCTAATAATGCCTGCAAGAGATTCCTCAAGGCTCAAGTAGGTGCGCTGAACATAAGCTCAGGCAAGAATGTCTCGCATAATCTATAACACTTTTCGACCGAATCCTCTGGGAGAATGTGGAGTGCCACAGATGTTATAGAAACTCGCTTCTTTGTTTCCGTAGTGTAGAGCGGCCACTCTTCGTCGTCCACCCTTGGCAGAGACCTGCAAAAGTGTTAAATCGGTCATAATTATCCATGAAATATATTTTAAACTAAGATGTATGTCAATTGGTATCCTCTTCATAAAAAAGAAAGCAGCGAGCAGCTTAACTTCTTCATTCGTTGCCTATATAGTTAGCAAAAAATTTTGTTTCTTCATTATTGAAGCAGAAACAATTTTCATAAATGTACCGGGACGTACATTTCCTCATTGAAACAGTCATTTTCGCACACCTTCCTAAAAGTTTTCCACATAGCTACTAAGAAAAATATTTGGGTTCATATCAGAAGTATGTTATTTGCATCAATACTTAGTTACAGTGTGCTTCTGCATAAGCTCCTCAGATAAATTCATTTGTTTTTACACTGGCGGTTCATAAACATCTTGAAAATGTAAGATTTCCTTTCCGCCCAAAGCCACAAACAGCCTCCACATTCAGCGGCCCGAGAGACCAGTATGCCTCGCCCTGAAGCGACCCTTTTCAGCTTCCGTAACAAGTCAGATAAGTGCGGGGCAATCATCCTCATCATCATATTCAGCCTTTATTTATGTCCACTGCAGGACGAACGCCCCTCCCTGCGATCTCCAATTACCCATGTCTTGCTCTAGCGCATTGCAACTTGCGCCTGCGAATTTCCTAACTTCATCATCCCACCTGGTTTTCTGCCGTCCTCGACTGCGCTTCCCTTCTCTTGGTATCCATTCTGTAACCCTAATGGTCCACCGGTTATCCATCCAACACATTATATGGCCTGCCCAGCTCCATTTCTTCCGCTCAATGTTAACTAGAATATCATGTATCCACGTTTGTTCTCTGATCCACACCGCTCTCTTCCTGTCTCTTAACGTTACTCCTAACATTTTTCGTTCAATCGTTATTTGTGCGGTCCTTAACTTGTTCTCGAGCTTCTTTGTTAACCTTCAAGTTTCTGCCCCATATGTTAGCACCGGTAGAATTCAATAATTGTACACTTCTCCTTTCAACGACAGTGGTAAGCTCCTAGTAAGGATTTGGCAATGCCTGCCGTATGCACTCCTACCCAATTTTATTCTTCTGTAAATTTCTTTCTCATGATCAGGGTCCCATGTGAGTAATTGACCTAGATAAACGTACTCCTTTACAGACTCTAGAGGCTGACTGGCGATCCTGAATATGACAATCAATCCTGTGAAATCCACATGTGCATTTGTGCATTTGTTCACAAATGCACATTTGTACAAATGTGCATTTGTGCCATCTAACTGAAGCGACGCTGCCTCGTCACAGGGTGTCCCCATATTCGGAACATGTGCTACCAAGGGGCAGTGGCTCCCCTGCTCGCGAGTCCCACTGTCAATCGCATTCCTTGGATAACTCCAGCTTATCAGTGCCTGCCTTGAAAGCCAAGGGAGCTTGAGTAATTGCCAGGTAGCAATGTGGTCTCACAATGGCTCGTCAAGGCCGACGTCTTTTCAGACGTGAAGCGCGTGTCTCGGTGGCTTGAGCATCAGGCTGTTCGTGTTAAACAAAGCCACACCACAACCAAATGTACTACGGTATAAGGCCCGAGCACACAGCGAAGCCCACATCTCTCGCTCTCTAGACAGCCGCGACGGCCGCTGAATTGTCATAGTCAGTAGCACGGCCGCTAGATAAAAAAATTACTCCATCTCCCGCTAAAGGGAACCATGTGTGGATGCGAAGCAGCGGGGAGATGGTTAGCTTGTGCGGGAGATGGTTTCGCGGCAGCGGCCCGAGCGCTCATCCCGGCGCTGCACAGGAAAGAGAATGAGGCGCGCGCGCTCCGTCATTATCATACCGCGGAACTACCGTGGCGCCCCCAGTGGAGTGTGCAGCTGTCGTACCACCTGTCGAGCGCGCCGCTCCAGATTCCTAGAGGAGAGAAAGGGTGGGAGCGTAGGAGAGGTGAGAGAGGGGGAAGGGACGCGCATGCACTGTGGGGGTGTGGAACGCGGGAGCGACGGATAGAGCCGCCGGCAAGAAATGCTTCGCATTTAAAAAGGTGCGGCCTGCCGTGTCAGGCGGGCTGCAACGGGATAGAATATCTCAGCCCTAGTTGAATTCTCGGCCGCTTGGCTGGGCTTAACGGCACTAGCTGATGGGGTTCGGACGCGTCAGCTACCACACGTGACGGCGTTCCAAGCGCGTCCCTGACGAATTTTCTGTGCCGATGCCCGGCTTTTTTCTGCTTTCTTTATGTCACCGGCGGGTGCGCAGCGGCAGATGACACTGTTTTCGATGCACGCGGCAGGTCGCACCTTTTTTTTAATCGAGCGGCCGTATCAATAGTGTCTCCAAGTGGTAGGGGTAGGCGATAATGTATCCAAAGACATAAACCCAGATGTTCCTTTCCCGCTAGACGTGAACTCAGCAGAATAGGGCCGACGCCCAGGAACCCTGGGCAACCACATCCTCCAACTAACCGTGGCTTACACTCGCAAGCCCGCCAGCGTTGGAACAGCCCAGGTAGGGGCGTGGAATTATTCAGAGACGGGATAAATCCGGAGATCACCATCAAGAACATATATGACTCGCTCAAGAAAGTCCTCGACACGTCGGAACCCGAAACGAAGGGAATACGGCTGAATGACGTAGCGCCAGCCGTCCACACACACCTCATCCACCTGTGGGAAGCCATAGCAGCTCTCCTGAAGAGATGAAAGAGACAGAAGCTAAACAGGAAAAAAAAACGAATCGCCCCCCCATCCCCCACCGAGCTAGCACATGCATACGCGGAGATGATGATGATAAAAACTTTTATTGAAAATAAGAAAGTAAACCTTGGGTTACGGGAAGATATGGTCAGGTCCCTAGTCCGGGACACCGTTGGCAAAAGCCGCTGCCCGTGCTCTTTCGATGAGGGCTCGTTGCTCCTCGAGGTCCGAGCTAGACAGGGCCGCCTCCCAGTCCTCCCACGTTGGCTGATTTATTATGGCAATACTGCTATTTTTCTGACAAGCCCATACCATATGGTATAAGTCTGCCTTTTGGCCACAAAATTTGCACTGCGCCGAAAGAGACTCGGGCTCTATGGCGTGAAGCTTAGATGGATTATTAAAAGACATAGTTTGTAGCCGACGGAGGTGACACTCTTCTGATTTATTAAGACCCCTAGCGGGCCCCGGCAGTGTCTGCCTCTCAAGGCGCAGATGCTGTAGTATCTCCGAGTATGTTGTTAACGGAGAGGGGGAGACAAAGTCAGCAAAGGAGGACGTAGAAGGATCCCGGGGAAGAAAAGCTCGGGCTGAAGCATGTGCACGCTCGTTTCCCTCAACCCCCTCGTGACCTGGTACCCATATCAGCTGCTTAGGTGCAGCGCGAGTCTTAGCTTGACTAAGAATTTTGCATGCCAGCGGCGTGATCCTACCACGCATATAGTTTCTATAAGCCGCCTGCGAATCTGTAATAATGTATTCTGACGCGGAGTGTGTCGCGGAAGACAGAATAGGAAGACAGAACTGGCACCAATTCTGCGACAAACGCCAGGAAATCCTGAGCACAAATATAACGTGGCACCTCCTACGCTCCCTTCTCCACAACGCCCCTACAAGGACGCAGCAGCGACTCCACCTCTGTAGGTGCTGTCGACAACCACGCCGGATCGGAGGAGAATATACTTCGAGAAATTCAGAAGCTGTAATGTGACCACCCGTTAATACGACGGCACACGGCAAAGTCTACGGCGGGAAACTTGAACCTGAACTTCATCAACCCTTCACGCAGGCTGAACTGTCGGTAGAACTATCGATGCTCACCAAAAACACCAGCCTGGGCAAAGATCGGATCATCAACAAGCATCTCGGGAAGCCACCGGAAGCCTACTCCAGTACTTCAATGCATGCTAGGAGAAAGGAGAGCTACCACCTGACTGGAAGCACTCAGATATGACCATGATCCCAAGACCAAAGAAGCACCTCAGCATCGAGAACTTGCGCCCAATTTACCTTACCTTGTGCGTAGCGAAACTTTTCGAGCACATAATACACAACCGGCTAACCTCATAGTTTGAAGACAACAAATATTTTTCGAACACAATGTTTGGATGTTCAATGCAAGACGTTTTCCTTGTACTCAGGAAGACTTCATCGACCACCTCAACATCAGAAACAAATCCTTGATCCTAGCCCTCGAACTAACGGGAGCCTTTAACAACGTCAGTCACCAACCTTTCCTCTGTAACCTCGAAGACCTGCGCTGCGGTTCTCGGACATACGACTATGTGATGAATTTCCTCCCCGACTAGACGGCCACAATAGGAATTTACAACCTCCGCAGCGACAGCTCCCGACTACCGAGCAAAGGCACTCCGCAGGGTTCCGTCATATCACGGTTGCTCTTCAACGTCACCACGATCAAGCTACCCAGCCTCCTCGACGCCATACCAGACCTGCGACACGCTTTTTACGCACATAATATCACGTTGTGGACAAAGGCCTCAATGAACAGAACGCAAGAAACACGCCTACCGGAAGCAATAAATACCATTGAGATTTTCTTGCAAAAATGCGGCTTCCGCTGTGCTACCGAGAAGTCGGAACACCTCGTCCTCAAGTCAAGAACGAGAGGCAGATCATCCGGCTACGATGAACCTGATCCCAGCGTCACCCTCAATGGAATGCCCATCCCAGAGGTTGAAACCCTACGAGTTCTAGGGCTACACATCCACAAAGACGGGTCATGAGTGGCCATCCTCTCGCGACTACAGCGAACGATATCACATCTCACGCATCTCGTCAGGAGAGTTGCAAGCCATAGAAGCGGCCTTAAAGAACAATACACGCTACGCGTGATGCAAGCCCTGCTCCCCAGTTGAATAACATACGGCACGCCCTATACCTGAGGCTGAAGAATGCAGAGGTAGAAAAACTCAACGCCATCAAAATCGCAAAGCGCAAAGCCACCAAAATCGCCGTGGGGCTCCCATCCACGGCTTCGAGTACGAGACTTCTCAAGATGGGCGTACACAACACCTGGCAAGAATTGGCTGAAGCTCAAAAAGCCAATCAATTAGAACGACTGAAGCTCGCGCCCATCGGCCGATCAGTGCTTCAAAAGCTAAGCTACCGCGAATCCTTTATAGCCGCCACACACCGAAAAGAAAGAATTCTCCCGAACATCCGCGAATCCCTGTGCATAGCGCTAATCCCACGCAACTTGCACCCCACGTACCCCAAGGAAAGAAGACAAGCCCTAGTGGATACCCTACGTCGAAGACACAGGCAAGGTCCGGACGCTATATACCCCCACGCAGCTAAATGCCCGCGAGGAAACGCTTACGCCCTGAGCGTCATAGATTCCCAGAGCAGAGAGCTAGCGTCTGCCGCAGTCCGCGCACAATGCCTGAGACTGCAGAAGAGGTGGCGATCGCCCTAGCAACTACCACGGGCATGGACACAGCTGTCGTGTTTTGCGATCTCAAGCAGCTGTCAGAAACTACGCTAACGGTCGCCTGTCGTCATAAGCACGGGAGATCTTGAAGCGCCGAAGTACTCCGATCACGCACACCCGTGTGACATGGGTTCCTGGACACGACGGGCTAGAGAGGAAGGAAGCGGAATACGCCGCTGCCCGCGATCACGCTTGCCGGGCCAGCCCTTCGTAATATCGGGATTCCCGGCCTGCGTCAGCGGTAGCAGACGCCATACCCATCACCTACTCAGCGATCCTTCAACATCACAGGCTGGAACGCAGGGTGTACCCACCGCCTCACCCGAAACTCGAAAAAGAAGAAAGCACCACACTCGGAAGACTACAGAGTAACATACCTACGGAATATTCACGCATAGACTCTACTCAACGCTACAAGGATACATCTGCCCAATGTGCGGCGTACCAGACACGTTGGCGAACGTGATCCTGATGATGATGATGATAAGTGGTTCTTGAGGGAAAGGGAAAGGTTGGCGCTATCTTCTGCAGCCCTTGAGGGAGCACGGCTCAGCGCCAACGGGGAGGGGTAGGTGGGAGCGAAAGAAGGGATAGATCCTCGAGTGCCCATGGCATCTAGACAAAGACGCATCACCCTCACCGAAAGACTGTAACGGCGGACAAGATAGCGAAGACATCATCGAAACGTGGGAGTCCATAATAATCTCCTGGGATCTGGAACGACAACGACACCTCGTCGCCAGGGCCAAGGAGGTAGGGAAGGCCAGAAGTTTCCTGGAATGAGGAGACGTCCCACCAAGAGTAGAACAGGGGCTTGCCCGAGATACTGTTTCGACAATAAACGTACATTCCTCTTCCTTCTTCCATTCAATTAAATGTTTTGCATTAATATATATATATATATATATATATATAGAAACTTTATTTGGCTGGTAAATATTTCAAGGAGCGGTGGTAGGAGCCCCTCAGTCCAGGGACCCACTGGTCTCTGCCGCCTGCCCGACCTGGCTAATTAAGGACTTTTATCCTGCCAAGTCGGAACGGGCGAGCTGTGCCTCCCACTGCTCAATTGTCATATTATTAGATGGCCTATGATGGTGCTTAATACACTCCCAGGTCACATGTATTATTGTAGGTATGCCACCGCACCAACGGCATGTGGCCCTATAGCGGGTGGGATACATGGCATTTAGAAGTTTTAGATGGGGGAATACCCCGGTCTGTATTCTGCGCCAATCGGCGGCCTCTTCCCTGCTAAGTTGTGGGTGATAAATTATCTGTTTGCTCTTTTTTTAATATTAATTTTTTACAGTGTACGACAAAAACATGGATATGTGCTCATGTGATAGCGCTACCTGACGGAGTAAATTGCTCGCGCGCGAAAGAAAGTGACTGCTCTTTCAATGCTAGGTGTGTCAGTGCACGCAGATCAGCCGCGCTTTCCGCATTGCGATTCACGGCAAAATCCCGTAGACGGCTTTGCGTACCGTTCCAGGGCGCGACACCAACATGGACGAACGTTATCATTCTTCCGCGCTTCAATTCGCGAGGCTGCACCCTCGAACGAATTAGGCCTTGCAGTACCGCACGGGTGAACATGCACCTCGTATCGTTGCGCGGTGAGTCGAACGTCTTCGACGACTGAGGGTGTCTCATCGATGGACTACTACTGTGTTTAGGCTGTCTGGTATAGCATAACAACACCAATAACGAAACGCTTAACCTTGCACTCGGCCGCGCAACACTTGAAACAGCGAAGCTGGGCGATCGTAGCCCAGCATTTTCGGGAAGTGTGCGCAAACTTTTCATCTTAATATTCACGATGATGATAATTTCTTCTCGCGCGTCTCGGATTTCAGACCATTACTGCCCGTTGCATAGCGCAGCTTGCAACACCCACACCGCATTGCAATGTCGATACCGCGTTCCACCGCGTTGCAATGCCGACAACGCGTTCCAGCAGACCCGCGCCGTGAATGCGTCTCTCTCTCGCTCTTATTTTCTTTATCTCTCTTCCTAGCATAGCGCACAAAAACTCTCCTTCCACTCGCAAAGCACGAGTGTGCGAATGCGCCAGCTGTGGACGAAGACGACGACGCTCCAACGCAATCATATATATGGTTCGCATAAATGCATGTTCTGCAAGCGTGGCTATATAGTGGCTCACTAGTCGAGCGACGCTGACGGACGCGTGACGCACGCGTGCATCATGGGCTCCCTAGGAGCGGCTTTAGCGGCCCAGCCAGGCCGCGATATCAGGAGCAATGAAAAGCCTGGCGAGGAATGTGAAATGGTTGTTCCGCATCTGCCTTCAGGTCGAGTGTTCTGAACACGGTATTTTTGCATGGTGATATCAGAGCCAGGCCATATCGCGTCGAATATTTTCGTGATGCGTTGGCCGGTCATTACTGCCGGATGTGGTAGCCCTTGGGGCATATCAGATGAACCACCTGTGGTCAGTTACTTTCAACGGCGAAGAAGCGAAGACAAAGATTCTGCAGGCTGAAGCGTTTAATGTGAAATACCACTGCTGCGTCGTCATTGACCCGACCAACCAAGGTGTCAGGCTGAAGCTATTTTGGCTAGAGAGCCTACATTCAAGCGCTTTTTAAAACCGCGCTTGCATGTAGGCTCCTTAGTTCTGGCTTCTTCACGGCGTGCAGGACGACGACGTGCGAGCGGCATTGGCGGCGCTCGGAAAGGTAACAGAAATCTCCCGTGATAAGTGGAAGCTTAAAGGCTGCGTCGACAAAGCTTCAACAACACGGTCAGTTACTCTTAAACTGATGGTTGGCGTTACCATTGAAGACCTGCCTCATCAACTGCGTGTTGCTGAAGACGTCGCTTTCGTACATCTTCCTGGTAGAGCCCCGCTCTGCCTCCGGTGCCGTGGCACCGGACACATACGCAGATACTGTCGAGTGCCACGTTGCGGGCTCTGCCCTCGTTTCGGCCACGACGAGAACCAGTGTGTGTGGACCTGCGCTAACGTTACGGGCCAGGTGAGCAGAGACGAGGCTGCCGAACACATCATTGACGAAGTAGACGCGGTCGAGGCAAGCCGTGGAAGTGGTGTAGATGATGCGACCAAGGAATCAACTTCCAAGGAAACCGCAACCCTTGAGGAAACTAACCTAGGCAGTATTGATGCAACTCAGCCGGTCGGCGCTTCAGGGCCAGTGTAATCGGCAAACGAAACGGACAGCGTTAGTGCTGTAAGTCTATAAACGACTGGGCAGCAGTGCGACAACTTGGAGGACACTCACGCCGAGATGCCCGCAGCTTCACGCTTACCAGTGAAGCGGGCACACGAAGCTTCAGACAACCAGGAATCAAGGCCGGATGGTGAACGCAGCGAGGAGCCTCCGCGGAAGTCACCCCCAGCGCGCCACCGGCCGTTCAAGCTCAAACCGAACGTGCCACCGGACTGTAGGATTGCCTCTGCTTTGCCTCCGCCCTAGCGGAGGCTCTTCCTGCCACAATGGCACAATCCCGGTCTTTGATCGGTGCAACACCAAGCTCCAGCGCCAGTACGAATGTGGATTACCCGTGGTTGACGCGTGAGTAGACAGATCGGCGACCGCCAACCCCTTAGATGGCTACCAACCTCGCGACTAGTTTACGTGTGGCTATACTTTATGTAAGAGGCCTGTCTGTGTGCAGAAAACAACCACAAATGAGCCGTCTTCTGCTAGAAAACGAAATTTATTCGCTGGCGCTTCAGGAAACCAAAATTGAAGGCGAATAACAGACAGACAGAATGGCAGAAGTCTATCGCAGCAGATACATTGTTTGCGTGTCGTGCTGTTGGTGGGGCGGGTGGATGTGTGATTTTTGTAAGATACGCTATTGGCACTGTTGATGCTGTGTTTTCATGTGACAGTGGACGTCTCGTGATATGCGATCTTAAATCGGCTGGAGTGGCTTGGCGTATGTGTATACGCTCCGAATGTGATACATGAAAGAGATAATTTTTTTCTCCATGTCAAATTATTCCTACTGACTGAAAGGCGTGTAAAAATGCTTGGCGACTTCAATTGCGTCTGCAGACCAGAGGACAGGACAACAAACCGGTTTTTTCGTGACAAGAGCGCTGAGTTAGCTACATAAATTGTAAGTGAGCCTGAGCTTGAAGATGTAGGCTTGATATCGACGCATAAAGGCCAGGCGAAGTACATTCACTTTCAAGGTAGTAGTCATGCTAGATTGGATCGTATATATTGCTACGAGAGAGACATCCAGCCTGGGGCAGACGACGAAGAAGACGGTTCGGTCGCGATGGAGAGCGGCTGAAGCAGTCCAGCCGAGGGAGCGGCAGGACTTTTCCGACGTTTGCATTTGTCGCAGGAGGTCACGTAACGTCGAACAGACCGGGCGAGACCGCGCCAAAAGAAGCGGCGCCAGACACGGTCGTACGTGCGGGACACACCAAGGTGACCAGCAATTTGTTTGTCGTGAATCTCGCGCAGTATTGTTGAACGCAGCTGTTTAGGCACAACGAGAAGCAGCTCAGGGCCATCTGATTGGACGTTACGACGGTAAAGTGTGCCATTCACGAGGACGAACATGCGCAGTGAGGCGTCGTTAGGTGCGGATTCCAGCCGATCAATGAGCGATCGCAAAGAAACATCACGGCGTTGTTCTTCACCAATCTGGAGAAACTGAGACATAGACATAACGCAGGGGTTAGGTTCGATGTCCGGTCCCTCTGGTTGGTCAACAGGGTAGCGGCATAAGCAGTCCGCGTCCAGATGGAGGCGGCCAGACTTGTAGGTAACTGAGTAAGAGTACTCCGGAAGGCGCAGCGCCCAACGACCAAGTCGTCCGGTAGGGTCCTTCAGTGAAGAAAGCCAACAGAGAGCGTGATGACCGGTGACAATGCGGAAAGGGCGGCGATACAAGTAAGGACGGAATTTCGAAACCGCCCTGACAAGGGCAAGACATTCCCGTTCCGTAATAGAGTAATTGCGTTCAGGTTTCGATAGGAGACGACTTGTGTACGCAATAACCCGGTAAACGCCTCGTTGGCTTTGGGCTAAAACTGCACCGATGCCGTGACCACTAGCATCTGTGCGCACTTCCGTGGAAGCAGCTGGACCAAAATGGGCAAGAATAGGTGGAGTCCTTAGGGCGGCGATTAGCTCAGACAAGGCGTCAGCTTGTAGAGGACCCCAATAAAACGGGACGTCTTGTTTGAGAAGGTCAATGAGTGGACGTGCGAGCGCCGCAGTTTTTCACAAAACGGCGAAAGAAGGAACAAAGCCCCACGAAACTACGAACGTCATGGACAGACCGTGGAACGGGGAAGTTCGTGACAGCGCGTACCTTCGCTGGGTCCGGTCGGACACCGGAAGCGTCAACGAGGTGGCCCAGGACCGTAATTTGACGAAGAGCGAAGTGGCACTTCGAGGAATTTAGCTGGAGGCCAGCTCATCGAAAGATTGCTAGAATGGTCGAAAGCCGCTCAAGGTGTGTTGCGAAAGTGGGGGAGAAAATTATCACATCGGCCAGGTAACATAAACACGTCGACCATTTAAATCATTGAAGCAGTGTGTCCATCATTCTCTCAAACGTGGCTGGTGCGTTGCAGAGACCAAAAGGCATGACCTTGAATTGGTAAAGGCCGTCAGGGGTCACGAAGGCGGTCTTCTCGCGATCCATGTCGTGTACAATGATTTGCCAGTAGCCAGATCGAAGGTCCAGGGATGAAAAGAAGGTGTTACAATGGAGGCCGCCGAGAGCGCCGTAAATACGTGGAAGAGGGTACACGTCCTTCTTTGTGACACTGTTCAGGTGCCGATAATCATTGCAAAACGTCAGGAGCCGTCTTTCTTCTTTACTAATACGACGTGGGAGGCCCAAGGACTAGATGATGGTTCGATGATGTCCTTCGCCAGCATTTTAGCCACTTCTTTTTGAATCACTTCGCGCTCTGATGCGGACACACGGTAAGGTCGACGGTGAATGGGCAAACAGTCGCCAGTGTTGATTCGGTGGGCGACAATCTTAGTCTGGCCCATGGGTCGATCACAAAGGTCGAAAATGTCGCTGTATGAGGCCAAACCCCGGCGAAGAGCGTCGGCCTGGTCAGGCGAAAAGTCTGATCCAATCATGTTACGAAAAATGCTGTCGTCGGAACTTGGTGACGGGGAAACTGCAGCTTCCTCAGGTGCAGTTATGGCGACAACCTCGACGTCATGGTCTGTTATAGCGGTGAGGTGGGCAAGCGGCATCGTGCAGGGCAACACTTGGGGGGTCAGACCAAAGTTTAGTGGCGGGCGGAACACACAGTTATCATCTAATGTGGCGATGGTATGCGGCACAGTAACATTGCGCGAATATGTTCCTATCGAATGTTCACTTTTATGTCCTGACTATCCGAGGATCTATGGAAGTTTCAGTGACCACTGTCTAGTCATTGTTGCAAATGGTAGAAGAAAATAGCTACGAAGTTTAATTGGGACTTATGGAAGTTTAATGATAAACTACTGGAAGATAAAGAGCACGTGACCGAAGTCGAGGATTATATAGTGAACATGCTGCGAAGCGAGTTAGGAAGTTTCATTAAAGTATGGGAACAGTTGAAATGCGATATTGCAATAGCTGCGATTGAGAGATCATGTACGCTTCGGCGGAAAGTAAAAGAACAAGAAAAAGAACTTTACAGTGCCCTAAATTTTATGTTTAGTAGGGGGTGTTACAAACCGGCATTATTCACAAAAGAAATTAGAGAGACAAAAACTAAGCTCGAGGCAATAGACGATAAAACGTATCGAAGTGCGGTGATAAGGGCGCGTAAAGAAAGACTATGGCTCGGGGAGACGGCCACCAAACGGGCGCTTGGTGATGAAAAAAAGGGACGCATTGTCGAAAGAGATAAAAGAAATATGCTATCAAAACGAAGTCACAAATCGAAGTGAAATAATCGAGCAGGCGTTCGTCGAATATTGCAGAGATCAATTCAATTTGAAAATACCGAATACTGAATGCCTCAGAGCAGAATTTATATCGCTGATGCTGAGACTAGACGACGACCTTGTGCATCGCCTTGAAGTTCGAATTACAGTAGACGAAATTGAAACAGCGATTCGGGAACTAAGTTCAAACAAGTCTCCTGGGCTCGCTGGTCTCGGGGCTCGCTAGTCTCGGGGCATCTAAATATAAAGCCTTTAGAACAGAAATGACAGTCGCCCTTGAACCACTGTTTAGCGAATGCTACAAAAATTAAAAAAAACTCCACCATCGTTTCGAGACGGTCGAACAATACTTGGAGAACACCGGACTGACCTGCTCCGCAGAAAAGTCTGAACTGTTAGTTTACAGACCTACGCGAAGAGGCCGCAAGCCGAACGGCGAGACGGACGACGAGGATCCCGGTAGGGACATACGACTAACGACGTCCGACGGGCGCCCCGTACCCAGGGTAGATAGCATGCGGGTTCTGGGCTTATACATCGCGGCCAACGGACATAATGGCGAGACCATCAGGAGACTGGAAGGCGCGGTTGCACAGACCGTCAGGTTACTCAGAAGCATATCCAACAGACGCAGCGGGATGAAAGAAGGTAGCATGATCAGACTAGTTCAGGCCTTCGTAATTAGCCGAATAACGTACGTGGCACCATACCTCAATTGGCACCTTGCGGAGAAGACAAAGATGGAATGCTTAATCAGAAAGGCTTACAAACAGGCAATAGGGCTACCGATCAACACAAGCACGAACAGGTTACTGGATCTAGGTCTACATAATACGCTGGGGGAATTGATAGAGGCACAGAACATAGCGCAATACGAACGCCTTTCCAAGAGCAGGACGGGCAGATACATATTAGAAAAGTTAGGCATCGGGTATCACGCTCAACACGGCATCAAAGTCGACGTACCCAGCAGCCTCAGGGACAAGTTGGTCGTCCCTCCGCTACCAAAGAACATGCACCCGGAATACCACAGGGGTAGAAGAGAAAAGAGAGCGCAGGACGTTCAGAGGAAGTACGGCAAATGTGAAGACGCGGTGTTCGTGGACGCGGCCAGGTACGCGCACAGGCGCGCCTTCACGGCCGCGGTGGTAGATCACGAGAACACTTGCAAAACTAGTGTCACGGTACGCACGGTGCACGCGGAAACAGCGGAGGAGGTAGCCATCGCGCTAGCGGTGGCCACCACCGAGGCCGAAGTGATCATCAGCGACTCCCAGACGGCAATTCGCAACTACGCCAACGGCCGCATCTCCCCCGAGGCGTTACGAATACTACTCGCGGGCAAAACCGGGAATAAGGAAGTTTACATCGTATGGGCACCAGCCCACACCACATCACTCGCCGTCAACGAGGCGGCTCGAGGGCTTACGAACCGAGCCGCCAACCACACTACCGCCGCCTCGGCCACGAAGTCTGGTGAGGGGTGGAAGTGGGAGGATCGCCTGACGAGTTTTAGAGATATAACGCAACACTACAGACTGGCGAGGTGCAAATTTCCGCCACCACACCAGAAACTGAACAAGAGACAGGCGGTCGCATGGCGACAGCTGCAGACAAGAACGTTTGTAAACCCGGTGATCTTGAATCTCTGTTACCCAGAGCTTTATTCGTCCAACCAATGCAAGTTTTGTGAGGCCAGGGCAACCTTGGAACACATGTTATGGGAGTGCAAACGAGGGGGGGGGGTTCCAGACGGGGACGCAGCCTCGATCCAAACGCGCTGGGAGACTACGCTGCTCAGCTCCGCCCTCGAAGACCAACTCTGGGCCGTCCAGCGGGCCGAGGAAGCCGCCAGAGCTCAAGGGCTCCTGGCCGACACCTAGGCAGGGGTACTCGCCCAAATCCCCGAATAACTCGCCGGTTTATAAATAAAGTTATCATTCATTCCACCATCGTTTCGAACGTCGCACGTAATACTAATTCTTAAAACGAATGATCCGAGTAGGTTACAGTTTCTAGAATCATACTGTCCCATTAGCTTAACGAATGTGGACTACAAGATCTACATGAAGGTTTTAGCTTGACTTCTTCAAAGCTTAATTAAGTCACTTGTAGGTCCACATCAGACTTGCGGTATAATAGGCAGGACACAATAATTATCAATGTTCATATAGCTAGAAATGTCCTTGAATGCTGCGACGCAATGCATGGGCGCGTGGCCATGTTGCAATTAGATCTACACAAGGCGTTCGATAAAGTTGTACACGAGGCTTTGTTCTCATTATTTGATCATGTCAATGTTGGAACCGTTATTACAGAAGGCGTTAAAATGGTGTACAATGGCTGTAGTGCGAAGCTGGTAATAAATCGACAGTTAAGCATACCTTTGCAGTCATCTGTGAGACAAGGCTGTCCTTTATCTCCCCTGCTTTTCGCCTTCTACCTCGAGCCCTTTTGTTTGCGACTGCTTACAAGACCAAACATCCAGAGGTACACTTTTTATGAAACTGCAGTTCGAGTTTTAGCATACGCTGATGATGTATCAGTGTTTTGTACGGACCATGAAAGCGTTGAAAAAGTTGTAAAGGAGACTGAAAAATTTTGTAATGCAAGTGGAAGTGCTATTAGCTGGACTAAGTGTTTTGGCTTTTGGCACGGGAGATGGCAATACACGCCGAAGATGTTTTGTAAAATGCAATGGGGGTTAACACCGGGTAGCTACCTAGGTGTTCCACTCGAACACTACTGTGAGACCAAAGAATATTGAGCAAACGAAGTAGTGCGAGTGAAAGCTCAGACTGGCAAATGGTGAGGGCATACATTTTTAATGTTTGCAAGAGCGACTGTGTGCAATTTGTTTTTATTCGCTAAAATCTTTTACGTGATGCAAGCGTTATGTTTGACGAGGATGTCCGTGCAAAAGCTGCGTAAAGTATTCGGGACGTTTATTTGGGCGTCAACAGGGAAACGTACAAGCCGTAGCAATTTGTTTCATAAAGGGGCGAATGGAAGGTTAGGGTTGTCACATTTGTTCCTCAAGCAAATCGTAACCAGGTTCTTTTTTTTGCGAGACCAAAAGGATGCTTTTCTGAGAAAAATGGTTCAAGTACGATTACGATATTCTTTGCCTGATTATGTAGTGTCGTCCATGTATACGAGGCCAATGGCATTAAGTGGGTTTTTGCGCAAAGTGGTCGCGCCTTTTGATATACTTAAGACGAGATTTTCAAGTGAATATCCGGCCGCAGTTACTCGTAAGGAATTGTACAGAGAACTTGCTGACGCATTCTTGCCTGTCCCTTTGTATCATACAGTATTTGTTTCGGTACGTTTCCTGCCATACGGTGAATCAGGGAGAGTGACCTGTGATCTGTTAATGCTTCTGTGCACGCATATCGTGTCGAGAACGCGTATGGATGTGAAGCATGACCATATTGTAGTGACCCATGCTCAACAGTACTTTAATGAAAGTGTGTTATACAGACGTGAATTTTTCCGTGCACAAAGCGATCCTCCCGATTAGTTACCTGTTTTGTACAAACTGACCACGCTAAATCATTTTTATCACAACACACTGGTCAGACACTGAGTAGTGCTTTGATGCTCATGTAACCTTTTACAATGTATCTTCTTTTGCCAAGCCGGTAATAAAGGGGAAAAAAAGCTATATACCGTAGTGGTTACGACGCTCGCCTGTGACCGTGGGAAGGCGGGTTCGAATCCCGCTTCGGCAAGAAAGTTTATTTTCTTTTATTTCTTGATAGTTTTTTGATACGAACCACAGACCGCAACTTACGGCTTGCTAAAAAAGCTTCGCTGTTAAATGACCCTTCTCGATCTTTGCAGCGCACTGAAGTGTAATGTCTCTTAAGAGCTAAGCAACCCTACATACGATATGAAATCGACAGTGATAAGTCCGAACTTACCCGTTTCGGATAAATGTTGAAAGTGCCTGCATCATGCTGCTGCTCAGTGCCTTATCTTGCGAGTTTCCGATGTCATGTTGAATCGGCGTGCCGAATAAAAAGTCCACGTCCTCCAAACGGGATGGTCCGCTTTGGCCCGCGAACCTTGAAAACGTGGGCTGCGAGTATGTGCGGGACACTGGCATGTCAAGACAGCTAAAAATAAAAGAGTACGTGACTCGTGTCGTTCGTGAAAAATGGGCAGCGCATGGCTTTAATGATATACGAACACATTAACAGCGCACGCGCTGTGTACCGGCTGTTATAAATCGTCATTTAGCTCCAACGATATTGCTCGTTTTTATGCTTCCCTATAAAAATGCATCGACTATTTTACCTGCTATAGGAGTGATTCTCCGTAAACGTATTGTTGGCTAGTTCTCGATAGTTCAAAAATGAGTTTTTATGCTTGTGACTATCTGCGAGCCCGAGCTCATAAAACTGACACGTATTCGTTGTTTTCCGTGCCCAACTCCTCGGAATCAACGGCAATCAAAAACAATTAAAATTTGTTGCTAATCTTGTCATCATAATCTGTAAAGGAACTCAGACACTATCAATCTAGCGACTAGATGTACTTGTCTGGGTTACTTTTCTTTTGTTTAATGCGAAAAATGAAAAGCAACCTCTGTAGTAAGATAATAAGTGCTGGCTGCCTATAAACAACAGATATCATAATTAGGGCACCTAGCCAAAAACACAGCTTACTTCAATAACACACAAAAACAAGCGACATCCAACTGTCCCTTTGTAAAAAAAAAGTTCCAGATACTCCGTGTCCATGTGGGCTGTCTGTAGCCCCTATGCGCTTCACAGCACTCTGCTCCTTCTAAATTGTATTTGAGCTGCCCTACAGACGAAATGCAATTGGAAATTCATGCATGTAGGATGCGCCAGAGCATGCGCTACAACATTAACATGTGATCGAAAGCTGTCGCTACGCAAATGTAGGCAGCTGCTCCTGTGCTTGATAATTTTATCGATACTCCACCAAGGAGTAGCGTCCGTCTATATGCTAAAGCGTGTCTCGCGTAACCTGTTGCTTTTGATACCTATAGCTGCGTAAATACAGCTTATCTTTAAGGTGCTGCCAATCATACCGTAAAGTTCAAGACGAGGCCTCCGAATCACGCGCAGTACTGCTAACAATGATGTTTAACAGATGATGCCAATTTCTAATTATAATTTTTAATAGACCAATAAGGTAAATATGCCGAATGTGTCAGATGGGCATTAGAAAAGAACACTTGCAACACTGACATCATTGTGTCTGCTTTAGGTTTGATTGAAACGCAAAATAGTAAAAAGGATTGGGAAATAAAGCTGGACAAAACGACAACTTTCCGCAGGTGGGAGACGAACCCCCATATTCGACATTACTTGTGCACTGCTTTAACAAATATCATATGATCTTCATTGTGGCGAAAGACAGCTGTAAAACGAGCGCAAACAGTTGTCAGCTGCTCGGCAGCGAGCTTTGTTTCCTGCATTCTCACCGATGACTAGTTTATTGTGCCGAGTAAGAACGTCGTAGAAATATTGACATTATTATATATAATTATTACGCTGTTTCAACAGGATATCATGATCTTGTTACCCTACATTTGAACAGTCTGACCTCTTTCCCAATATTTGTGGCCCCCACCGGAATGATGCGAAACATTATTCGTAGCTAACGCCGTTTATGCCCTATAGGACACTGAAGCATTCACTGGCTGTGCGAAAACCAAGTGAAAATATTTTGTATATTTAAAGTTATTTTGTTTTTATTCATTACTTATTGTTAGCAGCAATATGTTGGAACCATTTCTTGTATGGTTCTGGTAATTTTGATTTTGGCGATTCTGTTTCAATAATGCAGTAAACATTACCAACACGTATTTATAAAATAAACTTTGTTCAGGCGCTAACTCGTTCCCAGAGCTATAAAAGATTGCTGTCGTCGCTTGCGCAGCGGAAGTCAGTCGAAGAACTGCCTTTGTCGCGTGCCACCGTCTTTCAAAGTTACGCAGGAAACACTCAACATAACTAAAAAAAAATTACTCGACATTCCGACCCTGCGAAAGTGAATGTCCAGCGAAGCTGTGGAAAACCGCCACTACAGCTGCTGAAGGGAGTGTTCTTTATAAATACAAATCGTTATATGGCTCGTGGAAGCAAAAAAATCCGGCGTTAACATCCGATCGTACCAATATTCACGTGACCAGTGGTGACGTCACGTTTGACATGACGATGAAACGTGAGTACGTCAACACGTCAAACGGCGCATCATGACGTCATCATACCAAAGACCGCGTGATGACATCATCACGTCAAACATTGCGTCACGTGATAAAGGCATCGTCACGTGATGATATACCTTGATGGCGTGATGTTATGACGTCATCACTTCAGACGTCGACGAGTAATGATGTCACCTGATGACGCCATTTTATGCTTCTTGGAGAAGCAGCACACTGTGAGCTTCCCACTTCTTTGCATGGTCTGCGGGATCGGCCCACATATGTGTGTGACACCCAGCCACGCAAACTCCCGACCAACTAGAGGCTAACAGATTCGCTGTAAAATAAATTGTTCTTGGGGTAGTTGAATAATAATAGATGAATTCATTGTAGCGCAATGAACATTTAGTACCGCTGTGGTGTCCCGCCTTTTGCTCTCTGAGTATTAACTGTATCATTGGTGCTGCAATTACTGCATTTACTTCATTATTCAGATTTTCCATTAGGCTTCGCACCGTTATATTCGATTATTACGCGTGTTTTTTATGCTATTGTACTCATATATGATGCTTTGAGTAATAAGTGTACATAATATCTAGAAAGAATGCGAATTACTCAAATATCAAACGTTCTGAGCGGGGTTGCGCATTCTAAAGGATTCCTTCTGATCACGGCACTGACGGCACCTTATAGTCAAACCGGTAGACGTAAACTCGGTTGCCCCTGGCGCTCAGGTGGTGGGCAAAACTGAGCACCGGGCACTCGAAGAAGACGTCACCCAGCAGCTGGTGAGCCCAGGACTCGTTCGTGCCGCGCTTTGCTGTCCACGTTCCAGACGCGTACTGCTCTACCAGCTTGCCGGACTCGTTCACGCCGCACGCGGTGAGCAGCTCTTGTACAGCGCCACGCATGTAAGCGTCCGAGCCATCGCCATCGCGCTCCAAGATCTCGACCAGTGGCGAACCCTCGTTGTAGACTGTGCCCAGTATGACCTGAACGTTTTGAACGAAGCGAGTGTAAGGATCCTGAATCCACGTAGAGGCTCAGGATGTGAGAGCCACTTTTATCTAGTCTGACATCTCTTTCGCATAGTCACCGCGAATGACGATGGGAAAAATGTCTGGACCAACCAAATAAAACTTGTCTAAAGAGTTGCCTCTTCGCTTAAGCGAAGGCAGGCATTTGACGTTGGAAGTGTCTTACTGCTAAGAAAAAAAGAAGCACACCTCGTATTTGTTACTGCCTACAGCCAGACGACAGCACATGTTCAATATTCGAAACTTCGTGCACGGTATTCTACATAGCTACTGCTGTCTCTTTGTCGTTTCTCATAGTCACATTTGCGTAAAGAAGCTGTCAGTAAGGTGTTTTGGGCTCGGAGTGTACACGAAGAAATAGAGGAATATACACTCCAGCTCAGCTGTGTCGAACTGTTGTGTATCAAACAGCAAAGTTCACCTAACAATTAGCTGTAGATAATGGTAGGTATATAGTAAATATTTGACCTTCAAATACGTGTGGCATAAAGTGAACGTAAGTAAAAATAAAAAAATTACAGCATCTTCCCGTAGGGGAACCCTGAGTAGTATGCGAAGCAGCCATGGGGTCGACTCAAGTTTCTATTAGTTTTCAGTTCGTCGTTTCCGTTAGGTTGAGGTACGTAGCTACCGGCTTCGCGAGCCCGAAGTTCGGGATCGGCCTGTCGCCGCTGCCGTTTCATGGCAGCGGCTCGAGCCCTCTCCTCCGCGGCGCTGTCCACGGCGCTGACACTGGCGTAGACGCTGGCGTGTCCGTGGCACTCATCGCGGCGTTGCGGGAGGAGAATGAGAGGAGCGGAGCGCGCGCGCGCGTCATTATACCGCGAGCTACAGTGCCGCCCCCCAGCGGAGCATGCAGTGCCTACCGTCGCGCCTCTAACCTTGGCTGTTTCGCATTATCGCGCGCGGAGCCGCAGGTGTTGCCATTCGTTGCACAATCCGGAGAGAGGAGCGTCGGAGAGGAGAGGAGGAAAGCCGAGAGGAGAGATGAGACAAGGAGAGGAGGGGGAGGAGGATGCGCATGCGCAGTGCGGGTGTGGACGCCGCACGGCGGATGGATGGAGGGAGCGAGTGACATAGCCCCGGCCATAAGCTCCTTCGCCTCCAAAACACATAGTTCTAGTGATAGCTAACGTACATCTTTCGCATTCTGCACGTGGGGCTTGGAGAATCAGAGTATGACAGGCGTTGGCCCTCTGCACCAATCAATACAAGATAGCTTTCGGTAGTGCAGCCTAACCCCAACGTTTTCTCAGTCTGCCATCATTTACCCGCGGGGTCTACAGCGCCAGGAAAAGAAAAAGAAACTAGCCTCCTCCCGCGCGAACGGCAGCGACGCGCGACGTGTATGCAGCGAGCGCCAAGAGCTCGCCCCGAGAGGCGCGCCGGCCGCGTCGCCGGCTGCCGGTGCAACCTCGGAACGACTTCAAGAACATTCTGCGCCCAAAATCAAATGCAGTTCCAATCCAGCTCAAATCCTGCTCAAATTCTGCGCTTAATGTAGCTCCAATTCTGCACAAATCCTGCGCTTGTGTAGCTCCAATCCAGCGCTAATGCAGCTCCACCACGTGAATCCTGGGGAAGTGCGAAGCAGTGATGCGCCACTGTTTCCCGCTGGAGCACCACAGGCAACGCGCAGTTGGCGCACCACCATTTCGCGTCTTCTTCACGGGACCGGCTAGGGAAGCCTAAATGCAATGCTGTTATAGGCTCCCTAAGACCGGCTGGGTGGTGGCGCCCTCTCTTGCGCTGCGCTGGTATCACTCTGGCATTTCGGAACCGATTTTAACGAATTTCTGCTAATTCATGGCTTAATGCTTGATTATTACTGTCTTTTAAGTTATTCTGTATCATGTTAGTTTATTTTCAACCGGTTTTAATCAACTCTGCACTAGTGTTGACCCTGTTTTGAGCACGTTTTTGAGCGTGATCACGACAAATCACAAGCGAAGCCGACAGCCCGGGCCCCGAAAGTGCTTCGCACTTTAAATTCTCTAGTAATTTGAGCGTCTCTTTAATCTATATCGCGCATAATAATTTATTAGCCCGCAGTGCGCACGTTACGAGTACCACAAGGACGTTTCTGGAGAAGAGGCGCAGCGTATCCTTTTGATATTGGGGCTGGATGTGCGATTGCTAGGAATGAGACGTGACTATTATCACAACAGAGTGTCAAATATAGCGCACCTGCATATTTCAGTAATCTTTACTGACAAATTCTTAAGATCATTCTTGAATGAACAGCGATGTGGACGTGATAGTCGAGGAGGCATTCTCTTTAATTACAAGGGCACTGAAGGAAAGACGTAATTAAAACTGCATTAATAATTGACCCTTCTGCAACCAAATAAAGAAAGTGCTCTTCGATAAGATATAAAACCTGTAAAAACGAAAGACGGTAGCAACAACTTGAAACCCCGCAAGAGCTAGCCGGGTGTTATGAGAGATGGATAGGGAAGAGGCATGGCAACACAGCAAACAGATTTTATTTACACGCTAACTCAAAAACCTCAAACCAAAAACCCAAAAACACCCTGAACTAGAACACAATGCATAAATAAATGTTAACAAAAATGTACAACCTAATGACTCAATAAATATCCTTAACTTCGCCTCCGTTAGTCTTAGGCCCTTCCTACCCCAAAGTCTGGCATCACTGGCCTACTGTAGTGACGATAGAGGAAAGTCTTTCTTACGAAAGTCCGTCGATGCGCGTATTTTCCCGGCCGGAGTCTTGTAAACTCTTCGATGTGGTTGTTTCGCCGACCGTCGCATAAAGGTTGCTGCGTAGAAGTCGGTCTTTCAACGGGCTCGTCTCGGAAGCCTGGGTAACCCGGTCGCTGCTGCTGACGTGGCCGGGAGAGGTGACGGGTTAGGCCTAGCGACGTCCTCGGCCGCTGCTTCCGTCTCGCTCCTTTCCCGAGTGCCGACGTGGCACCCCGCAAGAGCTAGCCATTACATCATGACATTTGACGGCGCTTACTCACACTCATGTATTTTTTATCGGTAGAAAGAGAATACGCTATATTCTATAACTGCGAAAGGTTGAAGTTAGCAAGATTCTAGCAGTTTTGTTGAGCCACGACGGCCCGAACACAACAATATACCTTGAAATTCGTTACCTCCCGATGACGTACCAAAGCTGGGATTTCTTCGTCCGATATGCAAAGCCTGCTACTACATTTTCTCACGCTCCTCCTTTGGTCTAGTCAAGATGGCGTACATTGGCTAAATCTGTGTGTCAACAAGCGGGATGGTGGCGTCATTCGTGCAGACCACCATTTCATGCAGCCTAGAAGCTTGCAATCTGTTTGCCTGAACTTTAAAATGACAACAAAGAGAAACGTTTAACAGGTGAGGAAAGATGAAATATCCTGCGAGAACTATATTATATTTAATTTCATAGCCATAGGTTAATTTATCGAAGCCAAAATAAAGGTCAATGGTCCATTTTTATTTGTTTTTTTTATTTTGCGCCACAACCTTAACGCCGGCATGTCATTCTTCCGTCATGGGTTACAAACTATGTTGTCAAATTCTGAGAGTTTTGCCAGGATGTTGTTGAACCTTTCTCATTTCTGTAGTTTACTCCTTCGGAATACAATGAACCAGATACATATCGATAGAAATATTAACTAGGCCTGAGTAGATGCCGTGAGAATGCGTGACGTGAAAGCGAGTTAGTACGGAAACTTCAGGGCGTCGTTGCCACCCGTCTTTCATTCTTACATTGTTTTTTCGGGCTTACCAAGCCTGCTTCCTTGGTTACAGTTGCTTCTTCCTTGTTACACAAGGGTAATTTACTAATACCGCTCAACTTAATTTTCTGTTCAGCATCCCTGCATCAGTCCTACTATCGGAAACGCGGCCATTTTGGTTACGGCAAACTATATATAGACTTGTGACAAAGCCTGCCCACCGAACTTTTCATGTCGTTTATTGCAAAGATAGAAATTGGAGATTTATTCTTATTCCGCCCTCTTATACAGCGAAATTAACAAACAAATAGAGTTTTGACAGAACACAGTATGAGTCTTAATTTAGTGCTTCCGCTCGCTGTCCTTCTACGGGCATATATTGACAATCACACCAATACATTACCTATGCCGTGCGTGATACGTGTTTACATCGCTGTGCGCTTCCACTATTCTGAGCGCGTGTGTCCTCCGCGTACATCGCTTTATGAACAAGTGCGCTGTTAGCCATGCACACGGAGTCGGGGCGCCCACCTGTTTCTCGATGATGTTGAAGCGGCGCGCCATGTGCCACGGAGCCTGTGGCAGCAGTCGGGATTCATAGTTTGGCCCGAAAGGAAAGTGCCGTCCCGCTTCGAGCACCGTTTGCAGCGGCAGCTCGGTGAAACAGCTCGAAGAGCTCTGGTTCTGGCTGCAGCCCACGGCCTCGGCGAAGGCGGCCGGGCTCGCCGAGTGCACTCTGCGCGTTTAGAGGAATGGGATTTACGCTACGAACGACACACTCTGAATGTCAGCGTGCTGAAGTTAGGTCACTATCGATGTTAAGGCAAATCGATCGCAGCGCGGAAGACGGGGGCAGTGATAGACACGCACACGACGCCGACTTCCAACAATGTTTATCGGTGATGCAAACACCACATGAAAAAAAAAAACTTCATCATATCAAACGATAGGGTGGAAATCTCACTTCAAAGGCTTTGTGCTAACGATTCACTAGGCGCTTTTATAAAACCTTCAAAAGTATTTCATGTGCGTGATCTCTACTAGTGTCAAAGCAAGAGGTGGGTAATTAACGCAGAAACTATCACACTTCCCAATAAAGCCTGCTTCTACAATTGTGCCCCTTTCTATTGCTTTCTTTTGTTTCTGCGCACACCTGTACATATAGCTTCTTTGTACTGCCAATTAACGTTGTAGGAAGAGATCACTGTGTGTTTTCGTTTTCCTGTCCCCGTCATTCAAACTGTGCTTGTTTTTTCTATGAATTAACTCGCCGAAGCATGCACACCATTGTCGATAATAAGGTCACCACTGCGTTATTAGTTATATGCGTGTATATGTAGGATGGAATGCGACAGACCGGCGTACAGGCATTTTCACATCTCTGTGACGTTTTTAGTACTACAAATTGCCTCTCGAATGCATTGACTCATATACTACCAAGATCAGTTCAATTGTATAGATCAGTCAGCTGCGGTTATGAGCGGGTTGGTTAGGTGTTCTTTGAAAAATGCGCGCATTAACTTACAGGAAACCAGAAGACGCCGACTATCATTATAATTAGCATCCTCCCGTGTTCCCAGTCTTATGTACAACGCACCCGTTTATCATACGTTCATTGCTGCACATGCTTGCATGTTTATTTTGATGCATTGACGCAAAAGCGTCTAATGACCCACTGAGCGAAAACGTCGGCGTGTGTCGTTTGTAGCATAGACACTTCAGGTAAATTCCCATTGGCTGCGACGCGACGTCACGTGCGCGCCTCGATGGAGCACAGCGGGTCCAAATGGAACACCTGCTCTTCGGCTAGCGCGCCAGGTGTTGCGTGAGGGGAGAGAGCACCGCCGCGACGCCACATGACACTTGTTCTCCCTCTCGGAAGTCGGCGCGCGGCCCATATCTCTTTCTTTCAACCCTACTAGGCTTAGCTGCTTCGTGTGCCTACCGGCCTTGGTGGGCGCTGGTGCTTCCTCGGTCTCTCGTCTCGAAGGACGTCTTTGGGATGCGGCGTTGGCGCCGCAGGCTGCTGCTGCTTGCTGGCTCGGGCAGCACGTTCCGCCATTGTACATTACTCGAAGCGCAAATCTCTAAGGACTGCTCAGCAGCGTTCAATTGAACAATATTTATTTCGCGTTCACAAATCATAGAAAAGCGTACTTTTCCTCGTAATTTTTGTCAGTTATTTCGCACGCCTTCGTTTACATTGAAAAAGCACCTCGATCAATAGTGTCGTGTATTTTAATTGTTATATATATATATATATATATATATATATATGAGTGACAGAATTATGCCAATCTGTGGAACAAAAGAAATTCGTTGCTGTCTGCTGACATAAGCCTGTCGGCCAGATGCTTCGCTTTGTGATGTTCTACGCGAGCGCGGCATTGTGCTGCGCAACTACAGAAGCAGTATATACCTTGGGCTGCCAGGAGTAATAATATAGTTTTCAGTTTTACAATATAATCATTTCTATCGGGAAAATATAGGCAACTAATAAATACCGTGCTGCAGAAGGGTATGAAAGACTTCGGCCGGTTGGCGTATCATAGTTGACATATTGAAGGACCACCACTAGAACGAAACACTCGTAAAGGAGCGACCAGCATATTGCGTTCACCCGCAATTGCAAGAGTATGATCCTCTTTTCCTTGAGTTTTATACATGTCGAAAGAGCAAAAACGCCATCACTACTTCTAAAAAAAAAGAAACATTTTAGCTATCGCGATACGTCTGTTATGTTTTCCCAACCAACATTTTCCGCGCCCTATAAAAGAAATAACAGGAAAGAATAAACTCGGTATGTTTTCTAGTCAGCGCAACGTGTGCGTCGTTCTTTTCTGTGTGCGTTGCCGAACCGCTGGTCCTTCAGAACCTGAACTAATGTACAGGGCTATTTTGACGTGGCAAGGTTAACGTATTCTTTGATAGCGTTCTTGCTTGGAGATAAACAATGTAATGTTCACTTTCCTGTCAGTCGAAAAGCACAAAGCGTATTTTTCATCTGAATTGAAGAAATTCCCGTGTTTTTAGACCAACTTTCCATGTATCTTTTTTCAGCGCCTGCTGAAATCCTCACGTTCATAAACAAAAGAAGCAGGAAATGATTTGCAGGGCGGAGCAGCTCCGCAAATATTATCAATTTACAAGTGTGGACCGATGGCATTGAGCACAGCTGCATGGCTTCATTACAGCGAAGATGGCAGTTTTTGCAAACAGAACCGTCCAAAGCTTTATATATGAATTCGACAGGTGTTCCAAGAGCCCTAAATGATGTAGGGAATTTAAGCTTCGTTGTAACTAGGAGGGAAGTGAGGGATGGGGTGGGGGTGATGTTGGGGGTGATATTTGTGAAAGTGTAAAATATGGAGGCAAAGTTTGGGTTTATAAATTATGGGTAAAACAAAGCAATGTAATCGGGAGTAATAAAGTATACGGGCGCTTATTCAGGTTACTACTAACAAACAGACAGTAGCTTTCATCCGCACAGAAGGCCTCGCTATATATATATATATATATATATATATATATATATTACGAACGTTTAGCTGGTTAGGTTTTAAATAGTCGCTTCACCATGCAAATAGCAATTTACGACTTGTAGCTGGTGAGTTCGAACGTGTATTCTCGGATAAAATTATGAGAATGACCTAAATTATACGAAACATTCATTCGACAAGTTTCAGACCGAATACTTCAGCGCTTCAGTTATTTTGGTCCTTCAACGCATACAAGCATGTTTTGTTAAAGAACTAAGTGAAACAAACGTGCATTTCGAACCAAATGTCGCCAAATTTGAGCAATACATTATAAAGATTAGAATTGTGCTCTCATAAAAAGCACTAACATTCGACCCAATATTGGCACCTAAATGGCGCGAAGCTTTTCTAGTTACCGAGGCAGCAGCAGCAGCAAATGAGACGATCCCACCGTCGTCGCTGACAGCTCTCGGCTATCGGCGTCGCAAGGACGAAAACGATGCCTGATGATTGTCGAGAAAAGAAAATTGATGAGAAGTGTTTTGGCACAGATAAGTGCGACACGTGTATAAATTCACTTAAGGTTTCCTACCAATTGCGTATCAGTGGAACATCCATTCTTGGTCATTTGCCAAGAATGGGTAAATACTCAGTGGGGCAAACATGGTTGTACATACCCAGTGCCAAAGTGGACTACATTTGGGCACAAACCAAGCGGTACATACACGGTCACCTGACTTGTCTACTGGCAAAACAGCGGTCAGCACAGACGCGATGGCTCAAGTTGGTCATATGTATATATATATATATATATATATATATATATATCCGCAAAAGTACCCGGTGAGGAAACCACGACGAACGCCAGACTCCAGGGAAGAGGCGAAGAAAGCTTATCTCTACTGTAAAGCCACGCTTTCCTTGCTAAAAAAAATTTAGGGTGCAGTAACTCTTTCGAGATGATTGGCGTCTTTATTGCTGTTAGCAAACTACCTTATGATTGGTTACAAATTGTTGATGAAATGCTTTACGACACGTAACCAGTGACACCTGCACCGTGTCCCATGTTGGCATCAAACATATTTATTGAAAATCGGCACATATAGAGTGCGAAATACCCTGGTACCCAAATTGGTCCGACGGTTGGTTTTGAACTCGGCTCAGACAGGACAGCAGCGTGATGCTCCGCCCTATTGATCACGGACTGCCTACTGACCTAAATTATCGGGACACACCGCAAGCTGGGCGAGGTTCCCAAAGAATCCTAATAGCAAAAAGACACCGGTATACGGTTTGTTTGTTTGTTTTTTTTTACTTCGAACACTTTTTTAAATACCCACAAATGCTACTCGAATCATATCACCACACAATAACTGTGTGCCTACACGGACACAATTTACAATGACAACCAAAGCAATCAATTCAATAATTAAACTAATTGCATTATATACTTCTTAGCTACAAAATTTGTGGCACATGTTTATGTAGGAAAGTTGAAGGAAATTGTCCTAAAAGTCTAGTTTCGTGTTTGAACAATTTAATACCGCCGTATTAACCGAAATAATTACCCTCGAATTATTTGTTGAATTTACCTGCTTACAGATAAACAACCTGCTAAGCACGGCTCGCGGTGCAACCCTCCCGTGACGTAAAAGGGCGGCGATAATTGAAGCTATACGGCGCGATAAAGCGGTCCACCTTGTCTCGGCGACTGGCGGGACTAGGCATCCAATCGGGATTTGCGCACAGCGCCAATCGAAATCAGATCGCGGGAAGGGGGAAGTGCGACAGCAGCTTCATTTTACGCCACCCTGCTACGTAACAGGTGGGTTGCACCACAAGCTGCCCTTCGCAATTATATATAGATGCATACATACATACATACATACATACATACATATATATATCTCATCATCATCAGCCTCTATTTTATGTCCACTGCAGGACGAAGGCCTCTCCTATACATAGGGTTTTACGTGCGAAAAACCACGATCTGATTCTGAGGCGCGCCCCAGTAGAGGCCTCCCGTTTAATTTGAACCACCTGGGGTTCTTTAACGTGCACCTTGATACAACTCCACGGGTGTCCTCGCATTTTGCCCAATCGAAATGCGGCCGCCGTGGCCGGGTCCCGCGACCTGGTGCTTAGCAGCTCAACGCCATAGACATTCAGCAAGCACGGCGGGTCACGCTTCGCAGTGCTGCGTGCGTAATCAGGTAAGCTCAACAAATAGTTTGAGACCAATTATTTAGGTTTACTTGGCCGTTTCGAAATGCTTAAGCACGGAACTAGAATTTTATGACGATTCCCTTCAACATTCCGATATAAACACTTGCCGTAAATTTGCAACTAAGAAGCTATTCAATGTAATATGTTTAATTAGTGAATAAACTGATTTAATTGTCCTTGCAAATGATGCCCAACTGGGCAGTAATGTATAGAGGCGTGGTTCGAATAGCTTTTGTGGGCACTTTAAAAAATTGCAGTTTCGACGGAAAGGCGACATCGATTGCGATAGCAAATTAGTGGACAGCTATACGAAGTAAGGACAGTAGCTTTATCGGCCGTATCAGCTTGTAAAGATACGCATACTAATCAAATTAACAAGCATGGTGTCAGGCGCACAAGCAAACACGAACACATCTCACTCTATGACCACGGAAACTCACTGTCAAAACGCTGCAGTGATGAAGCGCGGCAGCAGCAGCGAGCGAATTGGCCATCCTGCCGCGTCTCGCATAAACGTGAACTAAGCGGTGGAAACACAGCGCACGCCGGACTGCGCACCAGACGCAGATGGCTTTCAAGATACAGCGCACGACCGCCCGGGCCGCGCGTAGTAGAATACCCCTCATCCCACCCCTCCCTACCCTACTCCCAGAGCATTGCGCGCGGCGGAAGACGGCGCGCTGCCTTCCCGCTTTCCTCCCTTGCGTTCGCGAGATTGAGCCGCGATAGCCAGCAACCTTTCGCCCACTTTCACTCGCCCCCAGCATATTGCGCGCGGCGACGATTTTACCGGCCTTGGACTTTATACGGAACCTCACGGCGAAGGCAGAAATGCGCCTGGAACGTCCATATAATTGCTATAGAAACAAAAGAAGTGTTTGAAGTGAAAACAAAACTGCTAATTATACTGTCGAGAGCTCGTTCCGAGCAGCACCAATGGCTCAGCGTCTACGACATGGTGATGCTCAGCAAAAGCGGGCAGCATCAATGCATGTCCCCACTGGGAGTGATGCATTGGGAGTGAAATTCGCTAACACTCGCATTTCGTTTGGCTGTTAATTTGGAAGCGTAGGCCTACAGTAGCATTTTCATAGCCACCTGCCTACTTGAACTCATATTGATTTCAGACTTATACGCGATTCATTAAGGTGGCGTGGTCCTTCAGCGAATAGAGCGTCATGGTGCTCGGCACGATCTCTCGGTACTCGTAATCCAGATGCTGCGGAATACTTTGAATGGACCCCCTTATATTGAAATGTTGCTACACGTATGTTAAAGGAAGTGAAGTGATCGAAATAGGTGCACGTTATAGTGTCTGTGTTGACGTTGCTGCGCACCTGCCAAGTCAGCTGTGCGCGCGCATGTTTGTTGCACCCCCTGGTTCGTGTACCCCTGCACCCCCCGACTCCTGTGCCGCGTTATCTTCTGCGTTCCCTTTCTTAAATCCTTTCACCACTGCAATATATATATATATATATAATATATATATATATATATTGCAGCGGTGCCTTCAATAAATTTTGTTCCACCACCAGCTAGCGTGTCGTTGTGCTACTGCCTGTCGCAGCCGGTTAATACAGTGCAGAACCCCTTTTCTACACCATGTCTAAGCAACCACGCATGTTTGTAAGAATAAACCCCGTCCATCATTCAAGCAAGTAATTAGTCAGAGAAATGATCAATTAATCACCACACTCCGTGAACCATCACGTTCGACTTGAGAGACAGTAGAGCCCTACTGTTGAAATATTTTGTTTATTTGGGCAGCCAGTGATGTTTGGTTAAGTTTCACGAAGGGCCTCATCGCCAAGACGGCTCTGACATGTGCAGGCGCGCGAGGGCTAACGAAATTGATGGCACAATAAACTAACCACCGACAATTGTTTTTTTTATATATATTTCGAAAAATCAGCTGTGTTGACCTGACCCCTCCTTTTTTGGTTTTATATCTGAACGCCTTCCTGCGTAGAAACCAAAGTAACAAGCGCGAACACAGTAGACAATTCTCTGAATAAAGTTCAATGCCTTCACACCAGAACTACCGCTACCAAACGGACAGGTCCTCTTACGGCACGGCACGACAGGGCCGTGCCGTAAGAGGACCTGGCGTTGATAATGTGTGTTCTTCGGTTCCACCTGCAATACACATAAACCTAAGAAACCCTTTATCTTAGCTTTATCTGTTACTGAACATTTTCATCTTATACATCGGCAGCCTTGACAGGTTATGTAATGTCTCGAGCGAAGCCAAAGCGAATTGAGAGGAGCGATCGAAAAACGAATAAATTGACGTGCATGTCCCTCGCATCCTTTAACTCGACGCACCATCCCCGATCACCAGCCGAAGCGTCGATAAATGCCGGCATCTGCATGTAGTATGTTGACGGTGCCATCGTAAAGGCTGTTGGATATATAAATGTGGGGAAAATGCTTGTCGAATGCTAGCAAATGTACAAATTTCAGGAAGCACGTACGGCTAAGCGCGTTTGTAACGCCTATTTTTCGCTGGGTGTTGCAATACACGAACGCCAATTTTAAGTTTTACGAACACGTATGGAATTCAAGTTCCTTCTTTTCAATCTCGCCAAATAACTACTGAGTCTACAATACAGGCTTCGCAGTGCCAAGTCATAAAGATATCGTGGCTATGTAGTTACCTTGTTAATACCCTTAGGGAACGTATGCATGAAACAATTGAAAATACTTCTTAATACGTCGTGGTATCACCCAGCTTACCTGCGGAACGGGGACTCGCTGTGCAGGAGCATACGCTGCGTGCGCCAGCGCCACACCGGGTTCGTGCTGACAAGGTGTGCGCCAATGGACCACGCGCCAGTGGCAGCACCCATGAGGACCGTGTTGTTCCAGTCCCCGCCGAACAGGTCCACGTTTTCTTGCACCCACTTTGTCGCCAACTCCTGGTCGTGCAGTGCTAGGTTGCCCGGCATCTCGTGGCCGTCTGCAACCACCGATGCCACCAATTTGCGGTCATTAGACTTCGGGATACGAATTGTGTCCACTTTTTTGCCTAAATACTGCCAAAATTAGCAATATCTAAATGCTCGGAGGACATGTAGAATAAAGAACTGTCGTTCTCCTACAGTACAAATGTCTGCTAAGTTCAATAGGAAATGACAGCGAGAGAGAGAAAGAGCGAGAGAGATAAAAGGCAAAGAGTTTAAAAAGAATAAGTCCTGGTTAGGCAACTATTCGCTGGAGGCAAGGAGACAGAGTAGGAAACATGTGCCGAAATAGAAGAGTAATAAAAACAATTTGCCCGTACATCCACAATAAAGGCATCTGAGAACAATCAGTGTCTCGTACAGTCCCGATACAAAAAAAGGCAAAAAATGTTTCTCTCTTTACAGCAAATAATTATTTCAATTCGCTTAAGCAACTCGGGCTAATAACGGCTAGAATTAAGATTCAAGGAAAGAGGCAGCTCGTACTTCTAACATTAGCGGTCAGGCATGAAGCGCCTCGAAATTATAGAGGGTGCCTTCCGTGATTGATGATCACCACGGTGATGGGTTAATTTTTACCGTCATTATTTTGAGGGGAGGTGGAGGGAGGGGCTTTCAGGATATTACAGCTAGTAAATACACCATTATAGTGGATTTGACTGCAGCTATCACATTGGTTGGGGTGCATACGGCAGGTATTACCAAATCCTGACTGGGAGCTGACCACTCTCGTTGAAATGAAAAGTGTACAATAATTGCATTCTACCGGTGCTAACATATGGGGCAGAAACTTGGAGGTTAAAAAAGAAGCTCGAGAACAAGTTAACGACCGCACAAAGAGCGATGAAATGAAAAATGTTAGGCCGAACGTTAAGAGACAGGAAGAGAGCGGTGTGGATCAGAGAACAAACGGGGATAGCCAATATTCTAGTTGACATTAGGCGGAAGAAATGGAACTGGGCAGGCCATGTAATGCGTAGGATGGATAAACGGTGGACCATTAGAGTTACAGAATGGATGCCAAGAGAAGGGAAGCACAGTCGAGGACGCCAGAAAACTAGGTGGGGTGATGAAGTTAGGAAATTTGCCGGCGCAAGTTGGAATGAGCTAGCGCAAGACAGGGGTAATTGGAGAACGTAGGGAGAGGCCTTCGTCCTGCAGTGGACATAAATATAAGCTGATGATGATGATTATCGCATCAACCGCTAAAATATGACAGCCCCCTAATTCGAATGTCACTGCATTGTATTGCTAAATTGATGTTACTTTTAGCAATGGCTACTTTCAAAGACACGCTTGAAGCCGATTGAGTCTTCCTTCGTATTACACATTCCTCAGAGCACTTCACGGTTATGTCTCGCCTCCTGATGTGATGAAGGACGTTGCAGATGTTGCAATGCGTTGTTTTCGTTCAGCGCTGAAATATACCTTGCGGAAATTCCCCACCACAATCCCAGTTAAGGTCTTGCGTGGGAGTCCACTGACTGGTGCGCATATGTTCAGATAACATGGCGTCGGCAACCTGACTTTCCTATTTCTGTCAGTGAATCCCTTCCATGTCACCTTTTACTGCTGGCCTCGTATTGTGAACATTTTCCGACAATTTGCATGTAACCTGCGATCTTATTTCATGACCCATTCCCCCTCAAATCTTTCGTAAGGTGCAGAACTTCTCTGATTAAACGAACCTTTACCTCAAAGTTAACTCTTGTTTTCTTCTTGAAGTGCGCGTGAAACGCAGAAATGCTGCAACCACGTCGCATCTGAACCAATGGTAATGAAAATGTGCTGCACCGAACAGAGAAAGCTGAGTTATACAGACGGCAGCTGGGAGGTTCTTGATTTAGCGCCTCAATTTATTTTGAAAAATTCCCAGAAATTGACAAGTTCAAAAACACTGAAGCACTAAAAATATTTATCTCTGTTTTGGAAACAGCATATGTGAGACCACCGGAAGCGGGAAAATGCGCCATTAAGTTTAAAGCTCGCGTAAAATTCTTACACGACCTACAAAACGTTTGCAGAACTTCTATTCCCAAATCGAGTGGTATATACTGTATATTAGGGCAGTGTATATTACACACATTTTGTCCGCTTTAAATTTCTCCACAAGTGCAGTGGACCTAATTTCAATATTTTTTTTATTGCGGAGTTACAGAGTTATAAATTTGTCTTCATTTATTTAACTTCACTAATAGTCAAGGATTTATTTTAAAGAACTGATAGATAATATAAACAATCTAGCCAATGGCTTCGGTAGACTTTAACTTTTACTTTCAAGTGCTACAAACCACATCGATATTGGTGCAGTGGATGCTGAGGAATACAGTTTTGCCGTTCTCATGCAGGTCATTTAAGAAGAACCTTCAGGAGCTCCCATGTTTACTGCCCTATATTTCACCATCTTCATTCCAGGGCAAGAGTCCCATGCGGAGTGTTTGTGAGCGTGATCGGGTGGTGTGAGTGTAAATTCGTCCATGCGGGAACAGCAGACTTGTGTTGGAAATGTGTGAGGAACTTTACCAGAGGGTTCTACTGCACACGTCTTGAACGCTTTTAGTGCTAAGCTGACTGAACAATTGCTAAACATGACGTTTCGACTAATATGCTCAAGCCCGGTGCACGCTGAAGGCATATTGTTCAAGCTCTCCGTACCGTTAGTCAAACTGAATGCGACTCTGCTTGAGGCAGTGCGGTGTTTGCGTCTCCTTGATGTCCATTGCGTATTTTAAAGAGATAACCTTTCTTGCTTATATCACGCACTTTGCATGGTTGGCGAAAAGAAGTTCTTGGACTGTTAACTGGCCAATGGTAGCATTAGTAAAAGTTGAGAAAAAGAAATGCGGACCACACCTCACCGCTGTGCGCGCCATGTAACGAACCGCATATTACGTGGGCTGTCGCGCAGTATTTCATTACAAATGAACCGAACGAACCAACGAACGAACGAATGAATGAATGAATGAATGAATGCTGAGGTTTACCGATTTGATTATGAAAACTCTGCTTTGATTTGAAAACTCCGATTTGATTTTCAGGCACGCCGTAGTGACAAACCCGCAATAATTTTGACCCCCTGACTATCTTTAACGTGCCCCCAATACATGGGACACGGGCGTTTTTGCATTTCGCCCCCATTCAAATGTGGCCGCCGCAGCCGCGATTTCATCCCGGGACCTCGTGTTTAGCAGCGCGACACCATAGCTGCTAAGTCCCCACGGCTGGTGTACGCGTATATTTGATTTCAACGCGTTATCACTGTAATCAAATAATCGCTCGGCCAGCGCAATACTACTCTGCAGTATTTATATATTTTTAAGGCTGTCACTAATTCTTTCCCGACACATTTTGTTTTGGTCCGATTGCACGCACGAGGTTTGCAGTAAAGCTCGACATCACATGGAGATAGAGAGCAGGGTCACGGGGGTAAGTATATGCTATCGCTGACTCTGACGATCAAATATGACACTTCCTGCCGCAATATTATTTTTGGTTGTAAAAATGGTGATCGGAATGAGAAGCCACAGACTGTTTTCGAGACGAACTGCTTTGTTATTTCAATCGTTTTAACGCCTTTCTAGTTTTTTGAAAGACTTCTTTGTACTGCATCTTATTGTGTTTGTCAAGTAGTTCCATGGCCCCAGCAATTTATTAGTCTTTGTGTAGGCCTATTTGTCGTGTGTTCCATGGAAGGTTGCGTGGCCCCTAACAGCTATCGCGGTCGTTTATTTATGCTTGTCGGAAGAAGGTCACCTTTGTGGAAGAAACCAAGGACGCCAAGGCGGAAGTTGGGAGCGACCACGACAAGGTTTTCGGAGGCAGCCAGCAGGGAGCCGTCGAAGCGCTGGTTGCTGCCTGTCTGGAAGCCCTCGGCGAACAGGAACACTAGGACGGGCTGCTTCTTGCAGCCACCGCCAGCCGTGGTCTCAGCGCAGGGCGTCCAAACGTTGAGGTGCAAGCACTCCTCAGATCCATCCCAGCCTTCGTTGCTGCCCGAGAACCAATCCTTTTGAGGGCACGGCGGACAATCGAGAGTAGCCGGCACCACGGATGAGATTTCGGTGGCCGCCACAGGAAGCCTGCGTCCGTTGGAAGAACGTGTCATTTAACTACTTTAACTGCGTTTGTTGCCAGTTTTAGTACGTTATTTGCCACCAATCCTACTCTCTTTCTGTCCATGCCTCGGGAACATTCATTTGAGTCCAGGGAAAGAATCCCTAGTTTGTCGCAATGAATCCGGAACCCCATTCCCTCCTATACACAAGTACGCGCACGCGCACGCACACAGGCACCCCTGCCAGCCCCCCCCCCCCCCCCCCTTCCCTAGTGTGCTGCTTTGGGCCGATAAACCTCGGCTGTTACTCAGTCAACTGAACAGGATTGAAAACTGGGCACGTTCGTATTGGTTCCATGCAAATAATGGGATTCGTCTTCTGTTTTCAGTGTGCTATTGTTATTATCTACGAATCAATCAGCATTTGCGACGAAATAGACTTGCGTATCAGTTGGATTGCCCACTCGGTGGGCGGATTTAGGTGCACGCTGCAAAACTCCAGGACAGATATTTAAAATATGACGCATGCGTCACGTGCTTTGGTTAAAATGACATTCATGGCCACATGACTAGCAATGTGTTATACAGTGGTCTCTGATCCATGAAAAGGGTCATCTTGGCAGTTCCTATGCAAATGGTCTATTTCGGTTTTTACCCGTGACTCTCAATAAGCGAGGAGGACGCGGATTAATTCATTTAGAATATTGCACAGGTACCATTACTCTGCGCGCAATTTAGAACTGCAGCACACTTTCACCTATTGGAGAATTCAATTGCGTTTGTGTGTGAACAACGGCGTTTGTTTTAATAGTGCAGTGCGCCTCCTACTTACTGCACAGAAATACAAAATAATTCTACTGCTTGATGCAGATATTTTAGGAACACGAGAAACACAATATTACTTTGCCTCATGCTTGCCCGTTCTGAGCACCACTTTGTTGTCAATACGATTTAGAATTAGGAAGGCGTTGTATTGCTTGCACGTAGCGCTTATTGTGACCCAATATGTGCACCATAATCTTATTAATATACTGTACACGGGCACATTTTTTTCCAAATAGTTCTGTATTGGCACAAGTCTGTACAAACCGCACACCATCCGACTTTTCCGATAAACAGAAGTGTTTTGCATACTGCTACTATATTTGCGTGCAACAACCAAGAAAGTCTGATCACGAAAGTTGAGAACATATATAGCAATGAACAATTCTTTAAGTTGTTTAGTATAGGGCGTAGAATAATATAAGGATATTTTCATTTTACCGATAAATAAAGTTTGATCCTTTATTTCACTGAATGAACATTCCCTAAATACGAATCTCTGGAACGAACCTGCGCAAAAAGCTAGCCATGAAAGAGCGGACGGTGCTTAGACTCGTCCTTTCTTGTCCTCGTTTATAGCAACTTTTTCTGTCATGAAACAAACATTTTCCGTAACTCACCTGAAGCGCAAGTCATGCACTGGTGGCTGCGCGTAAGGGATGCCCAGAAAGGTGTAGATTCGATGGCCAGCTACGTAGGACTGGTATCCGCGCACCGAGCTTCCACTTTTGGTGCGAACTTCCGCATGGTCCGCCTACATCGTGACCAGGATGAAAAGATAGGCTTGTGGAAAAAGGTGAACTTTATCTTTGCGTTTTCGGTACGACAATAAACATAAATTTGAGTATGTCGGGAGACAGTATGTTGCGCGTCAGTATGTAGGGAGAATGAACGAGGTGGCAGTATGGCAATTTGTGCTAATAATAGCCTCAAATGTGACGTCATAAAAGAGTACACTGTGAGAACTTCTAATTTTGAAACTCTTAGTTAAGATCAGCCAACTTTTTACTAGTTGAAGTACATAGGCCTTGTTTTGTATCGGTGCCTACATTCTTGAACTTTGTGCTCAAGGTTTTGAAAACAGTGAACGAGAAGATGCTGGTGTAGTTATAAAATTGTCATTTAAACAGGTAAAACATCCACCAATGCCCTCCCGCCCCCCCCCCCAAAAAAAAAAAGTTGTCTTGACACTATGTAATTGTTTGGTTATGACAACGAACTTCTTGTGTCTAATAGTGAGACATAGTATTTATAAACGTTTCTTGACTTGTGTTGCACTCGCAGCAAAAATGAGAGGTGTGGGGGCGTTTTTGTGCCTGTAGTCAGTGACCACTTGCCAATTTTCGCAGTTATCACACCACACATGAGTCATTGGAAAACTTGTTTCAACTTATTACAGGACGATTACTACCGAGAGGAAAAAATCGAAAACTATTTGCTAAAACTGATTGGAGCTAAATTCTCGAAATCACTGACACTGTACTTGAGTCTAAATACTTAGAGTGAAAGTTAAAGAGCTTTAGACTTTGCCTTCCCACCTGTATTGGTGGGAAAGCAAATGAAGAAAACATTAAATGAACAAAAATAGTGAGAAGGACAAGGATAGATGCCTCACTTTCAGAAAAAATGAAAAAAGAGACATGAGCAATTTACCACATTCATAAAAACAAAGCAGAAAAAAGCACTTGTTCAGTTTAAAGAGGTCAGAAGTATGTCACAATCTGATATAAAATGAGTGGGCATAAACTACTACGAAAATAGGCGCGAAAGCATACGGATAATCACAAAGCGAATTTGCAATACTGTGAACAATCTTTTGGTAAGACTGAGCATAAAACTATTTCTCAACTTTTAATGAAGAAAAAATCTTGCTCTGGCACATTGCTTGCTCATATATTCAACAATCATTTTTTGAGACCAAGGGGCTTTTGAAAGCCTCCGCTAGTACCAATGCTCGCTATAATTTGTGCATCACAAATCACATGACAAAATAATTTTTTTGGTCTCACAGATGGATCAGAGGTAAATTTATTCTTGATGAACGAACAGAATAGTTGTACTCTGGTGTTTAAGGTGTACCAGCAGAGCCAGTAAGAACAGTTTCACAGCCTACTAGCTTAGTATTATCACATATATGCGACTTGATTTTAACCACTGCAATACTTCCCGACAAGCTCGAGATAGCCAGAGTTTCAGTTATCTACAAAGGTGGTGGTCAAAATCGCATGAATAACTACAGGCCAATGTCTGTGTTGCCTTTATTTTTGGAAATTAGAGAGCGTGTAATGTATGCGTGACTTTCAAAATTTTTGTAGCTCAAAAGATATCATAACAAGCCGCCATTCGTATTTCTTAAAAGAAAGAATTCACAGAGAAGGCCTTACTATATATTATAAACAAATTAGTTCATAATTTCGAGCAGTAACTTCAAACAAAAGTAATAATCTCAATTTTAAGACTTTATTACATCAAGCACGAATTCATCTTGAAAAACTAAACGGGCACGCAATAAGACGTGTTTCCTTAAAGTTAGTGTGTCATCTCACAAATGTGTTCGGTATAGTGACATGCAGCATGTAATATCAGAAATGAGTGAATAAAATACGGTGTCCCTCAGCTGTTAAAATTGGCCCGGTTTTGTTCCTGATATATATAAATGATACCTTAATATACCACCAACACCAGACATCCTTATATATGCCGATTACAATAACGTCTTCTCAGTAAAAGATTTAGATATTCTTGAGAAGCAATCGAGTTTATTGAATGATCATTTGCAAGTATAGTTAAATACAAATAAACTTCAGCTAAACACTAAATAGACAAAATAGGTTGTTCTTTTATCAATATACAATGTATACTCCGCCAAATTCCAATTACATTTCGACAAGTTTTGATTCAATGCACTGTATGTCAGATGTTCCTCTGTATTATTTTCCGTGGAACGCTAAATTTATCATTCTGAATCAACAAACTTCGGACGGATATTTTATGGACATCAGCATAAAACGTATTCGGAAAGGTCCCGTGTTTGTTACCACATTGGGTAACGAATCCGCTCGGTGTATCGTGTATTCATGTATACATATTGCTGTTTGTTTATTTGGGGCAGGACCACTAAAACAAATAACGGCAGTATTCATAGACTGTCAAAGGGAATGCCACGCATAATGAAAACCAGTCCCCGCCGAATGCGAATATTCCGTCCCACCCTTTCACAAGCACAAAGCTATAACGTTCGAAAGTATTTTCTGCAAAAAGACAGATACAGTTATTTAGGGCCAAATGAGCTCTTGAGCGGTTGCATTCCGTGAAACCTATTTTCGGAAATAGCATTCCTATAGTTTTAGACGCACTACCTATTACAGTAAAATCATCCTCACAAATTACGGCAGGTAAGATCTTGCACACATGATTCCTCACATGTAATCTTATTACTAGCATGGTAGAAGAATGCCGCTCAGTAAGGCATTTAAAAAAAGAAGATGCATGCTTATCTAACGATTCAGCTGTGAATTTTGTTGACCCATTGGGATATGTTATCTCTCCAGAAGGGCGTTACGGAAAAGTAGACAGAAAAACATAGCGAAAGATACGTTATGCACCAAACACAGGCAAAGACGAGAGGGTATCGACATGGACAAGCGCCAACTTTGAATAAAGCTTTCTTTCCGTCAAAGGTTTATATATAAGGAGTTTACCACACATGCGCAATGAAGGAATAAACAAAGCCATTGAAATATGAACATGAATATTACGTCACCGCAACATGCCGCGCATGAACCTTTCTTCGTTGCTAAACAAAAGAAATAGAAGTTTCACTAACACATCCGTTCCATCTCGAGGCAATATAAAACGGTTCCATCACCTCTCTGGCAGTGCAATTCTTGATTCTACCCAGAATCTTGATCCTCCAAAGCCGCGGAGCGCACATGCGAAATGTACAATGCGCGGGCAAATGCGCAATACCGTTGTTTCCTATCGAAAGCTCATGTTCCATTGCACGATCCGCAAAGCAGCGGCTAGTTTGCCCGTTATACGATTTTCCCTCCTTGCTACGTTGTGCATTGTTTTTGTTTTTTTTTTTGGGGGGGGGGGAGATGCACTTCGGTAAAGCGGAGTGCAAGAACGCCCGTGCACCATGCATTGGGGTGCCCGGGAAGAAACCACAGGTGGTTAGGATAAACCCCAAGTCCCCCACTAACACGTGCTTCATAATCATATTGTGGTTTAGGCACCTACAACCCAAGATATAAATTTTGTATTGACTTTTTTAAACGTCAGTTAAGCTTACCAAGTCGTACAAAGATACATTTAAAAAACCGGGAAAAAAATGTCCTTACTACAAGTCATACATTGTTCCAAGAAAGCCAACTTAGTAACCCATGTTGGCAAATCCACAGGAATGTCGGTCCAGTAATTCGGGCCTTGATGAACAGCAGTGCTAAATATTGTTTACTGCATGTGCAAAGAGGGCAAGCGTTGCATCTCTCTCGGAATGGTCCAGCCGATATTCGATCCACGCAGTTAATCTTAGGTCATGATTGGGCCAGAACTCATAAATACACAGCCCATATTGGGATCACGTTGTTAACCTTAGGCCATCATTCGGCCAGGAATTGCCAATACGTATCGAACGTTCGTCCGAGCTTACGTGCCGCCTGGGTGTAGGTGCGATGCGCGATGGAACGGACTAGTGTTTTAATGGTATATTTATTCTCGTAGTGTGGTGCATGATTTGTTGTTCTTCTGATGTGGGTACGGCCCTATTGCTGCCATCAAGTTTCGTAACTTTATTTCTGCAAGCAGTTTGCGAATAGCTGTCTAATTATGTTTTTTTTCCTAGGTGCAAAATAATGTGTGCTGCTCGTATTACCACATTATGGACAACTGTAGTCGCCCATTGTGCTTAGCGCTGTTCGATTTGGTGGTTAGGGTGGGTTCTTGCACATTGTCAGGCATTTAGCTGCCTTATTACCACCCCTTCCCACACAACAAATGTGTAAAAACCATTCTTTCAATTCTCCACTTGTTCGCAGTCGCAATGTATCGCTGTGTCCATTTGCAAATGTGATTAGATCTGGCAGTAAACACAATAAAATCAGTGAGACCATTATTACCCTTACTTGGAGCTGTATGGGAAACGGACATAATGCACAATAAGACTAAGACAATGGACTAAAATAATGGCTGCAAGTAAGAAGTACCTGTCAAGGAACAGGTTCTCGGCGCGTGGCGGTAGCATCAGTCGTTTTATTTTTTTCTTTATATATATATATATATATATATATATATATATATATATATATATATATATATATATATATATATATGTTTCCGAGCAGAAAACCACTCTTTTTATTTGGAAACAAAACTACAGTTGTTCGTTAATTAAAAAGTTGTCGCAGTTTCACCTGAAAGGCGAAGCATCAATTGCGATAGCAAACTTGTAGAGAGCTATACGGAGTAATGATATTAGCTTTATCAGCTGTATAAACTTGGACATGCAGCAGCATCGGCAACACGCAGAACTGTTGTCGACGCCATTGGTGTTTTGCCCGCGTTCACTCAAAATGCGTGCGGCGTTGGTGACTGTTGCCGGAGCCTCTGATAAAATAGGCACTTGGTGCCGCAGCTAAACGTCGCCTCGCTTCCCTCCACCTCCCCCACGGCCTCTCGCGCGTCGGAAGAAGGCGCGTTTTCTCTACATATAATGTGATTGTAAAGGAGAAAAGAGACGCCTACTTCTGCAGCCCTTAAGCGAGCACGGCGCAGAACGCGCGTTTGTTCTCCGCCGTGCGTTCACTCCCCGTGAAAGACGCGCCCCTCGCGCCCTTTCACCCGCACATACAGCGTTCGGCGCGCGGCGACGATTTCATCTCCAAATGACGTCATACGGAACCTCACGGCGACGGCGACGGCGACGCCGACGGCAGAAATCTGCTTTTGAGTGTCCTTATAATTGCTATCGCAATAAAAAGGATATGGAGACGGAGCAATTTTAAGAGCAGTGCATTCATTTACAACGACAACAGCTAGCTCTCGTAGCAGGAAACGCCATCAACTAAATATATTATTTGCAATAAAAAAATTCAATTCTGAGGTTTCGCATGCCATAACAAAGATCTAATTTGAAGACATGCCGTAGTGAGTCGCTCCGGGCTAAGTTTGACTACCTTGTTTTTTTTTAGCTGTATACAATGCACGATATGAAAAATGTTTTTTTTTGCATTCTAATCCCATCATAATGTAGCCACGATTGACCCCGCAACCTCCAGCTACGCAGCGCCACGCCACAAAGCCGCTGACATAACACGGCGGGTTATTTGCAATAGACGCAACTTTGTCATCGACGCCTAAAGAATTGCCTAGTGTGGCCTCCAACATAAAGGCTCAGATTTCGCTCACTCTGGGAGTATAAGTGCAGCACTTAAGCAGCGCCAATGCCGAGTGATATCGCAGCGCAAATTAAACGCGCCCCTGTTTATCTTTAAACAGCACATGGCCTGGGGACACAAAGGGTTTGTCTGTAAAGTAATGAGACTACTCGCCGCGGCTTCGTGGGCATAAAAAGCTAATAGCTTTGTAATATAATAAAAATCAAGCTTTTTTTCATTATGTAGCCAACCCGTGATCATCGCACACTTAAGAGTTTATTCTTCTGCAAAAGTCGCACGTGCTCATACGAGCTGACTACTTTGCATTCAGTGAACTTGGGCCACTCATTAAGCGTACCTGCAGCCACATAAGTAAGCCAACTATAGCACCTCCGGCAAAGAGGAGAGCAACGGTGACGGCTACGCTGTAACTCAAGGACGGTGGCAGAATGCGCTTGGAACTGCAAATGGTGAAATGCGAAAGCAGGAATCATATGCATGGACAAAGAACACTTCTTACGGCATAAAACAAGCACTCCAGTTGAGTGAACCAGTGCATGCCCCCTTAGGTGCAAAAATGTTGCTTGTTATTCAGAACGCAGTGCATCAGAAAAAAAGTAGGATTTGTAAATAAAAAGTAAAGGCAAACGAAAGCATTAGGAGTATGCATAAAGCACTGCAGAAAAAAATACACACGAGAAATAGCAGCTTTTCGGTCAGTACAGTAGTGCAATTCAAATATGAGTGCGTACACCTTTCGAGTAGAGTGCTGTAGATGTGAGGACGAAGCAATTATATGTGCACGTGAAGGTATTTCGAGCGGGTTCCTAGATGAAAGTCGGTATTGATGTTTTTTCCCCTTGTTTCGCGTGGATACTTGTCATGTGTATCCAGGTTTTCTCTCTTTGATTTATTGTCCCTGTCCCTGTATACTGCACTAGGTGTATTAAGTACAGATGAATTTAAGTCACAACTGTGTTCCTCCTCCTTACTCTTTTAAAGGGGAAACACAGTCATTATCAGTTTTAACGAAGTCGTTAAATGCAGTTGACAATAAAGTACGCTATCTGGGAAACATTTTTCAGCAAAAATTATTTCTATACGTTCAGGGAAAACGGCATTATCGGCAACCAAAAATACCCCTTCAACCCCTTCGCGTTGCTCCCGCTTCTTCTTTAACGGCTTGCAATGCGACGGCCATGGCGAAGCAGGGTGGCGCCAGCAATGCTCCTCCCACTGAACGTCAGCCATGACCAGCAATATAAATTTAATTTTGAATATTCATGCAGAACGTACTGCTGGTTTTAGCGCTGTATACAGCCGCCCAAACTTGGAGGTTGTCCCTAAACTTGAGTCACTATAAAGTTTATGCGCTGCGACGAACGAACACTACCACGATGGTGTTAAACGTCTTCCAAGTGGTTGAAAGAAAAACATCTGCATAGGGTTTTCTCCGTGGCCAACGCGTAATGCGCTGTGGTAGTGGCCACTCTGGTTCGATCGTTTTGTTTACCCGTAGGTGTGCTTCGCTTTGAGAAGGCGGGTCAAGCGCTTCGCAGCTGAGTTCAACACGTGCACACCACCGCGCAAGCACTATGGAGATTCGAAACTTGCCGAATTTGTGCGTCATGCTATAAGCCGGGCAGTGCATTTTTATTGAAGTGTGAGGGGCTAGAAACAGGACTTTCACACCTAGATTACTCTTGCTAGCCATGCACCCACAAAACATACCTATTTCTTCAAAGTATTGTGCTTCGCAGTGGCCTTAATTTATCAGAGGTGGCTAATTGCCACAATTCACTACAGGTTGAAGTGGAAGCGTTCATTTCTCACAGCAGTTCTTAAATTGAAGCATGAGGCGAATGCGACTACAACAAATGCAGCAGTAAGGCTCAATCACTCAGAATTTCAATTTCCCAGTCGTTGCCTTTTCGTTTACAAAGAGTAAGAATCCGTGGCTTCCCTATACCAATATTAAAACTAAGATTACCAGAACGTGTACTTTTACTCAAAACGCGTAGTGAGTGACGTAAGGCATTTAATGCTTTGGAAAAGAGCTAATGCAGATCCATGTAAATAATTATACTCTTGTGTATCCAATAGAGCAGTCGCTGCTCTTGGACGTCGCCCTATCAGCTAATTGGTTGTTTTGGCTAGTCCGTAAATTGAAGCTATATATATATATATATATATATATATATATATATATATTTCGTATGATGATAATTCTTATCATTGGTCCTTATAACTCTTGAACACCATTCACTGCTTAATTAGGCAGTGTCTTGCGACTTCAAATTATTGCGTGATGCACATTTGCTTTGTAATGGACATAGTTTTAGATTAGGTTCTGGGCAAAGTTTTGACAAGCATTGTTTAAAAGAACGACGGGAAAGGTTGAAGACAACACACAAAATGTAATGCCTTCCAGGCAGATTGCACAGTCCTCTGCCGAGGTAAAAAAAGCACTTCGTTCTTACTAGCACGTACGGGAAGAGAATAAATGCAATTTATAAGCAGTAATGTGCTTACTTCTCCGACGTCGACGTTGTCTCTTTCGCCACTGCTAGACGTGGTTCATCACTGTCTTCAGTTTTAGCTGAAATCAGTAACCCGGAATATAAAGAAACAGATATCACAGTGCAGCTGCTCAAGTAAAAAGAGACCGTGATTCAAGTAAAGCGTTTTAAATTGACGAGCTCCAAGCAAATATTAGTAGAACAGATGTACAATTTATTGATCAGAGTTATTACGTAACCTGCGCGATGCTGCTGCCATCACCAGACAAATCGCCTATCAGACATTCGTAAGGCCACAACTGGAATTCGCAGCCCCTATCTGGTCACCTCATCGAGCTTACCTAATCGCGACTCTCGAGTCAGTCCAAAACCGCGCCGCCCGCTTCATTGTCAGAGATTATCACCGCGACTCTAGCGTGACTAGCATTAAGTCATCGTTATCTCTCTCATCTTTTGAATCGCGAAGAACCATAGCATTGCTTTGTCTGTTTCACAAAATAATCCATAGCACACGCCCGTCCCCCCTGCCGCTCACTCGTCCATCTCGTACATCTCGGCGTGTGCATAATCATCTCAGTTTCCACGTATCTTTGGCCGAACTAATACTTTCAATTCATCCGATTTACCACGTGCCATTCAGCATTGAAATAACCTATCGAACGATATAGTTGACATTCTTGACCCTGATTCCTTCAAAGCACGCGTATGCATATTATTTACATAATTCATCACAAGTAACCCTACTGCGCACCTAAGTAATTACCTATAGCGAAGTTGTATAGGTTTTGTTAGTTTTTTTGCATTGCGTTAACATTTTTCTTTCATCTTCACCAGCTACCATTTGTATAATTTCTTGGTACTCCTTTTTTGCTACTTCACACAGTCATTTTGTTTCATTCATCGCGTTATTTATCTTGTTAGATATTTGGTATTTGATGTTTACCCGCTAACAATGCATAATTTCTTTGTACTCCTTTCTTTTTGGTAATTTCATGTATCCTCCCCTCACGCACTATTCCCTGGGGAGCCTATGAGGTAAGTGAATAAATAAATAAATATCATTAACGCTGTCTTGATCACAACAGTGAATGTGGATTTTCAATCGGATGCGCGTAGAATCAGCGCCTGATGATGAGTTGAGCATAGATGAAAAAACGCTGCAAAAATTAGAGCACGAAGATAGCTTCATTGGCTTTCATAAAACATGCGCATACGCTTCATTAATGCATGTGTATGAAGGGTTTGTCAATAAATAATTGAAGAAACACGCGCATCTGCTTCATTAATGCATGTGCATGAAGGGTTTGTTAATAAATAATTGAAAGAGCTAAGTGCTTTTTCACTGCCCAAATTTACAGTTGCATGTTAAAAACCCCTGTTAGAGAGCGTGGTTGTTTGCTGGCAGGTGCGGTTTTTCGACTTGAAAAAATAAAATGCAGTCTTGGGTTTTAGGTGCGAAAACAACATTCCGATTATGTGCCACGCCGTAGTGGGGGCTCCGAATTAATTTTGATTACCCACGTGTTGTTTACCACGCAACCAATGCCTGGTACACGAGCGTTATTGCATTGACACCCTATCGAAATATGAGATACGGAACCGATCAATGTGTGCACGCAATGCACACTGATTGTAGGCTTAAAGTCACCGTGTGCCGTAAAAGCGAATTGGTAGAGCATTCCTCCAGGGAAGCACACAACTAATGACTAGAAATGATGTCGCAAGACTCAATGACCAGCCTCAATGGTACCAAACGTCTTGCAAGACCTTGGCGGTTCAAGTAGTGCAAACATCGCGAAGGTACGTTATGGCAATGGATACCAACAAAAATAATGTAGGCGGAAAGCTTCGAAAGTCAGCCTGTCAGTTTTAAATAAATTGGTACTTGAAATGTCGTTTCAACTTGAGAAGGTAGCGCTTAGCCTAAATTACGTTGGGGTTAACATAGTTAAACGAAGTGGTCAGTGATGGCTCACTTACGGATGCATGTAGCATCACTCTCCGGTATAGATCAGCCAAAAGGTTTGCATGTTCATGCATTACCGACAGACGCTCAAGACAAGAAATGAAAGCTTAAATGTCGTATTTGTGCACGTTTTTGTAAAAACAGTGGATACAGTGGCACCGTACACTCTCTCTTATTGAAGTTATATTGATAATAGCTCTGCCTTTCAGCACAAACCACCACAAATGCTACTGCGCTCATCTTAAGCCGATAAATGACAGAGAAAAAGCACCACGCCGCAATTGTGACTATGCTTGTCCTAGCAAATTTCAGTGATTAATCGCTTTCTAATTCAACTACAGCATCTCGTCGTCGACGAATTTGCAGCAGTTACCTATACCAAGAGAAGGCGTCGGGGTGTTTGGCAGACGCTGCATCAACATTTTCTTAAAGCATATTGGAAAATCAATGCTGATTACGAGTGTTGTCAGTGGTACAGGTTCATGTGCTCAAGAGGGAAGTACCTAATCCATTTCAAATAAAACATAATGGTATTCACCAGTGGCGTGCTAGTGAATGAAATTATTCTTCACAAAAGCCAGTTATGCATACAGAACTAGCAAATGCTCTACAGTGCCAGTACTTTTGTACGTACCGAATTACCGGCTCTGCCTGTTGTCCCTATAATAACAAGCTCATGCTCGACACCGCCGCTCCCGTTGCGTCACCGAAGTGTTTTCCTTTGCTCTATTGAAAGCCAAGCTACAATTGAAGTAACACATTCTTGAGCAAACTAATAAGTGGATGATTAAAAAAACCTTGTTATTTGTAAAAAGAATGCAATATCTGTTATTTTTCATAATTCGAGCTTCCTCTATCCTCCTCATTCTTTTACGGTTTCTTCGAAATTTGATTTTGATGTTGGTGATGGCTCGCTTTAGCTAGTTTGTGCTCCTCTCCTTGTTTCAGATAGAAGTCGTGGGAAATCTGGCCCTGGCTAATGGAAGTTAACGCCTTGATCTTTATACACGCTCACTCTTTTAAAACTAGTGTGGTAGAAGCGAGCCCCTTTTCGAATGCTTTTTCTTAAAGAAAAAATGTTGTTTAAGACAGCTGCTCTGATGTGCACAGCAGAATAATTGCATTTTTCGATATTCGAAGCTCTAAATGTATAGTACAATTTGCTCTACTAATTATGGAAACCAGGTCGAGCAATGACCAACTGAAATGCTAACTCATGTAAAGGTGCATTTGCCCATGTACTTGGACGTGGTGACCAGAAAATTATAATACCTGAAAATAATAGTTTAGGGAGCCAAAGTAGGCGTGATCGTTTTAGGTACCAAGTGTCGGGTGTTTTTTTTTTCAAAAAGAGGAAAACAGTCGCAGCGTGCTCACAGTATCGCTAGACGTCGTGCCGTTGAAGGTAACATTTAACTTTAACATAGACTGTGTTTGACCAATGACTGCATCTGAGTATTAGAAGTAGCCTAAACAGAGAATCGGAGACAAAATGATAATGTTCTGTTGATGCACTATCATGGTGGTGCAAATCAGAACGTGTAGGATAGTTGCAAATGCGATCGCTAATTACCAATTTAGGGAAGTAAGCGTTTCACAAATAGAAACTTTCAGGGGCATGTGGTAATGGCAAGATTGTAGTCAGCTAGTACTCAAACATTACCACCTGATCAAAACTCTGTGTCTTCCAGCAGTTACGAGAAGTACGGACTAAAAAATGTGCAGTAAATGCACTAGCGTGCTGGTGAAAATTTTCTATACTGCCTTTTTCCGTAGCACAGACACGCTTTAAGTGTAAAAGCTCTTGGTCTCACTGAAAATATTGAGTCTGTATTTTACGAATGCATTGCGAGGCATGATTTCGAGCCAAATTGTAGTATATTGAAAAATTCGTCACATTTACCATCCTGGCGATTATCACGAAAATTCTGCTATGCGCCACGGCTACAAAACTTTGTCAGCCAGAATTATTATACACCTGATCCCTACAGCTGTCATTACCAAGTGGTGCTTCTTAAGAGACGTGTACATGACACACCAAGCCTCCCAGTAATTCTTTAATTACGGGAAGTCCTGATATTTTTAAGAGCTCGAGGCCGGTATTTTAGGGTGGAGCAGGTTCTAAAACCAAGTAAAGCAATAACTAGGTAATTCATCACGCGGGAGCTTGCCTTGGATAAGCGGCGGCACGGGTTTCGGCTGTGTAGCTTCTACGGGAGGTGGAACCCACTCGACCAGCTCTGTCGTTGCAACCGGTGGTCCTTGCGTCTGCGGCTGTTGTTGCTTTCGCTTCTCCTTTGATCGCTCTTTTTCTCGGTCCTTGCGCTGTTCTTTTTCCTGTTCGGCTTGCTGGCGCGTCGTGGCGTGGTGCTCATCCCTTGTTTGCGCAGGAGACAAGGGACTCGCAGGGATTGTCGCTCCATTATTTGCCTCAGCCCGCTCTGCGTGCTTATCACCCATGTCGCTATCGCTCCGACTGTCGCTGTGACATGGAGTGGACGTAGCCGGTGGTGATGACGAAGAGAGCAATGGCGTGGCTGTGGCCGTAGCTGTGGCTTTCGGCGATGGAGCCAAGGAAGGTGTCAGCATCGCTGAAAGCGCCTCCTCACTTGGGAATACCGGCCGTGCATGAAATAAAGAACCGGCATCGTGAAGAAATACAGTAGCACATAATATGGCTTCTTCATTGCGTATTTGAGCATAACTGGATTGTACGTGCGGGGGATCACTTAGCCGTGAATTAGGCTTCAAAACAATAGCCTTATGCGGCACTTGTTCACTAATAAACTCCTAAGGGTAAGCTAACGCTCTAGAAGTTAGCGAAATTCACACATCTTCGGTAGCACATCTACGGCTAGCGTTTGAGTGCTTTGACACTGAAATGCACTGTCCCCTCTCAAAATTTTTGCTCCCTTTAGAGCTCAACTTGTTCCCAAAGGAGAAACGTCATATATCTTGGAAGCGCGCCTTTACATGGTTTAACGCGGCGTGCTCAGAGATATCAGACCACCAACGGCATGCATGTATCAGCACGAGAAAGACTTATTCGCAAGAAAGTTGAGAAATCTGAGTGTTAAAGAGTAAATCAACGTGGCTGCAAGAAGGAGGCGACGTACAATAAAAAAATTGTCAAGATCGAACACCCACGCGTCTTCACAGTGAAATCCACAGCATTGAAAGGCTTTCGGCAAATTATTAGAGCGCACTGAAGGCACACACCGTTTCTATGATGTTCCATGGGAGCTTTCGTCCTCGCCTGCGCTTGCCTTTCATGCCCGTTTCGTTGCTATACATGCTGTTAATTAATTATGTGGTTTTACGTGCCAAAACCGTGATCTGATTATGAGGCACGCCGTAGTGGAGGACTCCGGAAATTTGGACCACCCGGGGTTCTTTAACGTGCACCTAAATCTAAGTACACGGGTGTTTTCGAATTTCGCCCCCATCGAAATGCGGCCGCTTTGGCCGGGATTCGATCCCGCGACCTTGTGCTCAGCAGCCCAACACCATAGCCATTGAGCAACCACGGCGGGTTACATGCTGTTGGTTAACGCATTTACGCATTAGACGACCTGCCAAAATACTCGTACATTTCTGGTAATATCATCTAGCATATAGGCACCACCCATTTATCGCTCTCTGAAATGCACTGCTGCATGCCAATCTCCTAAGAAGACGCCATAATATTTTGTTGCATTGTTCGTTGCGCGGTTCTTGGCAAAGGTTAGTGAAAGTAGCATGCAATGAGCTTACAGCTTTTTTTGGAAGGCCATTTGCGTTTAAGTGTCTGCCTAGTGCACTTTGAGACACTTCTATAGTCTTCTAGAAAAACTGTTAAGATGTTGGTCGCCTGTGAACATTTTTTATCTATAGATGCACTCTTTCGGAGCTTCTCGTCACTCTCTATACAAATAAAGAATCGTTGTTCTCTTGCAAGGCTTTTGGAAATTCATTCCTTCACATACCTTTAAAGGTGCTATTCGGACACTGAGACGGGATCTCACCAAAGCAAGAAAATCATGCAAATTACCGTGAACATCAGGGCCCGAATTCAGAAAAAATTCTTACGCAAGAATTTTTCGTAAGAAAGAATTTCAGCCAACCCGAATGCCAGGCATATCATTAGCGAAGGCGGTCAGCCAATGACAAAGCGAACTTACGGATGAAAATCTTTGTGAATCTGGCCCCAGGAACGCAAATAGATATACCGTATGAACTACGTCAATCTAAAGGAGCTTATTTAAAGGAAAAACACCTCTCATCGGCTGAACAACTTGAATACGCGAATACTGTTTCCATGACATTATCAAGAGTGGTGTTAGGGTGGTAAGAAAATTTCATTGTTCACCTTCGTAATTAATAACTTTAGAGGACATTTTCTGACTGCGGACTTCAACCCCAGTGCTACAAAAGTGATAGACATTCAGCGGAAGTCCAGTGCTTACTACCTGCTTCGAGAGATACGTCTTCAACGGCCGTCGTGAAGTTGTGTTGATCAGCTTAACCCTAATCAGCTCGACTTGATCGGCTGTATTGAACATAATGAATTCTGTGGATCGGCTGGGCTCTTGTTGATCGGATGGTATTGAAGGATGAACTCCGATCAGCCATGAGAAAAATGGCGTTGTGCTGCTGAGGAGGAGGTTGCCGGTTCGATGCCCAGTTTCGGCAGCGGAATTCCGGTGGGAGAAGTGAATGGAAAAAGGCTCGCGCACTGATATCTAGCTGGACGTTCAATATAATCTCTTGTAGACGAAATCATTCTGTAGCCCTGCGGCAGCCAGCGAGTTGCGTTTGGACTTTCAATCCTATAATTTTTTTTTCGTTGCGGCATATAGCACGTTGCTTTGAGTAAAACAGAATGCACCAATAGCTGCGCACACTCGTGCATGAGCGTGTGCTCCTGTACACAGTAGTGACTCCTGAATGCTTGCAAATGCAAGTTTCTTGCTTGTGGTGGAGGGTTGATGCGATAGCACACAATACATCGCCGAGAACATGCCGAACTATCGTAACTTGAAGAAGAGAACTTCCCGATTGGAGCAACCAGGGCAACTAGAAGCATCATTCTAGAAAAAGATTCAGATATCTGATCACGTAAGCCAACAGAGAAAAAAATTGTGAGAAGAAAACGATTACGGGCTGGAAAAGGGATTCTCTACGCTGAAGAACACACAAGCAACTCTAAATGTTTGCTTTATCCAATGGCCTGGAAGTTTCAACTGTGGGAGTCTGCAGAAATCAACAGTTTCTGCGCGTAAGATGTACTCATGTACGATTTTTTTCGTGAAATAAAAAGTCCTTACATATCGCAATTTCAAGACTGCATTTCATTTCCATGCATGTGGTGCTGATACAAACTAATACACTTTTCCTACCCTAAGTGAAGAATACTGACTAATAAAATCTATATGCAAACGTGTAGATGTCATCCCTTACACGGCACGACATGCACGCTCTCAAGGTAACTGATCATGTTGAGGTAGGCTTATATGTAGTCTTGAAGTAATGTGAATGTTAGTTTTGTGCGTTGCTTCGAAACTTTCTTTTATTTCAGCCTCCCGTCATTGAGTTAAATCAGTAATTGGTCAAATAGTGGTCTACTGCACTGTTTTTTATCGTAATGTTAAATTTCGGATATTCAGCTTGAAGAATTTCATAATGCGCGGTGCCGTAGTAAAACCGGAAATGTCGACCTGGAATATCGATTCTTTTTTGGATTCAGCGAAGGCTGAAAAAAATGGCATCGTGGCTGCATTGCTATCGACGAACCCAACAACAAAAATTTAGGCCTTGAGCGCTCTTTTTTTCCAACTGTTTGCTATCGTATCAATTTTGTTATCAGAGGCACTTGCTAGTGCACTTTCTCAGGGGAACTGCCCCCGAAGTGAACGTTGTTAACATATTCCGTATTCATTTAGTGCCACATTTCCACAAACACGTAGAGTTGTTGCATTAGCTCATAATGTGCCTCTATACACAAGTTGCGTGGTTAACTAAATCATCGAACAAGTGGGCGGTCCAGCTCGCAGCACACATTGCTTATATCATCTCGCGATCACACGCTTATCAACATGTAACTAGAAGTTGTGTGAGAATCGAGGCAGAACTTCTGCGCATGCTGTGAGCGTCATTACGGCGTCTCAGTTCAGTCAGGGATAATCTTGCGTACTCACTCGTGTCCATCCATAGGCGTCATCATGCCCCGCTTATGGTCCTTGTGCTCCTTAGCGGAGCCCGACCGATGGCTCTTGCGCTTCTTGTGCTTGCGTTGCTTAGAGCCGTCAGTAGCACCCGTCCCGACGTCCTCTGGGATGACTGCTTGAGTGCTGGCACTGCTCGGACCTAAAGACGCCATTACTTCTCCTTCCTCTTCTTCACGAGAACAACAGCAGCTACATACTGGTGATGAGTGGAAGATAAAGACGATGCTAGAAGCTGCAGTAAATCTATATCTATGAGGACACCAACTACAATCAGAAAGGAGATGTATGATTGTTATTTCAAACTGCCCGGTTCTTGGCCAATCCCCAGAGTGGGTATGTGCCAGTAACTCCAAGGCTCTACATCTACATCTACCAACTACAAGACGGCTACCATCCACCATGAAAAGGTGCAATGCAAGCTTGCTGCACAGATTACGATTAGGCATGGCCTTCACCCGGTGCTACAACTGCGGCCGGGCGGCCCGTCCAAATTGGGAGGACTGTGGTGTTCCTGAGACGACACAACACCTCTTGTGCATCTGCCCGCCATTTGTTGTACAGAGAAAATCGCTCAAACACATCTTGTCCAAGTTTGTCGTTGCACCACAGAGTGAAAAGTTACGTATTACGCATACGTAAAACGTAAAAGTAATACGTAAAAGTAATATTACGTAATACGTGAAAGTTACGTAGCAAATACGTATTCAAGTAATGAAATCAATCTATCTTGGAAATGAGTTTGGAAATATTTTAATTGAACTTACAGGAATGTTTATTTCGATTACACATCGCCTTGCCATATACTGTTGCTTGCCCATTTGCTGGTGCACCTGCCTTAAGTCTGGAGTTCATAGCCATGCACGCTCTGCGCTAGACAGGAAAACATCATGCCACCACTTCGGTCGGTCATTGTCAGTGCAAAGTGCTATAGGGGCTGAATCAGTGTTCGCTATGAAATACTTATTTCAGTCTCTCTGCCCATTCTGCCCAACTTTCTTGCGTGTGCACGGTGTCCTATTACAACGCCTTAAAATTTACAGAAGAATACAATTGGGTTGTAGTGCATACGGCAGGCTTTGCCAAATCCTGACTGGGAGCTTACCACTGTCGCTGAAAAAAAAAGTGTTCAGTCATTGCATTCTACCGGTGCTAACATATGGGGAAGAAACTTGTAGGTTAACAAAGAAGCTCGAGAACAAGTTAAGGACCGCGCAAAGAGCAATGGAACGAAAAATCTTAGGACAAACGTTAAGAGACAGGAAGAGAGCGGTACGGATCAGAGAACAAACGGGGATAGCCGATATTCTAGTTGGCATTAGGAGGGAGAAATTGAGCTGGGCAGGCCGTGTTTTGCGTAGGATGGATAACCGGTGGACCATTAGGGCTACAGAATGGATACCAAGAGAAGGGAAGCGCAGTCGAAGACGGCAAAAAACCAGGTGGGGTGGTGAAGTTATGAAATTTGCAGGCGCAAGTTGGAATACGCTAGCGCAAGACAGGGGTAATTGGAGATTTCAGGGAGAGGCCTTCGTCCTGCAGTGGACATAAATATAGGCTGATGATGATGATGATTCTCCAGCATGCCTTCATGCTTTCCATGATTTCGCAGACGAGAAAGAAAAAAATGAGAGCGAAAGAGAGAGAGAGAGACAGACATTTAAAAAAGAGAGAAAGAAAAAGCAGAAACACAGAGAGAGAGAAAGAGACAGGCAGAAAGAAAGAGCGAGGGAGAGGCGGGATTTGAACCGGGGGATTCACGGTCCGAAGATTAGCGTCATACCCACTACGCTATACACCCACGCTTGCAGAGCGCCGCTGTTTCATCAGATTTCACAAGCGTGGAACTAGCTTAATTTTTAAAGAGGATATTGGAACCTGGTGTTTTCAGCCAGCAAACAGTCAGCATTGCGTGTCCAGCAAAAACGGCGAAAAAGACGACGAAGTCAAAGATCCCGCGCCAGCTCGAGAACCGCTCCTTTCTATCATGCCGACGTTATTCAAACCAGAGAAATATTACTCGAAGCTCCACTCTGCAAAATTGGATTAAGATTAAGTACACCAGTACTATTATCATTTGGGGCCTCCACCTTCGGCTATTGTCACAGAGACGTTTGTTGCGTAGTGTTTCAATTTTTAACAGAAACAAGACGATTACCCTGTTAATTATTGTAACTTTATTCGAACTATCAGATCAGCATTCATTTCGTTTAAATTTGTTTCTCCAAATTCGCTAGTAACATTGTATTTTTTCTGGCCTTGATAGTAACCCCATTTTCACCCTTCAGTTAGCCTGAAGATGATGGCTACAGGGCTACAAATACAGATGGCTCAATAAGTGCATTCATGTTTGATTGTGTCGCGATGGTGTCGCGATGGTGTCGCGAATGATTAAGCTTCATTTGCACTGTTATGTGTTCTGTGTATGTAGTAAATGCGATGTGATGTGAGATGGCGTAGTAGACCATCTGGCGCAAAAGCCTTGAAATACAAACGTTTATCGGTCCACCGATAAGTTAGCCCGGCTAAATGTAGATGGCGCTGCCGTGATTCCACAATCTGCCATTGCAGGATGTATGGGCTTCTATGGAAGTTTCCCTACCATGTGTATACCTTGGTTGGTCTTTAACGGCGCATGGGTAACTTGGTGAAGTTTAACTGCTTGGCGCTGATCAAATCCACCAGCGAAGGCCTCATTTCAGGGCCTCAGCCAACTCCCCTCTTGAACTTAATTATTGAGTGTCACTGTGTGTTTTTCTCTTTTGCGTATCTCTCTTGTCGTGGGACTGATACAAACCAGTCGTTTAGATCGGGACGTTCTGTAGCCGCGTGGCATTCGACGTAATCCAGTTCAATTTTTATTTTCCAGCTACACACTTTGACAGCTATGGATCAACTAGCCCGGCACTTATTTTGCTGTCCCAGTGATAAGCCTAAGTAAGTATTGTATTGATAAGCATAAGTATTGTTTAGGTAAAAATTCAGGATTGTGATCCGAGCAAATACACGCTCTGGTAGACGAAGTGCTCACTTATGCTCGATGTTGAAAGCGGCAGTACGTGTGCCGCGGCTGTCCTTTTTCCGCGCTTATGTACACACCGCAGATGAGCTTAGGTATTCTATAGAGAACACCCATCGCTCTTCAGTGAAGGAAAGATTGACTGGTGCCATACCTTGTGTTTGTGTGTTGAGTTAAGCTTTGCAAGGAAAGCGGCATCTGTCTGCTTCAAAGTCTGTCGAGCAAGAATGATGGCAGCAATTTGACATCTACTTTGTAATTCGTCTTTCCCTTGCAGAAAAAGTACACTAATCAGATATGTCCTCAATCCAAACGCGGAAACATGCCACCTGACGGTATCGCTATATACTCTGATCAAATGCAATTGCAGCTGTTGAATTGCTTTGATAGCTAATGCTAGGAAAGAACGAGGTGACGCGTTAAAGCGCATTTTTGACGCTGAGTCCTTACGAGATGTTATAGCGGACATTTATTCAATATACTTATTACTAGAAGAAAACAAGATATTGACAAGTGTGTGAAATAGAAAGTTTACCACGAAATCAGTGCGCGTACATCTTGCCGTTGGCTTCGTGGCAGGGCTCCACCATTTACCCTGCCGTCTTGTTGCCTCGTGCACGCATGCCGGCTCACACCACACATTTCCACCGGATCCTTGTTTCCAAGAATACGGCGCTTCAATCGCGATGGAGGTCAGAGGTTATTAGCAATTTGTCTCAAGTTAATAAAGACGACGATCTGATGTACACTGTGCATGATTCCTTTTGGGCATCTTTCAGTTCCATTTAACTTGTATTTCGCCGTCACATGTTTACATAATAACTGAGGAGGCCTCTGCAAAAACTATCTCTCGATAGCTTGACAAAACCGTGGACACCTATAAAACATTAGCGTCATTGCAGCGGCATATCAGGTGAAATGTAAAGTAAACAAAAACATTAACGTAGAGTTTAACCCCATGTGAATGAGTTTTACTTTTTCTACCTTGGCTACCATATTCAACAGAGAAATCAATTTAAAAAGGACTGAAGTTCTAAAATGTCAGCAGTGGAGCTACTAACGAAAAAAAAAATTGTCGGACCTTGCACTCCGTGAAGCTGGTTAACCAGTGAAGCTGAAACGCACGGCCCCGGTGTTTTTCACTGGGTTAATCTCAAAGGTTCACTAAAGTATTTCTCAAATATGAGGTTACAGACACGTTCGGCTACGACGGAGAGAATGACGTCATTGACTCACTGAAGGTATGCCCGCAGTCCGCCGTTGTCGCCTGTGTTGGATGTCCCGAGTTTGCTCGGCGGAGTGGTTAGCAGCAATCGGCCGCCATTGCAGCTTGCGATTCTTCAAAATTAAATTGCTTCAAAATTAAATCTGTCTGTCCCGGTAAGACAACGAATGGCTCATACCCCCTTAGGAAATGTCCCATACCCTCGTAAACGCGGCTTCCCCATTACGAGTGAAATTCTACGCTGGAATGATGAGCGACATCGGAGCCAGCTGTGGAAGAAGACGACGACGACTAACACGGGAGCAGTGACACGAGCGCGTGCCGAGCACGAGCAAGACCGCAACCTGGGCGGCGCCAACGAGCCATCTGCGGAATAAGACGACGACGTTCGAGCCAACGCTGATGATGATACTTTTCCGTGGAAAGGGGACTAACAGATGCTTTTTCGTTTCCCCTAGCCATATAAAGTTTCACTTTCAAAGAGACGCTTTTAGTTTTCTCGGTCACCAGAACAGTAATAAAACAAGGAAGCACCACGTCACCAGCTGAGATTGTCTGGGCTGGGTTTTTACGGGGTTGTCTCGAAGGACGAAAGCGTGATATTGAAGCGCGCATATCGTTCGCAAGAAATGAAAACATGGTAAGAATGAGTAACTCATAAATTACTTTAATTAAATTACGACAATAGAAATTAAAGTTTGGTGAGTCGCTATTTATTCACCGCATGTAAGAGGCGAAGTACACAGGCGGAGATAACACACAAGCACTGAACTCGCAACTCATCTTATTTTGGGAAAAGGATGGTATGCCAGCCGACTAAGTCAGAGCGTGTGCCGAATGATGCTTAATCATTCGACAAAATTTAAAAGCAGCAACAAATAAGAAAAGTAAAGAGGGCACGTGGCATTTAGGAAAGCAATTCTTTCGAAACGCTACCAATGGTTCACTAACGCCCACATCTGCGAGCTTTCAAGTATAGAAAGCCTCAGTTATTTCGCATGTTAGTTTCTTACCGTGTGAGAAAAGCACAGAAGTGTCACCAGAAGGGGTTTAGAATCGCAGCACTTAAAATGGTTAGCTAAGTGTGAATGATGATGTTTACCAGGCGACTGGAGTTGTTCTTTTAGGCGAGTATTAAAACGCCTGTCTTTTTGGCCTGCGAAGTTTTTGCCTCAAGGTAATGGTACCATGTCCACAACATTTGTTTCCCTCTCTGAGATACTTCGAATACTCTCTCAACAGACAAAGATACTTTATTTCTCCATTATCAGTCTTCTAAGCCACAACTTTTCAAACCTAATTGTTGAAACTTGTTAGGGGTGCTAAAACAGCATCAGCGGCAAGCTAGCTGGCAATGTTCTTTAGTCCATCCAAAAAGTGATGGCGGAGGGGCACGATGGCGACGCACTTTGGCTCCGCGCCCTCTCTTCTCCTTCTTGACCCTTGTTGTCCCACCCCCTTGACAATCTTGACTACTTTTTCAGCCGTTCTATAAATATAGTGCTCCTTGACAGCGATCAATTCCAGTCGTTACGGCATATGATAAGCATCGGGTCGTTCTTTCACGACATGATTTTTTTTCTTTTTCCACTTTTCACAATCTTGCAATGAGCAGTGTTGCTGTATATATTAGGTTAAACTGATGTAGCGCTATCCATCCAGCAGGTATGGCCTGTTCATAGTGACCGTGTCAGATATATCCAGAAATTGTAATTCATTTTATTTAGCACTCTCTTGAGTAAACTTGAGGGCCAATCCACATTCATAGAACACTCTAAAAAGATTAGCAACACTGCAACCATGTTCTTACTATCAGAAATAAGCAGGTAATTATCAACAATTGCGTAATTTTTTACTAGCTTGGTTAAACCACTGTGAATGCTTCCCCCCACTCGAGCCACAACAATACCTTGGAGCCAATGCACACGCCCCATGTCTGCATAAACAATGCTCCTTCCCATTCAATAAAGGTGAAATTGAAAACGGACGAAATTTCCCGAAATAACTTTTCGCGCTCTTTCGCTGTCATTTCGTTACTTGACCTTGTCATTATCTTCGAACATACACATCATGACGCTCTTTATTAGCTCTGCGTGATGAATAGTGTAGAATAAACCCTGCACATCGACACCGATAGTGCCACAGCTCCCTGAATTCTATTCACTAAGATTCCGGATAAAAACCTCAGAATTTTTAACTACTAGCTGGTCACAAACCTTCCATTAAAAAACGTTGTTTTTGGATAAAACCTGCTATCTGCTACTGCCATGTGTTCCTGTCCATGATCTCCCAGAAACGGATCCACCGGCCTTGTGCGTTTCCCAAGAAAAGAACACCTTGAGATGCATGGCCCTTCGCTTTCTTAAATTTCGCAGTCCCTAACTGCGATCGTGCCTCGATCGCTTCTCCCATGGAAAAAAACTACGCTGCCAGACGTAATAGCGTTGATGGTTGCAGTGGCCCTTACTAGCTACTTTGCCAATCTGTAGTTAAGAAGAATGACAACACAGAAAAAAATAATTCGTGTCCGGAAAGAAAATTCACAGTTTTTAAGATTTAAAACTGGTGGGGTGTGCATGCTGCTATTAATTCGCGGCAAATACTACGTAGGCCAAACGAGTCAGTGTGTTAATACCTACCAAAAAGTGCGTTTCCCAATCGCTTGATAAAAATAAGCATTCACCCTTAGCTAACTTTCTTTAAATACTGCCAATATGAACCAGTTTTTTGTGACACTTCACTTCTCTTTTTTACACAAAAATAAACTAACACGCAAAATATGAGAGGTTATCCGTTTTAGAAAGCGCGCGGACCTGTGCGTTATTGAGCCATTTGTTGAACTCAGAGAGAATTCATTTTCCGAAACACCACGTGACATGCTTACTTTTGTTCTTTGTTGCTGTTTTAGTGCGGTTATAGTTATTAGGACCGTTCAAGTACTCTCCGTTATCTGTGTCGGATAAGCCGTTTTCCGTTGGAGTCACTGGGTATGCTGGGTATGCAAGTAGGCTCACTGCGTATTCCCTTGCAAAAAAGTTGCAGTATTGCTGAGAAATCTTACAGACTCTGAGTCGCCCTGGATGCAGAAAGCATGCAGACAGGTGACGGACTTTCTGTCACTTCCTGTCACCTCCCAGCGGGCAATTTATACACCATTTATACCGAAAGTCTGCTCAGTCTGTGTAGAAGCAGGATGCAGCATATCTGCAGAAAGTCTGTCGAGACTGTGGTCACAGGATGCAGCAAATGAGCAGATATTTGGGAGAATCTGTGTAGCCCACCTATTGGGAACTGGTGTGCATGTACGCATGCAATAAAATAACAGACGCAATAGTATTCTTTGCACTCTTTATTCGTCTGTGATTTTTCATGGCTGCCTGGTTGGAAGCAAAAATATATCTTCCAAGGAATGAAGTCGTGAGTAAGGTAAGCAAAGCTTAAAAAGGCTCTAGTTTAGCTTGATCGTTTGTTGCTCTGTGACACACAAAATTACTGGAAGCTAAAACACACAACTGAAGTGCAAACTGTCAGCCGAGTTTATGAATAAGGATTTATACTCATAGCCGCTAGTTTCAGCTGGATGTTACATGCACTAAACATGGCAGAGAAAGGATAATAAGAATAAATGAGAACCGACCAGGTGACCCACTCGAATTATACAGAGGCGATATTATGTTTGAAATTGAGTTTGGTGATGAGATAGAGACACAGATGGCTCACTCACGCACGCTGCAGCAGCAGCCGCACCCATGCGAAATGCTTCTCGTGTCTCTCTCATCACTTTGCGCGCTTGTTTCTGAGCAGAATTTTCGTACTTTCAAAAGATGGTGTGTAACCGCATCTCGTGAAGTGCGCAGCTAAGCTGACTGGCGCATTTACTAGGCTGAAAGTATATCTGTGCTCCGCGAGACTCTGATTCAAGCACCAGCACATTTATCCTACGTAAGCATGGTTGCATGTGAGCGGATCTCTTATAAACAACTGCCTCTTCGCACATGAAAAATTGGGGACATGTTGCATACGAAGCGGGAGTCATTTACAAAGTACCGCTCGCATGCAACTGCGCTTAGATTATGCACCGGTGCTGGAATCGGAAGCTCTGGGATCACAGATATGCTCTGAGCCTAATAAATGCATAGGCAACTTGGCTGTGCACTGCACGAGATGCGGTTGCACACCATCTTTTCACAGCGCGGAAATCGTCCTCAGAAGCAAGCGCAAAGTGACGAGAGAGATGTGGGAACCATTTTGCACAGTTGTGGCTGGTGCTGAAGCCTGCGTGAGCGAGGCGTCTGTGGTTCTACATCACCGTCACTCAATTTCCAACATAATATCGGCTCGATAAGATTCAAGTGGGTCACCTTGTCAGTTCTGATTCATTCTGATTATCTTATCTCCACCTTTTTAGCACATATAGCCCACAGCCAGCTGGTGATAGTGTGTATACGGGTATAAGTTCTTCCTTCTTGTTCACCAAACTCAGTTGACAGTTCGCGCTTCACTTGTCGTGTGTTTTTGTTTCCACTATCTTTGTGTGTCACAGTGCCTGCGCCAGAACAACTAACGATGAAGTAGTGAGTCAGAATATCTACTCGCCACTTGATTCCTTGGAAGAGGAGTCACTCTTGGGCCCCATTTCTGCAGCATGGAGCCTATGCCCTCTTCAATTTGAGGTCTGCGCACTTTGAACTTGCTGCATGTATATTCTGTAAAAGAAAGAAAATGAACTTCAGTGACATAATTTAGGGACATATCTTGGGAATTACAACACTGAAACAATTTCAGGAACAATAGTATTGCCGTATATTGGAGAATACAACGGTTACGCAGCTTGAAATTTCTTCAATTTTGCTAAGTCAACAGAGACGACCCTGGAACAGAGATGAATTGGAATCCAGAGTGCCGTATTACGGAATGTTGAATTCCGGGCTTCGAACACTTTTAAACCACCTTTTGTGGCTTTTTGTTCTGAGGTCCCTTTCTCTGTAGTATTCTGAGGTCCCTTTCAATACCCACCGCACCACCAATAAAATGTAATACATAATTTTGACTACTTACGGAAATCTGACTAAGAACACAGAAACTGTGCAGGCACGGATGTTAGAAGTCTGCAAAAAATTGTAACAATAAAGGCAACCAAAGCCCTCCTGCTTTTGTCGGGAAACTCGGGAGAGTTGCTAGGTATGAATTATACCAACAAAACCTACAGCTAGTGTAAGTGGCAGTAATAATTTTGTACACACCTTGCCCCAGCATGCGGATCAGACGATTTGCCTTGTTGTCAGGTTGCAGAAGTGCCGGAGGTTTGCATGGGGTGTAGAGATGCCTCTGGCTCACCAACATCGTGACTTTCCTAAACTATAAAAATTTCAGTTTACTGCTATCTCTGTTTAAACTGCACACTTGCAATTGAACAAGGTCATGTTATATTGTGAAAAATCTCGTACAACCAGCTCCAGGAAGCTGCATCTGGCGGTACAAATGTCCGATTATTACATCACAGACGGTTATTTAACACGTAAATGGCACTGCAGCAAGCATGAATCTAACGTCAAAAGCTTCCCTCAAACGCAGATCTGTAGTAAGTGAAATGTGAATTGTACTATGAAGAAAATTCTTTACCACATGAAAAGCGTTCCAAAACCTAATTCCTTTATGAGGCCCTACAAAGCACTGTACCAAAGGACGATGCGCTGAAAAAGAACAGGCCCCCTCCTTTTCAGGAGAGAGAAAAAAAAAGATATTTCGTTTAAAAAGAAACATTGATGTTGAAATCTCGGCGTCTTAGTAAAATCAGAAACCTTTACAAATACACGAGAACACAGAGGACATCGAACACATGAAATGCAGGCTGTCTGACGACATTCTGTAAATAGAACAATTTGGATATAAGCTAAGATTTGGCAATGCGTCAGACAGAGCGATCGGGTGCCATCTCACGCAGTCGTTAGCCGTGAAGACGACACACATCGACGTACTTCTAGAAATAAGTATACGCTATTTCTCGCTGAGAAATTAAGGACACAAACGGTAACTTTTCATGCTTGAATTTTCGTGCCTATTCAGTTCAAACAATCCCCGGCGCTAGCACACTTCATAGAAGAAATCAAATAAACGATAAAGCTTCAGCCAACATCAACGCGTTTCAGGGCAATTTTCATGAAACCGTATGCTATATCTGCACTGCCACAAAACAACGAACATTCGGAAAGCACATCTATCATTTTTGTCGTTTTACTAGTCATCTTGCGATCTGTATAACAATGGACACTTCACGGACTACAAGAATTCGCGCAAGCGACGGACTTACCTTTCAAGTGTACTCGGCAACCGCTCCTTCGTGTCACAGGTTCCGCGGCAAGAACCGTCGGTGCACGGCCCATCCAGCGTAAACACTGGTCGAATTATGTATGAACTACAGCACGTGATAGCACGGCTTTCAACAAATTCTTCCGTGCACTGTGATCCGATGCGAGCGCAGCAAGAGTAAACGAGGCTTTCCACGAGCCGGGAACAAAGAAAGTGCGAACGGGCTTAACTACGATAATCATCGGCGTAACACACGAAAGATAGTGCACGCTACATTACGCGGTCCCAGGGGTTTTGGATCATTATTACACAGAAAAAGCGCCATACTTTCTGTCGCCAAAGCGTACACGCGAATAAACTACACATCGGCCGGCGTTAATGCAGAGCGCACGCACATGTAGCGACATGCCGACAGCCGAAGACGGGAAAATAGTAACACCTGTAATTTTACCGGCACGTCCATGCTCCCATTGCCGCCATCTTTTGGCCGGCGCCTGAAAGCGACCATGTTTTCGGTGATCGTATGG